>NW_020799116.1:5422949-5539336 GCF_003259725.1 Athene cunicularia
CGCGGCACCGCTGTGTCCTCGGGGTCCCCACAGCCCCGCACCCACAGCGTCGTGGCCGCGGGCTTCCCGCAGACTCACACAGATACCACCGTGCCCCCCACAGACCCCACTTCTACCAGTGTCGCCACAGCCCCACACCGACGTGTCCTCGGGGTCCCCACAGACACCGTCGTGTCCCCGGGGTCCCCACAGCCACACACAGATGCCACAGAGCACTCAGTGGCCCCACAGGCCCCACCGTCTACCAGTGGCCCCACAGCCCCACGCCAACACCGCTGTGTCCTCGGGGTCCTCGCAGACACCACCGTAGCCTCGGTGTCCCCACAGACGCCATCGTGTCCTTGGTGTCCCCACAGCCACACACACATACCACAGTGCCCAGAGTGTCCCCACGGCCGCACACTGACACCGCTGTGTCCTCAGTGTCCCCACAGACCCCACTGTCTCTGTCCCACAGCCCCACACCGACACCGCTGTGTCCTCGGTGTCCCCACAGCCCCACACCAACACCGCTGTGTCCTCGGTGTCCCCACAGCCCCACACCAACACCGCTGTGTCCCCACAGCCACACGAGCCACATGAACCCCTGCAGGCTTGAGGCTCTGGGCAAGTTTGCCGTCTGCCAAACCTTGCACCTCAACACAGCTTAAAATCTTAATTGAAAAGCGATACTGCTAATAAATATTTAACCCAAGTCACTAACTATTACATGTGTAATGACATCGTGGTGTTCTGCTTTGAAGATTACCTGGAGCGAGCTGAGGACTTCAAGAGCAGCTCTGAGGGATGAATCAGTGAAGATGTCATGTGTGTTCAATATTTTAATTTTCAGTGATTTTCAGATCCGATTGAGACTTCACTTGCACTTACGTGTGGATTTGCGGTGGGTGGGTGTTTTCAAGGTTTGTTTGTTCCTGTTCAATTAGCAGCGCTTCTTTGGTAAATGTCAAAATGCCTGTCACCTGTTACACATGTTAATAAAATGTTTGTTTCACTTTTGGGAAGAGGAGGTAAACACTGATTCCTGGTGCTGTGGGATTAGCTCACAGGAAGGGAGACGGGTGCTGCTTTACCGTAAATTGTAATAGGTTGGACTTAGTTGTAGTAAGTTGTAGCGGCCAAAATAAACGAGTCGCAGTGTACTTCTTTTTTTTCTGCAGGGCAGGGGCCGTTTATTTTCTTTAACCACTCTCTTTCTTCTTACAATAATACATACTTATACAATAATACACACTTATGCTCTCATCCAAGCTCTTACTTCATAATAAGCAAATCAACAACAAGACAGTCATTAACCCTCTCTCCCACAAACAGTTCCATCCACCGTAGCACAGCCTGGCAGTTTCTCATCTCTCTCCCAAGGCCTGTTTCTCCTCAAAGCATTTCTCAGCACTTCTCCGAGCCAGCGCAGGACAGAGCTGACCTGAGCAGAGCTCTCAGGCCGATGTCGACTTGGCTCTTAAATGATTGAAACTCCCACAGCTGCACAGGGCCGACACCCCCACATCTCCCCCTTCTTTGTTTTACAGCTGCACCTGCAAATGCTCCATCAGTTCAGGTACAGACAAACTTCAGAAAACACAATATACATAAAATAATTACAGAATAAGGAAGATAACTCCTTGAGGGGCTCCTCACTCCGGTCACACAAGCAGTCTCTGCTGGTTACACACGTTATTAACATCTCTGCATTCTCCACTTCTGCGCTGGAATTTGCCAGGTCCAAAGCACTGAATAACACTGTTACAACCTGCTTCATCAGCGCCGGCCGGACAATCCCTCACAGCATCATCACCACCACCACCACTGTCAGTGGGTACATTCACCTGAGCTGCGTTACACCTCCACTGCACAGGCAGCCCCTCATTGGGCGCTGCCATTTTCTTCAGGCATTTACCACAGATCCACGACTCCACGCTCCGCAGCTGGGCTGTGTCTCACACGCACAAATCAATCACACAACCACACAAAGAGTCCCCTTACACTTATGACCCACACAATGTAAAATGACAAATATTACAGTCTGCGTTACAGACAAACTTCCTTAAGCTTCAAGACTTTTAAACATCAAAACACCATTAAGAATACATAACGCCTTTGCTTGTTGTTTATGTGGTGCATCCAGAGACTCCCCCCTGCTTTGTGTTTAAATCAAGACCTTTAGTATACAAGTTAGTCCTTTTAGAATAGACAAGGGATGGCGCATCACAGTGTCAGCACCTTCTGTAAAAACTGTCACTCTTGGTGTTCAGGGGAAGCTGGGATGGGCGAGCATGTGCTTCGGCTGCAGGCAGTCACTCCGTGGTGGTGGGTTTCAGGGAGGCGCGGGGCCGCCACCTCCACACTTGAAGATAGAAGGGAATGAATCCCCAAGTCCATCCTCATCAGTGTCGACTTGGCTCTTAAATTATTGAATCTCTCACAGCTGCACAGGGCTGACACCCACACTGCTTCAGACCATGTGTTTTGGGATTTTCACATCAGCTGGGCTTTCTGAGCTTCTTGCCTACTTACAATTAAAAGCTTAGTGTAGCAGATGAGAATGGAAAAACTTCAGAGCCTTGCATTCCAAAAGCCACGAGAACCAGCTGAAAAAATGGTGCAAAGGGGGGAAAATGGCTTTCTCCGTTTCTGTTAGGCTTTTACCTGCCCAAGCTCTGCCATCCCATGGGGCTGTGTGTAGGAACAGCCACGCTTGCTGGCTGGGCTCACTTCCACCACCGTGACAGCCCCTTCTCTCATGAGGACACCAGCAGCATAAGGGGGGCCGGTGGCCAGCTGCAGCCCCATGGCTGTGCGTGCCATGGTGTGTGTCCTGCCTGCAGTGAAGGAAGTTCTGGGGATGCTGACCTCTCTGCAGGGAAGAGCAAATTTGAGGCCTTGCAGCCCTGGCACTACACAGAGACATCCATGGTTTGGTCTTCTTGGGACCAGCCCCCCCGGAGGGTATCCTGCCCAGGACGTCAGGGTGAGCTCTGCAAGTGACAACCGCTGTCCTCTGCACAGCGCTGAGCCCTCTCCCCGGCTTAGCCCCAGATCCCGTTGGGTGTCAATGGGCTCCTACAAGTGCCAGGTGCTGACACACAGCAACACTCCAGGCAGACACAGCTCCAGCCCTGCTTCACCTTCACACCCTTCGTGTTTGCATCGCTCATTGGCAACTGTTGGAAGGCAACGCTGCATTTTCTGCAAGAGCACAGTCAGCAAGTCAAATAAATACTGCACATCAGACTGGAGATGTCTAAAGCTGGAACAGGCACACAGCTTGCTCTGCCCAGCTACCGCTTTCATCTGAGACCACCTCCAGAAACAGTCCTTTGTTGCCCAGTTTCTCTAGAGCTGCTGCCAGGACTGTCGGTCCAACCCACAGGCTGATGAAAGCCAGCAGAAGGCACCTGTATTGGACAACCCGCAGTCCAGGTGGTGTTTGGGGATAAACAGCGTGAACAGAGCGCAGGGTGCTGGTGCTGGCAGGCAGCTTGCTGTGCGAGTGGCGTTGCTGGCTGCAGGGCAGGACGGTGAGGACAGCTGGCAGTGTGGGGCATTTTCCTACATCTGCATCTTCCCATCAGTCAGGAAAAGGAAAGGACACATGGTGTGGTGTTGGCATCAGAGGCTGGTCTAGGCTGAGGTTAGAAAAAGGTTTTTCAGTCCCTCTCAGCCTTCCTTAGTATAATTTCAGTTCATGCCTCCTTATTTACTATCTCCCCAAACAAATAAAAGTACCATGATATCATTGCTGTGATGGGCCCCTCCTCCCCCAAGGGCCGTGTCATGTAGTTGTGCTTCCAGTCCCTTGCGATGGGGACAGGTCATACAGCACCTCCTAGTGCCATTTTGCCTGGCACATGGCCCCTAACATGACTAATGCAAGGATTTCTACCACAGAGGTGATGGGAAAGTCCCAGAGATCTCTTCCTCAACAAAGTTTTCTTAATTTCCTAAAGTTTCTTTTGAGGTTTTTAAAATTGAATCCTTTTTCATATTATCCGTCAGAAAAGCTCACTTCCCTGAGTTCTGTTGTGCCAACAGTGAAGAAAAACCAGAATCAATTATGCCTATAATGATATTATCAATAGGTAATCCTGCAACAGAGGAGAAGCCTTTGCCTTTGGGGTTTTCAGGAAAGAAATGCCATTTATTGTACTGGAGTATGGAAAAATTTCTTTCTGTGACATGAAGCTGCAGGTGCTCTCTCTCATAGCTGAGGAGGTAGATGTTCAAAGCTGCAGCTTTCCATCTTCCCTGTCCCAGACATGACAGCAAATAAACTCTCTGAGATGATCAGAAAAAAATTGAACTTTTTTTTATTAAATATTTTCTTTCAGTAGTGATTGGTCTGAACTGTTTAGGTAACTCTGCAGAGGTGGATCCGCTAGAGGAAAGCAGCTGGGGATGACAGAAGCAACTTTTGCTGGTAGGAACATCACAGACATTGCGTATCTATCTGTAGAGACAGATTGACAATCTGTCAGAAAAGATTTCTTAAATTAATTGATGCAAAATAGATACATACAACCACCCAAAAAAATGTGTTCTTCTTTAGGAGCTTTCAGAGTTATATTTATCCTTTAGTGGGTGAGATTTTGCTCACTGGAGAACTTTGAAATTGGATATGCTTGGAAGGGCCTGACTAGACATCCAGGCACAGATTAGTCAGGGTTCACCTGGAAGTGCTGCTGGCCCAGAGAAGCAGGGACACATCACCCTCAGAGTGATCATCACTTTCTCTTTCCTTAATTCGCACAGCCGTGCTTTCCCAGTAGCTATGTCTGAAAGTACAGTTACAACATTAATGCTTTTTCCTCAGTAAGGGAAAGAACAAAGTCAAAAAGTCTCAGGTCTCTTGCATTCCATTTCCAAATGCCAGTTCTGTCCTGAGAGGTGTATCCAGATCCCTCTAAAACACCTCCCACTTAGAGTTGTTTGCATCCTACTGCGAAGCAGCACTATTACAGCATCTCAAGCTGCAGGAAAGGTCCCCTCTGATGACACCAAGAGCAGCAGCATTTTCAGTAGCTTTCAGCGTTGGCCTCCCTGCACCCATCTTTGTGGTGCTTCTTGCAGGAGCCGAGGGTTCTGTGGTGTTGAAACATCCCAAGGAATATTGCACTGTTAAAAAAAAAAAAAACACAAATGGCATGCGAACTTTGAATTTTGCCTGTAGAAAGATGATCTGAAACATGGCTGGGTGAGCCAGCAACGCAGCCGTGCAACAGGCACGACTGTCCAGCATCATGCAGGAAGGGCAGCAGCGCGAGTGGAGCGATCATGAAAATTACGTGTGCATAACTGCCAGTGGTAATATTTCATGGTGGGTAATTGTGTAATTACCCATTATGAGTGGGTAAATGTAGACAAATGAGAGCATTAGCTAAGTAATTTTTGGTATTATATTGGTGTATATTGCTGTTTGCTCAGGATACTAAAACAGACGCTGTTTGTGTTAAAAGGATGCATAATGTTGGGCAGCTTATTTTCAAGACGCAACACAGCTGCAAAATCCATGGTCCTTTCTAGCTTATCACTTCGGAGCAGGCTCCAGGAGGTTTCAAAAAAATCTGCCCCTATTTGTTCCCAGCATCGTGAATTAATTGCTTCTTCTAAAACACTTTCCAGAATAATTATCTAATGAGATCCAAAGAGTCTGAATTGCCAGCATTCTTGCAGGTTCCAGTAAGAGACAACGCACACCATGCGGGAATACTCGACCTCCGTGCCTGCTCGTGTTTACACGACAAAGGAGCAGCAAACACACACAACGCCCAGCAGCTCCTGCGCCATCCCTGCAGACGGCGAAACGCTTCTCACCTCTCCCGGCTGGAGCCACTGCAGCTGCGTGAAGGAGATCTCAGGTGGCCTCAGATATTGGAAGCAGTGTCGGCTGAAGAATATTAAAAGTATTTTGTGAAGTGTTTCAAATCTGTTTCCATTTTTTACGGTGTCAAAGGGAAGAACCTGCCGATATTAGAAAAAATCACTGCTGTAGCATTCGTATCCCTCTCCATTTATTCGTATTAGATGGGGTAACTCAGTGTAGATAAGGATTTGTGGAAATGACTAAAGAAAAGCAGAGCTGAAGCAGAGGCCCTTGATTTGGAAAGAGCGTGCTTGTGTGCGTGGCGCTGGGTGCTGTGGCACTGCCTCTGAAAGCAGGCTGGCAGGATCCAGCGCTTTGGAAGAAACCCTCGGAAAGACTAAACTCCATTTAAAGCAGCCGTTTGGGAGAGCTTAACTGAATAGCTCCCACAGGGAGGTTCACATTTGCATGAAAAACAAACAAACCCTCACTCTTTTTATTAATCCTGGTTAAAGGCCTAAAACAGTATTTATGAAAGCTGGAAGCAATTAGCGCTCTTGTAAAGTCTATGTGCACCAATGGTGGAGAGTAGCAGGGACAGTCTAGAAGGGAAAAAAGAGAGTAAAGCACAAGTCTTCTGCTGTTTAGCCTCCCCTGAGATCCCTCGTGGCCATGGAAAATCGTTTACACTGAACACGAGATTTGGAGAATGAGGTAAGTGCGCAGGCTGCTGGTGCTAGGGCTGCTTCTCCCCACCCGTCACCTACTGCACCCACTAGCCCCTGTCCCTAGCCCAGCTTGGATGGTGGTGGTTGAATGAGCCAGGGATGATTTGCAGTGTGCTGGGGTCAGATCTGAAAATGGTGGAGGGGCATGCAGCAGCCTCAGCTGGGATTCACCCTCACTTTGGGACCAACTGCAGAGCAGCTCCCGATTTCAAGTGATGTAGGGATGGGCATGGTGCTGCCTGGTGCCAGCCACCCAGGAATCACATGCTGCCTGCTGGCTGCTGCTCTCAGTGAATATTGAAGTCCAACATCTGTGATCGTTTGTTCTTCTGGCTGTTACTCCCTGCAACCCCGGCCCTTTGGCAACGCACCGTCAAAATGTCAGAGAAGTACCTGTACCTCAGCTGTATCTCTTGTTTTGGAAAATCAATTTTTCAATACAAGTCTGAATTTTGTACAGTAACAGGTGACAAGGGAAGGGAAAAACAAGAGACACATGAAGTGGCAAAGAGTCTACTTAAAAATATCTTCAAGTTCATAAAAATGAGAAGTTTCAGCAGCAACTGAAAGAGGAAGCAGAGGAGCTGCTGAAGGCCAGCCTGGCTGTGCAACAAGTAGTAAGTGGTACCTTCTCCAGAGGACGTGCTGTGATGTCCTTGGACACATGCTGTGGGGGGCCGGACAGTTTGCACCTTGCGTCTGGGCAGATTAAAGAACAGCAGTTAAGACACTGGAAAAATGGAGCGTGTGAGTGGGCAGGTTGAAGTAACACCTCCTTTCTTTTAGGCATGAATAGAGTCCGGCTGCAAAGTGTCACTGAAACACTGCCACTCGGTAATAACACTGATTTACAGAGGGGAAATAGAAATCCTGGTGTGTCCTAGGCTCCATTTGTTTCACTGTCTCCTAAAATAGCACAGAAAACAATCCTTGTTTCTTGGTAACAGCCTTATATAGATTGCTGTGTCTTCCAAACAGAATGGCTTAAAACGGTGCTCTTTTCACCTGTTCATGCACGCTCAGCTAATATTTACATTGGGATCTGGCTGCATCAGAGCTGTGCCAGGAGCAAAGCAGGGGCCAGCGAGGGCTGCTGGCCTTGCTTAACCCCTCGGCATCGGGGAAGCGTGGAATGGGGAAGGGAGGCACCTCAGGACACCCAGCCACTGCAGCTGTGGACGGTGCAAGAGCCGGGGTGCCACTGCTGCAGCTCAGCATTTCTCTTATCGGTGCTGTAGCCTTCGCTCAGCCTCCTCCCTGCCCTGAACACAGAGTATTCAGAGCACGGGGCTCCCCGAGTTACAGCCTGGGCAAGAAAGTTTCCTTTCTTCAGCAAACTGCCATCTCAGAGGTCAGCTTCCAGTCGGTTGAGGATCAGTCTCTCCTCCGCGATGGGAGCGGTTGTGTGTGTCCTGCTCACCGCAGCTGCCTGCTGGGGACGGGCAGAGCCCTCCTGCCAGGACTGGTGGAGTGTCCTATGCTACTGGGAAACTGGGGCTTGCAATGAGGTCACCTCCTAATCTGTTTCTAGGTAGTGTGTTTGAAGAGACTTTGGGAAATCATTTTAGTCCCTTGAAAAAGTCTGTTGAGCTGTCATTTTCCCTCGCCTCTCCCGCCCTTGCAGGTGCTGGGTGCTGCTCTCCAGACCTGCTTAGCATCTGCAAGGAAATGAGAGCTCTCACAGCAGCCAGGCTCCAGACTCAGAAATAGCCATGTGTGTTGAGACAGCAGTGCTTATTCCACCCTGTAACTGGATTTAGACACGCTGCAGCCTCGGCTGTGTGGGGCGTGCTGGTGGCTGGGTTTGAAGCAGCCCTGGCTTCCAGGGGCAATGCTGCTGCTCCCAGCCCTCTGCCTCCTGCAGTCCTTCTGCGGGAAGAAGGCAGCCAGCACATCGGCTTTCCTCTGCCTTGAGGCTGATGCTGGTGACGATCCACCTGATGCGTTTCTCCCAGTTGCCTGGTATTGCTGCAAGGCACTGGGAGAGCAAACGCTGCAGGGAGAGAAGGGCTGATGCACGGTGAGAGGCACATCAGGGCAGTGGCAGAGGAGGAGAGGTTGAATAACGTCTTTAATAACACAAGGCAGAAGATGAGGAAATTTAACCACGGTGGGAAACATACTGCATGTTCTGGGCCCCTGCCCTGCTGCTCTCCTCCGCTGGGCTTAGGCAGAGCCCGCTCGCCATCAGGGATGCGCTTGGCCCTGATGCCGGCTCCGGTTTTGCAGCCTCTTCCTAGTTTATTAGACCAGGTGTTAAAATAAGTAACATCAAATTAGCCTGACCCAGCAGGCCCTGAAAGAGGGCAGACTCGATGTCTGCGGCTACTCAGCAAAAATCCACAAGTGAGCTGTTTATCTTCACTTTCTGGCCAGACTGCCAGCATCACATCCATGTCAGGTTCAGCACCGAAATCCCTTTTCCAAACACTACTGAGAGGATTGTAGCAATATTTTGCTGCCCAATCAGCGCTGGCTCCCAGCATTTCCAGGCGTCTATAATTAAAAATGACTGAGGCTTATTGCAGATAGGAGGACCACGGGAGATTTATTAAATGCACCCTACTCTGCTAGCCCAGAGCCTGGAAATAATTGCAGCTGATCTATTCCAGCATGTACAGGGCTCCTACAAAACCTGGGCTGGATTGCTGCTGCCATTCAGCGCCTGATTGTCATCCCCAGGGTCACCGCAAGTAGAAGTGCATCTATTTACTTATTTTCAAGTTTCTTGTGGTAGTTTTTCAACTGGTCCTCACATTTCAGGAAATTACATGGAGAAGGTAGCAATCGATGTGTAGCAATTATGCTCTGGCTGAGAGATTGCTTGTCTGAATGTATAGTACTCCCACTGCTAAGGACATAACTCCTAATTTCTTCTAGGCTTTGAAGTGTCTTTATTCTGGGAGGGCTAATTTTACTGGTCTTCAACAGATCACTACAAACTTCCAGCTAGTGCTTTTTTTTTTTTTTTTCAGTAATTATGAACCCTTGAATTTCCCTTCTCACGAGCCACTTCCTCAGGTTTACAGAAACGACTAGATGCAATTCCTCTGAGGCCATGAATCTCACTTTTTATTAAACAGCCCAATCATAATGATGCCTCAGAGTCACCATTTTAAAATAAACACATTATCAGTACTGCAAAATCTATGTGAATTAATATGTAATATCAGTAAGTAGGACGCTCGAGCAGTATTTTAGGCACAGAATAAATATTTAATGATTTCTGTTCCAAATTTAGTGTGAAAGTGATTTAAATGCACAGTATGCTCCCTGCTTACATATCAACAATTTGACACAAATACCAGCCGGCTGTTTGCGCGCTTCCCGGCGATGCCGCTCGGGTGCTGCGGAGCATCCTCGCCGGTGGCACGGCCATGGCTCGCAGCACTTTGAAATTTCTCTGCTATTAATTTGGCAAAGGACTGGCTGATACTAAGCAAGCAGACTTGAATGCTGTTCATAAGGACTTTGCTGTTGCATATAGGATGCGAATAACATCTGGCCCGTTGAGTGTCCCACCCAGGAGCCTGCCCCGTGGTTGGCAAGAGCAAAAGAGTTTGCAGAGGTAGGGAGTGGGGGATGTAATCAAACTGAAAGCTCACACACATAGAAAGGGGCTGTTTCTCTTGTGGTTGTTTTGGAAATGATGGTGAGCATTTGACACACCAAGGCCCATTGGGAGGAAAGTTCTTGGGTCCCCTGCTGAGCTGTTTAGGAATTGCTGGGTTTGGTTGAGTTTTCTCAAAGCATTCCTCTTTGACCACTCCAAAGGATTGTTTTTTAATTATTCACATAGGCAATACCACAGCCAGTGTTCCTATGAAATTCCTGGAGAGTTCCCCTGGGAAAGCTTTAGGTTCCCACAAATTCAAAGACGTTGAAAGCTGCTTTGAACCAATCCCTTCCCAAGTTTGACAAAAAAGGAAGACTTCATCTGGACCAAACAAATAAAGATACTCAGCTTCACGCCTTTCACTTTAAATCACCTAGGTATTTCAATGTCTCAGCTACACGCACATTTGGACGAGTTAGAAATGCAGCATCGGGGCACTACAATGTAAATCTGAAGAAGCCTGGGACTGTGGTGGGGGCTGCTGCCTTCAGAAGACCTGAGGTGCCCTTGGAAAGCCGGTGAAGAGCAACGTTTGACTTTTTCCTCTCTATTTGCTACAAGCAGCCAGCTATGACAAGGGGCTGCCACGGCGGTCTGACTGGTGCCCACATGCACAGCCCTGCAGTCACCTCACCCTTCCCACTACGGGCTCTGCCTTCCTCAGCAAAGCAAACGAGAAAGCTCTGTCTTATAAAATACCCCTTCGCAACTACCTGCCCTGAGTCAGGGATGTGCTCACCCAGAGGAGACGCAGCTGAGCCAGGCTCATGGAGAAGTACAGGCCAACTACAGCCCTGGTAAAGTGAGAGACTGAAAGAGCTCCTGAAGTTTGCGCAGAGAAAGTGATTTTCCCGAGCAGCGAAAGGTCTGGGTCTGTGCTGCCGTGTGTGTTGGCTGTGCTCATGCTGCACATTTTACAAGCTGGTAAAGCATCTGCTGGGAGAATTTGTCCCTTAAAAGCATATTAATGCAGGGAAGTATGCCTCCTTACACCATGGAAACCTACTCTAATAGTTTGATCACACTTTGATTCTCTAATTTACTGATGGGAAAGGTGCTGAGTTGCACCGATTTCAGCCTTCTAAGTAATTTGACATCTCTGTACATGATATCACAAAGCAGCAGCAACAGAATGGGAAGGTTTGATGTAGGTTTTAAAAGCATCAGTTTGGATCTCTTCCAAGCATTTGTGCAGAGTTCGCATTTCCCATTACTCCCCAGGTATTTTTGTTGCAAGCAGTATCTTTCAGATCAGATGCAAATTTTTCTTCTTCACTAAGAAACTTGATCCTGGGGTGATATCAAACACTGTATATATATATATATATATACATATATATATATATACACACATACATATACACAGATGAATAGTTCTACATGTAAGTGGTGGCTAAGAGGATAATAATAGCAGTAAAATTGCTATAGTATTGTCTCAGCTGATTACTTAAAAAGATTATGGTCTTTGTAATGATCCTAAGACATTACTAATTTTAAATAAATTATAAGAATAGTCAGATCACTTAACAAAAATAATTCTCATGGATCATCGTTTCTGTAATTCACAGGAACATCTTCCTGCCTTGGGCTAGGGCAGTGCTCTGAACTGAACACCATTTGCAGAGATATTACACCGAATCAGAAAAGAACAGGTTTAACACCAAATCAAGCTGCAGCAGGTAGCCAGTGTCATAGGAAATAGTTTTTCAGATTGCAGACTTGCCGTGTTGCTTCTGCCACCACCCTCAGCCAGGGCATGGTTTGTGCTACAGAAAAATCCTATTTCATCAGGTGGTTTGCGGCAGCTGGTCTGTGATACCAGCAAAGCTCTGGTATCAAACGGGGACAGCCGCTCCCATCTCCCAGGGCTAACACATCTCTCCCCATCTGGTGTTGCCTTAAGGGCTGCACATGCTCTGGGTACGAGGGCATCCCAGCTTGCAGCCACATGGGTACTGGGTTTCCAGGACACCCACCAGCTCCCCATCAGTCTTGGTGGGAGCTTCTCCACCTGGACCGTCTTCGCCCTCTGTGTATCAATCAGTCACACATCTTCAGGAAAAGTCCTAAACCAGCAGTTTTGCAGAGCCAGGCTTTACTTCTCCAACAGGATTGTGCTGATCATGATAGAACTCATTTCTTCTAAACAGCAGGTTTTGAAGAGCAGGGCTAAAACAGTGTTTGAACACTCGTTGCTTTATTGGCCTCACTGGTATAATCTCTGGCAAGCTGATTTACCGCAGCCGTTTTACTGTGTGCAGAGCAGAGGGACCAAGTCTGTATTCCTCTCTGGCAGCTCTTTGGGCTGCGTGGGAAGACAAAACCAGCTCCAGTCAGCCCCATGCCATTACGGTGGGATGGGGGGGCAAGGATGAACAAGGAAATGTGGTCCTTGGCTGGGCGGCGAGCGAGGTGCAGAGACACCCAGCTGCACAGGGCAGCCTGGCTCTGTCAGGGCCATCAGCACTGAACCTACTGGGGAGTGCAGCTCCTTTAGAGCCCCTCGGGTGTCTTCCCACCAGGCTCTAGAGGGACCTGATGGAGGCTTGTGATCTTGGGTGTTGTGCCGTACACATACTGTATGTGCTCGGTGCTGTCTGTGCACCGTCCTGTACACATACCATGCTTTATGTATACAGTGCTGTCTCTGCACTGTGTTGTACACGCACAGTATTTTCTGTACACTGAGCTGTAGGTGCCCAGTGCTGTGTGCTGTGTTTGCACTGTGTTGTGCACACACCGTGTTGTACACAGACAGTGCTGCACATGCCCTGTGCTGCCCGTGCCGTGTCTGCTATGTGTGCAGCAGCCCCTCCTCGGTGCCCAGCCTGCACATGGAGGGCCAGCCAGCCTCTGCGAGTATTTGTGAAAGCAGGGCTGGCAACACCAATGTGAAAACCACAAGCAACAGCTCATACTAATGCTGACCCACAGGAGGGTTAGCAGCACTGCTGAGGGCAGGGCAGTGCTTTACGAGTACGTGGAGAAGAAAATAACTACTAAGGCAAATAACTCCAGTGGTATTTGCAATGAGAATGTAAGAGACAATACACTCCCTGGACTCATCCAAATTCCCGAACACATCTTCAGATGGGAAAACAGCCAAAATATTCCCCCAGGGGGGCCAACGATGGCAGAGGGGAGAAGTAAAGTAACATTGCTCACTAGATCTCAAACAGCTGGAAAAAAGCTAATATCAGTTAAACCCTGCAGCTTGAAGCACAGTGGGAGGTAAGGAGCTCTTCACTGGGAATAACCGTAACTACAAAAAACTGCCAGCAGACTCCCCAGTCGTTGCAGGAGCTGGCGGTTGCATCACCCGCGCAAGCTGTCCCCGAGCAGGCTTTGTGCCGTGTCTTTTCCTTGCAAGATTCCACTGCTGTTCCATGCTGTCCTGCCAGTGCATGAATGTGTCTGTCACTGCAGACAGTAACCCAGAGGGCTACTCCACTGTTACACAGCAGGAAACAGGCTACACGCTCCGGTGTGATCAGAAAATCAGGGGCAGGTTGGCAGGGACACCTCCCTGCAGAGCAGGAGGAAGGCGCCAACCTTCCCTGCCCTGCAATGACACTGCCCAAGCTGAAATCGAAGGATACAATCAAATGGTTTTTCGTCACAAGTGATGAGAATGGATTTTCGAGGCTGACTAAAGCCTCCAAACCTGAATCTCACCCAGTAATTCCTGACTGAACATGTCAGCACTTCAGCAGTGCCTTAGTTGTGGACTCCCAGTCCCAATACAAAACTCCGCAGTGCAGGAGAAGCTGGTGTATCTACACAGCTTATTAAATAGTGTCTTTATTAAACGTTTTGTGCTGTCTTAGCCTTTTGTCTGGGTTCAGCTCCCATTTCATTGTGCCATTTTCTGCTAGGAGACAGCATCGTATACTCCCCCTGCATAGACTCGTGTAAGCTCTGGTCAAGTCACCTCTTAAGAGGCAATACTTTATACCAAAGTACCAAAGGTGCGAGGCTTAAGGTTGTTCATTGAATGCTTGTCTGGCTTCCTTGCACTGTTTTATGTAAAGTTCTACAGCACTGCAAATACACCTTTCTTTTATGTCATATTTCTATATACGAAATAGCATGTTCCTCTGTCTAAAACCAATAAAGGTGTCATGTTTATTTCTAGCCTTCCCACTGTCCTTCATGTCTTAATGTCTTATAGTTGTAGACAAGTGAGAGAAAGAAAGCTCTCACAAGACCACTTTCCTTAACGTTTGCTGCCCTTTTTCCCTCTGAAATAGAAAGTGCATGACTAGGTAAATATTGCTGCAGTTTATCAAGCCCGGACTGCCTCTTGCTATCTAATTTTCCATGGTAATTCACAGCCGAGGAGCTGCTGCTCCTGTTCCCCTTGGCAGAGCCTCGTCCCTGGAGCCAGGTAGGGCAGGGAGCAGCAGACTTCTCAGGGAGCTATTCCCAGAATCACTGCCTCATGGAGACCGTTATATGAGGGAAGGCTGCAAAACTTCCCCCATTCCCAGCATTTATTGAGATCTCCTGTTTCACAGGCTCATTTTGGGGTGACGCGCAGGGGATCTGTGCCCTTTAGGTGTGGGGAGACAGGGTGAGCATTTCAACGCTGACACTCTTGAGGTGGCCATGACAAGGATGGGAGTCACCATTTCCCTCAGGGAACTGCAGTACATTCCAGTTCCCCATACTGCTGATAGTCACAGTCTTTGAAGGGCTATTTTCTTTCCAAAACATGTGTCATCTTGTACTCTGAGAGCTTCTCTCATTTCTGCTTTGCTCTGGTCAATGAACGGTGCTAGGCTATTTTTCTTGTCATTTCCCTGGTTTTGTGTGACTTTTTTTACATGTTCTCGTCCACAACTGGAGCTGGCCGTGCCTTGCCTGGCTGTGCCTCGCCAGCCGGCTCAGCTGCCCGGGACTGGACGCAGGACGATCTTTGAAATGGTGACTTGGCGCTCGACCAGTCATGGAAACAGCTGAGACCACAAGCATTTCTGAGACCCGCAGGAAAAAAAAAAAAAAAAATCAGTAGCTGCTGTCTGTGATTTACAGGTACCGCAGGGGCCCTGGCAAGCCACTCTTTGTACAGCCACATTCACCCCGTCTGTAAGAGTAACCAAGGGATGAGCCAGCCTCTGAAAATGCAAATACAATGTATACTCTTCAAAGATCTGGTACTACTCTTCATGTTTTGCCTTTAAACATAAATCCAAGCACTTCTCTATATTAACAAAAAATTGGTTGATTGCAGCCTGTTAGAGGTTCCATTAGTGTTCTTGGTGCAGAAGAGCTTCGGGTAATTAACTTACAAAAAAATGGTGCTAAAAAGGGGCTAAGATATAAGTTTGATAATGCTACACAGATAATGAATCTTCCCTTAATGATATACTGAATTTGTCTAACATTTTTAAAGCATTTTGAAACCTAATTTAATCTGACAGGGATGAATATGAGTAAACAAAACATGAAATTTAGCAAGTAGTTGCCAGTCATACAAACACCCCTGTGCTAGCAGCTTCGTGTCTTAGTCACTTCACTGGTTTCAACAAGTTTTTGATGGGTTGCACAGACTCGGTGTCACACTCTGTGTGATGCTGGGGTAGGAGAGGACAGAACGACTGAAGCACCGACCTTTTCTTTCCCGTTAATTTCCACCTCATTCTATAACACTACGATATTTGAAGTCATGCATTTAAATGTGTTGTTATTATAATACACTGCAGACTTTAAAATCTCCTGGAGGTTTTGGGTCTTGCAGGCAGTACGGAAGTCGAGCCTGTCAGCTGTTTTGGGGCAGCAAAGCAGAGCAGAAGAAATCCCCAGACTCTGCTGCTTCCAGGTCTCCAGCCCATGTGGCCACAATAATAAAACTGCAGTGACACCAGTCACAGCACAGGGTCTGTTTCAGGGCAGGGCAGTGATGGAGAAAGCAGGAGACTGAACAGCAGACAGGAGTCTGCAAAAGGAGAAAGAGTGCGAGGGCTGATGGGCCACAGTCATCCCGTTAGCTCTGGTGCAAGCACCCTCCAAGTCATCACCAAAAAACTGCTGGTTCCTTACAAACAAGGACCAACTTCTGCAGAGGCCACAGCACAACAGGCACTTTCAGGCTACGGTCGGTCTTCTTTTATGATAGGTATCTTAAATGTGTCTGATAGCTCCTGCCTTAGCTGCCTTGATTTGTCTTCTTAGCTATGAAAGGAGCTCATGCCACTAATAGAGATGGAGATGTTTATAATAATGTCTCCAATGTCAGGGGAGATGTACTGCATCACAAAAGCCACTGCATTTTGCTTGCTTCTGTGTTGTGCTAAGACACTTTATCTGAGAAAACATTTCTCCTAATCATATAGCACTTCCTATATTGCATCCATAGCCTGAGGTGCCTAGGGAGAAATATCAATGAAAAAAGCTTTGTCAAACCGCAAGATATGACCCATTTATGTTTGACTTCTCCAGTGAATCTTTACATTTCTGGACTGCAGCCATGCTGACATTTATTTCCAAAAGAAATCTCCAATAAAACAGAGTATCTGATATTAATGTGATTGACCTGCTGGCCTTGCTGAAGCTGCAGGGAAGTTAGTGTACCTTTAATCAATTTTGCTGCGTATGTAGAGGTCATTGTTGTGAGGGGGCTCCTGGAGATGCTGTTCAGTTATTTATTCTCTGTAGAGAAGAAGATTTTAGATCCTGGCATTATCTTAAGAATGTAAAATGTCTAACAAATGTCTTCCTGTAAGAGCCTGTTAGGAAGGACCTTGGTGCTGCACACGCACACAGTTCCCTGTGCTTTGGAAATGTGGCTTCTTCCCTGCCCCCTGGGTACCGTGAGCATCCCTTCACCTGGCAGTTAGTCACTGCAGAGAGCACACCCAACTCTGCTGCAGGATGGGCCAGGCGAGAGGTTCTGGTGTAAATAGAGAAGAGTAGCATTCCTGAGAAACTCAATAGTTGGGAAATGAGTGGACTGGCATACAAGACAAGGAAGGTGCTAGCAAGGCTTTGCTTTAATAGAATGCTTTTTTTTTTTTTCATTTAGAATGAAAGTAAACAACCCAGACCCTGGGGTTTGGGGATTTTTTGCTTAAGTAAACATGTAACTTTCTATAACAATTTTAATGTGAGCAATCAGAGTTGACATTTGTGAAGTAATTGTATTTTATCTAATATCAGCCTGATCTGCTGGCTAACTATGGATAGATAAGGCCCACCATGATCCTGTGTTTGTTAATGTGGCATTGCTTTCTATGTCATTTGAACTGCAAGTTCCTAACACAGTGGGTATTTTTATATTTTGCTTTTATGCAGAGCCTCGTACAAAAGTATTACTAGAAAATAATTACAACCTAGTGACATAAATTAGTGGAGAACTACTTATTTGGCTCCTGTGTGGAACAAGCAGTTTTCAAAGTGGGTAGCCATATTCTGGAAGATTAAAACTTCTCAGGAATATAACATGTTATTCTCCATTTATTCATAACCCAGTGTGCTATTTTTTTAAAGACTCGGATTGTTCAGCGTGAAGGAAATTGATGCAATTTGTTTTAAACGATCTGTGCAAAATGCAAAGAAAGGCATCTCCATCAGAGTGGAGGGTGTCATCTTTGTGGTTTGCTGGCCTTTGTCCACTGCTGAGATCACCAACAGGGTACGTGACCAACTCGAATGCTATCCAGACATGCTGAATTTTGCATTGGGAGCTCGTGATCTGAGAAATGCACAGAAAACCTGGAGTGCCTGTGTTTGAGGAGGGTTAAAAAGGGAGTTTCTTCAAGGCTGGCACTGTGTGTTGAATACAAGTCCCCAGAGTGTGACTGAGATGCAAGAGGAGAGGTGGCATCCCAGAGAGGAGATGCTCAGGAGAACAGGTGCCAGCCCTTGCACACCCAGCTCCAGATTTGCAAGTTTAGGTGGCCTGGGGAAGGCAGCAGCCCCGGGGTTCCCATCCGAGTGCTGGATGGGCTGCCAGGTTTCCTTCCTCATCTCACTAATTTTTTGGTAGAGACAACATGGAGGTGAAAACTCTTCCTAAAGGAAGACATCACACCACCAAATCATCACCTGCGTCAGGAGCTTCCTGTCAACCTTTCTTCGTCTTTCAGATTCCTACCACTGAGAACATTGTGTGGCTCTGACAGCAGCGGCTGGGCCAGACTCACGTTCTTACAAATAGCCATAGGATGACCTCTGACAATCTAGATCTGTTACCTGAAGGCAGAAAAAGAAATAATTGAGAAAATGTGCTGCCTGTCCAGCAGAAAATATTCAACTGACAAATTAACCCCACGCAGAAAAGTCAGAGTTGGAAGGCCCTGGCCCACTTATCCCAGCAATGAGAAACTGTTTGCATTTTTGGGGCATCTTTTTTTTCAGCAATAAGCTACTGCTCATGCAAGTGCACTTATTCTCACAGCCCAGCAAATGTGTGCAGCTCAGGGTGCTCCTCTGATGGAGGTGGAAGCTAGGTGATGAAAATGTGACATGAAGCCAAGACACAAACAAAGCCTCCGAAAGCCCCAGTCCCTCCTCTGGCAAAGGATCCCGGAGATGGTTACAGAAATGAAATGTGTCTCAGAGAAACAATGAAAGGAGCAATGTTTGCATCCAAATAGAAAACAAACAGAAAGGGGAAAGTTGCAATTAGTGTAATTTGGAAATTAGAAACTGTATAAATTAGATAAGGGAAGGAAAAGAATACAAGAGACAGGCTACAGCTCCAGAGAAAAGAACAGTAAGAAAAAGTTTTTAAAATATATTAGGGATGAAGAGAAGCCAAACAATGTCTTTGGACTATTACCAAATTGAAATTATAGAAATGGCGATAATTATGCAGAAAGGGAAATGTTTTTAATGAACAAATATTCCCTTTCTGAATCTGGGGAGAAAAACAACCACAAATGATGCATTCCCATCAGATGATGATGATACAGCAATTTGCATAACAGCAGAAGTTCAGGGGGTAGCAAGCAATCCTTAGAACAGCTAAGTATCTTCAAATCAGCAGTCTAAACAATTTGCATGGAAGTGTTCTGAAGAGAACTAACTGTTTTTTCTGGAATGCTAGTGCTGTTTTTGCAGAGATTATAGAGTACAGGCAAAATTGCACCAGGAGAAGGAAAGCTGCTAATTAAGCGAAAGTTGAATGATTTGGATATCGATAGGCCTGCTGAGCTTTGATCCTGGGGAGATAACTGATCCCAGACAATGAGAAACAACTGCAGAAATTAAAAAATACAAAGGGATAATATCATTAATGCCTATCAACGGGGACTGATGAGGAATAGATCTTCTAAAACTAACTGGATTTTTTTTTTATAATGAGATTACAATTTTGCTTAATAAAGGAAATAGTGTTGATTTAAGCTTCTGTAAAATATTTGCCTTGGTATTCCACAATGTAACGTTCCAGAAGCCAGTTCGGTACTAAATCAACACAGCGCACAAAGTGAATTAAATGCGAGCTAAAAGAATTACCTGTCAAAGACCAGTTGATGTGGGTATGTTTCAAGTGGGATCTTCACAGAAATCAGTCCTGGGCCTTGAGACAGGCAATGTTTTACTGGTTACCTGGAAAAAAAAAATCACATGAAATCCCCTCAGATCTCGCTGGTTGCTGACTTGTGCTGTGGTGAGGAGCGGAGAGGTAGAAGTCTCTGATGCAGGGGCAGGTGTCCTGCTTAGCTGAACGTGATGGAACTGTGCACGTTTTCTTTTAGTTATAGGTAAGGTCACGCACTGAAAGGGACTGTGGCATTTGTGCTTGGCAAGAATGGGGACGTGGCAGAGCTGTGCCCAGGAGATCAGCTTCTGAGAGAGAGATTTGGGTCTGAGGATGTGTAATTAGCTATTAAATGGCTAAAGGGCTAATACAGGGGCGGCCTGAGACAATTACTGCTGAAACACTGTGCAGGGGTAGAGCTGCTGGCCGCAGCAGCATGCTTGTAAGTGCTGAGGTGGATCTGCTCACAGCGGAAATGTTTTCATCAGGCTTTGCAGTGAAAAACAGGACCTTTTATTAAAACGATGGCACAGCTGGAGACTGCAGCCACTGCTATCAGGACTCTACCTATTGAATCAAGATCTCTATTTTTTTTCCAACATCAAGTTCAAGGGTTTTCTTTTTGAGCAGTTACTTCAGTGCAACAAAACCAGTGTCTTATCTCTTGGGGAAGGCTCAGTTTTGTGTAGGCAGATTCTTCCATCTTTCCCCTTCGCCTCTGTTTCATGGAGTGGTTTCATCTCTTCCATGATCAACTGCTGAAGCACCTCATCACGCATCACTTAATAGCAAGCGCATGTAATGATTTTTCAGTCATTTGGCTTCCATACAGTGATGGATTTCTGGTTATTTTTCTTTCTACTAGCTGCTATGGCTAAAGTGCTTTAGGATGTATTTTCATCCAAGCAGCTCATTTTGCACAGCCTTTGCCTGCAGATCCTTGCTGGGGGGGTCAGGGCACCCTGGCTGCAGTTCACCTGGGTGATGCACTGCTGTATGGACAAGGTGAACAGCTTGCCCTCCACATCAACAGAGAACATCACTCCTTTGGAAAATATTTAAGAGTACCCTCTGAATCCACGTCTTCATACATTCCTTCCAATCTTTTCTCTTAAGCTATCAAGAACTGTGAAGAGCTGGTAAAAATCCTGAGTTCAGTTCTCATGGAAGTCTGGATGTCACAGAACCTATCCTGAAGCCTGAAGATCAGCCCTCATATAATTAAAGTGATGTCAGCAAGCTGTTTTCTGGATGGAACATGTTTATAATAGTTTAAAAGTGTTCCCCAGCTTTTTTCTTCACTGTCTTTCTGCTACTCTTAAACAAAGCCACAGTAAAATACCCGAGCTGGCCTGCTGTGTTCACGTGTCAAGCAGCAGCTTTGAGATGCCCATTTTTAACCTGATTTGCTGGGGTGGCCAGAGCGAGCATTTGAGCTCTGGCAGATTAAACCACACCATAACGTCTGCTGGACCCTCCCAGTATTAAATTCAGTAAGAAAAGCAGCAGCCCTGGTCCTTCCCATTGCAGAGAATCAGTGCTGCAACCGCTGCAGCTCAATCCCCAGCCCAGCGGGGGTCCCACATCACACCCGCATTTCTCGTGCTTTCTGCCCTCTCATGCTGCTGAGTGGTGTGAAGGGAACCATCTCACCTTCATTTGGTTGCTTCTTTTGGGAATAAACATGATCAAGTGCAGATGTTTCTTGCATTTCTGATGCATACGGACAGCCTTCATACCAGCAAGCAGCTTTTTGGGATGAAGGCCTGTGATTAAAACTGAAATAAAGAATAAAGCAACCTGTACCATCAATGACAAATAAACCAAATAAGTCCTTGGCACCATCACAGAGGCCTGTAAGTAAACGGGGTGCTCATCTCCCCTCCTGATCGTGGGCTGGGTGCCAGCACTGAGCCAGGCAGCGAGGGGACGAGACCCACGCAGGGGTGACACACTCACTGTCTTGAAGCATATGTGTGGATTTCAGCAAAGGCAGGTCTGTGCAGATGTATCTGCCAGTGGGAAGGCGGAGAAGAAAGGCAATTAGAGCCATTATTAATCACTTGTGGACTGACTGATTACATGGCATTAATAAGGAGGGAGTAGTGATGAAAAATGTTGCACCTGCCTTAGCGTTTGCTCGCTGGGGATGTGCTGTGCTCCCGGTGAACAAGGCCCTGGTGGGATGAGGAGCTCTGTTGGGTGCAGGGACAGTGGCCCTCACCCTGTCCCCAGGCGCAGCCACAGGGACGGGGTGGGGGAGCCCGGCTGCGCTGGCCCTCATACAACACGCCAAGCCTCTGCACCCCAGAGCCAGCTGGGGCTGCCACTAGTCCCTCCAAACAAACCCCCGGGCTATGAGGCACTGCGGTAGGTACCGGCCATCCCACGCAGGGTGCCCCAGAGATGAGTCCTCTGATGGCACATCCTTCCCCGGACGCAGTCGTGGGGACACCGCAGGGCTCAAAGGCAGGCCTTGATGTATTCGTAGAATTAGGGCTGTGCCAAAGGCAGCCGAGGAAGCTGATGTCCAGAAGTGAAAATCTCCCCAGAGAGATGAAAAACTGCTTTTCCGATTTTAACTTTTTTTTTTTTTTTTTTTTTTTTTTTTCTTTTTCTTTTCCCCCAGCTGAATATAGCAGAGAGATCAGAGCCTAAAAAGAGAGCGAGCTTTTAAACAGTAGATTTCCTAACGACAGGGAGGGTTGCAAAAGTATCTGATGGTTGTTTTGACTGAAGATGAAAGCATTGCATTGCTCAGCCACACAGGAGGCCACAATCCTGTGACAGAAACAGTTACTTTAGAAAGGAGGAAAACCTAAATATTTGATACTGTTTCTTGGAAGTAACAATCAGAGATTTTATTTACATTATTTGAAGATGCTGAATTATTTATTTTGTGATAAGTATTACTTAAAAAATTCTGGGAAAACAAATGACTTAACGGAGATCCCCCCAAGCTTTCCTGCATAGCTATTATTTCTCATCCTTTTTGCAAAGGGGAAGTCTATTTAAAGTTTCTATTTATGATTGTATTCAGACGGCTTTATCTGAGAGTGTGAAGCATTTTTTAGTCTCATCTGTCAATGGCTGCCACTGAAATCAAAGGCTTTACCAGGGGGCCAAACCTGTTGTGCTGCTTTATTACATATTAGTCATCCCTAACTCTCCTCCAGCAGCTGAAGATCACAGTGTGAGTTGTCCCCAGTGAAGCGCAGCACCGTGCGTCTCCTCCCACGCTTTGCCAAAAGGGTATTTCCTTTTGATTAGACATTAGCTGAAAGCAGCTCCTCTTCAGGATCCTCCTAAACGTCCCCCTTGCTGTGTTAACGAAGCAGGAGTTTGCGGGGGAGCGCACAGCTCCCCTGGGGATAGGGGAAAGCACCCCAGCCCAGGGGCATGATGCACACAGCTGAGAGTCTCAAATAGAGTCCCAGCTCCCGCAGGCTGGGGGGTCTGGTACATAAGTAATAAGAAATATGTAGAGTTCCCAGCCAGGCCAGCAGCCAGCCCAGCGCACTGGCCAATCTGTTGAGGTGCTCATCTCAAAATTGGCTTTCGATGTTGCTTCCGTAATCTGGAAGCCAGGTGAGGTGAGGAACCTCAGCTCCCAGGACCAAGAGCAGGACCCAGAACCCTCCTGCAACACCCTGTCCCATGGGGAGAGCAGCGCAGCCTCCTCCTTCTGCTGAGCAGATCAGGGAAGACAGCATGAGCTGGAAACGCAGGAGTGCAAGGTGTCACATCAACCTTTGAGCTCCAGTATTTCAGTTAATGCAAGCTCGTTTTATTACCCTATGCAACAAGTGTCACAGGAGATCACCTTCCACTCCTCCTCCTTCCCCAAAAAAGCAAGCCAAAGCCACTATGTCCCTGAGCTGGTCTAGCGATGCCTCTGCTCTCCTCTACCCCATGCCCAAGTGTCCTGGCCATGGAGGTAGGGAATACACTTTGCAGGAGACACTGTACCCAAATAGCTGGAGCCCAGGTGGGTCAGAGGTGGGACTGGGTTCTCTGGGGTGTGGAAGCCTGGTTTGGTGTTCTGGGATGAGGCTTCCTTTTTGTTTTGTGGCCTCAGAAAATCTGAATCAAAAAAGCAAGTCACCTGCCCTGGTTTTTATGCA
Organism: Athene cunicularia; assembly: GCF_003259725.1. Classification (NCBI taxonomy): domain Eukaryota; kingdom Metazoa; phylum Chordata; class Aves; order Strigiformes; family Strigidae; genus Athene; species Athene cunicularia. The sequence continues at coordinate 5,446,702 of NW_020799116.1, forward strand.
GTCCATCCGTGGGCATGAACCCAGGCAGGATGGAACTGCAGCCATCTCATCTTTGCATTCAACCGCACTCAGGCTGCTACATTTCTTCTCATATTCTCCAGTTACAGGAAGAGGCTCCCAGCATATGCCAGGAACCTGCCACAGATGTTCTTTGGATTTCATTTACATTTAAGTATCTTGTCCATAGCAACCTTGCAATTAAATGGGATGACATTTTCCTTGATGAATCCAAAACCTGCCTGTCATGGCTGGTGGTTGACACTCAGAGACTCAGTACCACACACCGTGTCCTTTGTCCACAGCAGGAGATGCTGAGAAAAGGAAACCCGCACAGAAGTCAGGCAGCTCCTGGTAAAACACAGTTTTGTTCCCATTCTGAGAGCAGAGCAGGAAATGTGTAAGGAGAGACAACATTTTACCTATTTGATGCAAAAGTATAAAAGCTTCATAGCATAAAAAATATATATAGAAATGCACATGTTCAGTCGAGTCTGAATGGTTTGTGGGGATCACCCTGGTGATGGGTGAGTGCTGGGGCACTCTGGCTCAGACACAACCCAAGGATTTGATGGGAGCTACAGCAATATTAACCCACAGCAGCCGGCAGCAGAGACTGTGTGTAATGGGGTTAAGGTCACAACTCTCACTCACCAAAACTACCAGACAGACACGTGTGTGGGGGAATAGAAGTCAATGAGGCAACTGAAGTACTTGCATGGGGGTAGCTTTAAGTGCAGACAATCTGTTTCTACAGCATCACAGCCCTGTAACGCCCATTTTGGGAACAGAACGAGTTCAGGAACTGGGTGAACTTCCCACGTTATTTCAAAGTGTTCTCCCTCCCTTTATAAAAATATCACAACTTTTGGGGATTTTGAAATCTTTTCTTCTCCATAACCAAATACTACCAGAGTAGAAGTCAAAGACATGTATTGGGGGTTCACCATCAGAGCTGTGGGATGACCAGGAACGTGCAGGCGGGATGGGAGACATACAATACAGTGACATTATAGTGTCAAAATCTATGACATTTGAAACCCTCTATCAGCCTTAAAGTTGCTGAACATCCCGGCTGGTGTGCACACCTCCAGACACCTGAACGGTCACGACTAGCTCCAGAGTCTCTGGGACAGGCAGCTGGTGTGGGGGCTGGAGCTGGCAGGGTCACTGGTCAGGGATGCGCTGGGAACGCAGATCAGCAGCAGCAGGAGGCAGTGCCAGGGGGGTATTAGGAGTCTGCAATAGCCAAGGGTGGGAACATCAGTCACCCTGTCCCTGTACTCACGATTTGTGGATGCATCCTGCCAATAGCTTCAGGCCCTTATCAACTCTGCCTTTCCTTTCATATAGGATTTATTAAAATATTTATCAGCATCTCAGTGCCATTTTTCAGGGATGAAGCTTATTGTCAATCCAGACGGAAATCAGAAAGGCTTCTGTGCTCACAGGCAGTGCCCAGCAGAGGAGTTCTGCAATCAGATAACGCAGCAGTGAAGCAGCCGGGCCAGGGCGCTGCTGACAGGCGTGAGGAAGCAGCTCCAGCCTCTTCAAGAATTTAATAGTCATCAGTAACAGAGAAGCAGCATAGTGTATGTCTGCCCTCATTTGAGACGTGGGGTAGATTGGACTGTGTGAAGGCACACACACATATTCTGGCAATCCCTGTGTATTTATGTTTGGTTTTTTTTTGTTTTTTTTTTTTTTTAATTGCTCCTTTTTTATTTTAACAGTTTGGGTAAAGACTTGTTCTTAGAATGATGTTTTTTTCCTAGAGGTCTTAAGATGTTATGACTCGCTCTGTTTGTTGCGCTACAAGGGAAAATACGAACATGAAAAAAAAATAAACACATAAAATGGATTTTGAACCCACATTTTTGGAGTGATTCAAAGTAATTGTAGCGCTTCAGATTTTCAAGAGTGCTTTGAGTTTCTGGGCTTGTACAGTTTAGAGCAATTTAAAATTAATGGAGTACTTAAAGTTTTTAAGAGCACTTCAATTTGCAAGTGATCAGAGTTCAGGGATGCAGAGAATAAAGCAATTTAAAATAACTGGAAGTGCTTTTCAGAGTGTTTATCGTAACTCTGGCATAAACGGCCCCATGTTCGCAGGCTGCCAGCACTTTCATTGTGTCCTGTGTGACACGGAGTTTTCTCTCCCTGACAATCAGCTCTTCAATAAAATGACCTGACTGATCACGGCCTCTTAAAGAGACAATCTCTACATTTAAACAGCCAAAAAGCTGGGTGTGCTTTGAGCATCACTCCTTTGTCAAAGGCTTCTTTCCACTTACTTGAAAGGACTTAGGCGCAGCTGAAAAAATTAAAGAAAACCTTAAAGTCAGATTGAAGTCTGCCACTCGCTGCTGGCTGGATTTGCAGCCCACCCTCATGTGCACACCCATCCTCACAACAGCTTTCCACCTCTTCTTGCTTCATCACACGTTTAGGTTTTATTTCCAGCTTTCTGGCTTCCCCCAAATGCCCTGCTGCAGAAACACGGCAGGAATTGCATTCTGCGGCTAGAGTCGTACCTAAAGGCATGTGAATACACACAACCTAAAAAAACTGTTTCTGAACACAGTAGTTTAAATTTAAAAAGTGAAAAAAATTTAGACCTTACGGAACCAAAACAAAACAACCCTTTGAGATTTCCTGGAAGAATACACTTGTGAAGGTATCTTTGCGTGCTAGGAGGAAGGTAGATACACTGCTGTGAGAGCACTTGCACAAATTAAGTCTAACTTAGTCCATTGAGGAGCTACCAGGGCTTTTGCTTGCGTATCTATTGAAACGTGTGACTAAGAAATTACTTCTCAGTTGTTCCATTCATGTGCAATAAATCTCATGACTGCAGATGGAAAGATGCCATCCTGAAATTACAGCTTTCTTGTCAATGTGCTTGAACAGGTTACCCAGGGATTGTCGTTTTTCATCTGAAAGCAGACATCTGAGTTCCTTTTTCAAAGTGTTATTTGAAGTAGTAAATGATGTGGAGAAAAGAGCTGACAGCAGAGAGGAAAATAACATTTGCATGTCTTGCGCAGCAATTTGAGACAAGGCAGGTGCCAAAGGAAGAGCTGATCTGCAGGGGGTGTGTGTGTGTGTGCTGAACTGCAGAAGGGGAGTTACCTGCCCTCGAAGCCCCATTTGACATCTTTGCAAAGTTTCAAAGCTTTATTGTTTATTTTCTTTAAGCAGGCACTTAACAAATCTTGTCAAGAGGAGAAGATAATTAGTCTCAGAAAATAACTCAGACCACAGAAAGTGCCCACAAACCTCAGCACAGCGAGTCCTTCTGCCCACGGCTGTGGTTTCTGAACACTGCAAGAAGAGAGGAGGATTTGAGGAGGAGGATTTTCCTGCTAAGAGCACTGAAGAGGCAGAAAGGATCAGCTGTAAGAAGCAGAGCAGACCTGCCCAATCTGGGAAATGGGGAAGGAAAAAGGTAAAATGAAGAAAATTTCAATGAGAAATTGTCTAGTTTCTCATCACCAAGCTACATATTCTTAAGAGAATGAAAGAAAAACAAAAAGTGTAACAGAGAACACAGAGAGAATCTCAACTACTATCATGCTTCCACTCCACCAGACCAATGCTATGGAGCTACCATCACACCCTGCCTTTGAGATGGAGCCTAATTTATGGGAAAGGAATCACCTGAGGCTGTCTGCACCACCTGATTCAGCAAGGCAAGTGCAGGTTGGGAGCTTCCTTCCCTGAGAGGTATTCAAAGGCCCACCAAACAATGACACCCAAACAGCTGGATCAAAGCCAATGCATTCCCTATTGCATACAACCCGACTGTATGCCAATTCCCATGTGAAAAAAACCAACTGGGTTGGAGCAGAGTCTCCCACTGAGCGGCACCAGTAGCCTTGCCAACAGGTCCTGCCTGGTCCCAAACCCTGGTGGAGCACATACCTGACAGCTGTTGGCCTTCAGGAGTGAACCAAATCCACTCTCGAGAGTTGAGAGGATGAATCTCTTGGTGAAGGAGCTCCCTTTTATATAGCCATGGTAGACATGCAGCTTCTTCAGCCCAGCACAGAGAGGTGAACACCAAAGTGGGGAGTCACAAGGGATAGCCCCCCCACACCTGAGTGCTGCCTCCTTCCTCTACTCCTTCACCCATCCTCCTACGAGCACAGGCACAGAAGACTGTTGCAGCAACTATACCTAGGATATAGGCTGTAAATGGAAGTTACCTGATCTTTTAATGATTCCAACATCCCAGTCCCACCCCTTCCTAATTTGCACTTGATTATCAAGCTGTTTAAAGTTAATCACTCATTGCAGAACTCTGTGCAGTATCAGGTAGCAGCAATATGTGCCCTATTAATTAGTAGTTTTCATAGACAAGTGATGTGTGTATGCTCACAGGGAATATTGCTATCCTCTAGAAGGATATAATCAGGCCTGCTTATTTCCTGGGGCCCTGGGAAATAGCTTAAAATTCAGTAGTGCTGCTTTTAGATTTATATAATTTATCTAATATAACTTATCTAACCTATGTCCTGAGTTATGAATATATTGGAGCCTAGATACTGCATGAAAAAATGTGAGATACAAAGGATATTAGTTATGGCATATGATATGTAAGTCTACACACGTGTTGGTAAGATATTTATAGTTAGATTTTTAGAAGAAAAAAAAATGCCTGAGATACAAATGGGTAGTTTGTTGGGATTATGTAAATTGCTTGTGTATCTGGAAGTTGTGAGCAAGAAGGGACAACGCAAATTACTGCCTTGTGCATGGGTTGTTATTACAATTAACAAGTACCTTTGGCTTTATAGAACTCAATGGAAAGCCTCTATAGGATAAACAATGCAATTATGTATGGGAAAGGCAATCATATCTCCTGCAGAATAATTTACAAGGACATTAACTCAATAGGCAAATCATAATTAATTAAGAAGCTTAATTTGTTGACTTTTTAATGTCTAATTATACATCTATTTATACCAGTTACAGGCAAGAGTCAAAGAAGTGGAGGCAGAATGCTTTTTAAAGAGTTCTCCCTGTTTGGTTTTTTTTTTAAAAAAAAACATTTCCCAGAGGAATGTGAGATGAGAGCTCAAATTATGAAAGGGATAAAATAAGTGATAAGATGATGAAGCAAGAGCTTCATAAATCAAAATTTAGGCATATTGTATAATAAAATATTTTTACTATTGAAAAACCTGAATGTAAACTTAGCTTCCCTGTTGAAATACTCGGCTCTCTGCCTTTCCAAGCACATGCATTGAACAATTTGACTTTAAAATAGTTCTTGTGTGATAGACTTGAGCTTTCTGTTCCTCAGGAATGTGCATGAAAGCCATGTTAATCAGCCAGAAATGCTGCCACCGTCTTCCATCACAAACTGGATTATGGAGATGAACCTTATTTAAAAAAAAAAAAAAAAAAAGTTTTTTCCAATATCTAGTGAATGTAGTTCTTCAGGGTTTTCATAGACTTCCAAGGGTGGAGGAGCTCCACTGGAGTGAGGACATCAGTAATTGACCCCAGAATTTACCAGAAACAGTAAAGGGGCTCCTGTTGTCATCTCCTCTGTCCCTTCCGTCCTCCCACGTGTCCAACTGCGCACGAGACGCGTGTCCTCACGGTCTCTGAACGTACTCTGCAGCGTGCTGCAGGCAGTGTGACCAGCAGACCATGCCCTGGGGTCTGATGCTCAGGCCTGAGTGGGTGATGGACCATCCAGGAGGCACAGTGCGCTAGAGCTGGGGGGGAGCCCAGCTGGGAGGGCAGACCAGACCGCCGTGCCCCAACCCCTCACGAAGCCCAAGCCCCTCTGTGCACAGCTGGATCGGAGCAAAGCCCTCGTTCCTCTCTCTAGCCATGTCATCGCTGTACTGCAGCACCCAGCACAGCAGCGAAACAAAGAGCTTCACTCAACAGTCAGAATTCAGTCGAACTGGTAAGCAGGTCTTTGTTCGCAGCGCTGGGCAGCACTGGGGATCGCTCCACCACAAGTGCTACACTTACTAACAAAACACTAATACACACAAAAAGTGTACGTATTCATCAGATTCCTTAGAAAAAACAGTTTTATGCTAACGGATTGTCAGAATTCATTTACATAGTCTGAGCTCGCGTAGTAAAAATAGAGTGAGGGTCTTCTCCCCTCCTTAGTGGTCCACATAGCCTTTCTCACACTGCCCATTAGTTGAACTTTAAGTTTCTTGCATCCATACATGGTCACAGAGTTACCTCATCCATCCTTCAGCTCCTGTTTGTTCCAAGGAAGTTAGTTTAGACCAGCTTCCAGTCGCTTATCTTGACACTGGTGTCTTCTCAGACACTTGTTTTTTAGGTTCCTGCTATTAGGGATGTATTCAGGGAGTTTTTCAGACTGTCTAAGGTCTGTCTTATCTTTACTAGGCAAGGAGTTAAAGGTTCCAAACCGTCTTACAAGTGGGTAAAGACTACACAGGGTAGTTAGGCAAAAAAAGTATAAATGAAATCACGTGCATTGCAGTAAAATATGGGAAAAAGGAAAGCTAGTAAAACTCAAGAGATGGTTAACGTTAAAACTGAATGTCCTACTTTATTGCCTGTACATTAGCAATTTCAAGTAGACTTGTAGCAACTTCCCTTCAGCATCACCCAGCGTGGTGTGTCCCCAGCGTGTCCTGGGGCTCCCACCCCTTAACACCCAGCACAAACACATCCCTGCTGTGGCATTAGGCTGGTGCTGCTTTCTGTGCGTGCCGGCATGCCCCGTGTGCATGGGGATCCTGGGAGCTAACCTGTTTTACAGAAAAAACACGAACTCTGATAAGTAATTTACTTAACACCTGCTAAAGAATGATCTTTTCCCTAGATGTAATTTCCTGATTGCAGTCTGGTTTTATTTCAGTTTTACTCTGTGGCCCATAGATTCATAAAGCCAGCTTGTCATTCTAAAGCACTACAAGGCCCAGAACATGAACTCTTCATCTTCAGGATTGGAAAATGTTACTAATTGTATGAAGAGGTGTTAAGTTTTTTAAGGAGAGAAGGATTTTATATCTATTTAATGAAGAACAACATTAAAAGGAAGGAAGGGAGGGAGAAAAGTGAGAAAACATCAAGAAGGAAATATTTTTTATTATTTTTTTTTTTTTTAAATATGATTTGCAGAAGGAATGAGTTACTTCCTAGCCTGCTGCTTTTCCCCATCACTGGTGTCACTTCTACAGTCCTAATTGTAGGCTAACCTGTCAGGCTGCCCATGGCAAGGGATGAGGAATGCAGACTCGCTCACCACATCCCAGTTGCTGGTATTCCTGTAGGTTTTAAGTCACAAACCTGCTCCGATTCACAAACCCTACTAGATTTAGCTGTGGCTGCTAGCTGAAAGTTATCTGACCTGCTTTCTCCCTTCAGGTCTCCCCTTCTTTATCACTGCAGGCAGAACAGGCAGGGTGTCTTCAGAATATGCAGCCCTGTCCATTGATTTATATCACCACTGCTTTAAATCTGCATAATCTCTCTGAATATTATTAATTCTCCACTTTCCCAAGGACAGAATTGCTCACTATAAATCAGAGGTTTTCTTCATAAATTCCCCTTGTCATCTGTGGGCAGCACAGATTGAAGTTCACTTCTGCAGAGCGAATATGATGCCCGTTGTCACTCAAGTTCTCCATGTACTCAGCATCAGTAAAAATGACAGCACTACAAATACTTCCCAGAAAACCATAAAACACAGACAACCTTCTACAAATTCAGGTAAGGTCTTTGCCTGCAGGAGCCTTGCCGGCTTTCCCCTGTCCCCTGTTTGGTGGCGGAGGTGATTCATAGCTACACAAATAACGCTAAACACAAAATGGGAGAATGTGAATTAGTTTTATCATCACTCCCACCAAGATATTTTTCAGAGAATGAGTAAGTCTTCATCTATTAAACTACGTGCGTTTTATTAGTTCTAGTAAGAATGTATTGGACTGACAAGGATCTCGGAGGTATTTGTCTTTTTTTAATACCCAGGCTGCTACTGTAATAAGAGCTCCAGAGCCAGGCGGTCCAGAAACCATTGTGCTTCATCTGGTTAGGAAATTAAGTGATGGACGCAGGATGCATTCAAATGAGGAGTGCTGCAGTAGGTCTGGAGACCTCAGGGGAAGATTAGCTATAGCTCATACTCATTTTAAACCTCTTTCCAGCCAGCAAAACAGTGAAAAGAGTTGCATTAAAGAAGGAACCTCATAAAACTGTTGTTGGATTCTGGTGGCAGTAACAGAACAATAGGAGAGAGTTAACAGCAATATAGTTTTAGATACTGAGGTTTGTTTATCGTGAGCAGTTTGTTGTGAAAATGTCATTTTTAGAAGTAGCCTCAGGAGTAAGATAGGTTCATGAGCACTGAGCTCTGGGAGGGGAAATCAGCTCCACAGACATACGGTGACACAGACTGATGATTTCTTGGAGGAGAAAAGTCCAAGCAGACTGGAGGGATGAGAAAATTCAGGATGTTCTGGGAAAAGCAGTTTTTCTCTCTGAAGAAAGCGAGGGTATAATAATGTCAGTTACATCTAGTAAAGTCACCAAAAGAAAAGATTTGAGTTAGTCGAAATGAAGGTCTGAGATGAATTTTCTTCACTTTTTAACCAGTTTTTCCTTAGCTGATGACTCCTGAAGGGTACCTGCAAGCCAATCAAACCCAACATTTTTTACTGCCGGCAGTGTGGCTGAAGCACTCAGCAGCTTCTTTTCCTCACTGCTGAGACTTATCCTTCATGTCTACGAATCCTCCATGCTTGAAAAAGCTGGTTAGAATAAATGGACTTAATTATCAAGCAGAATGAACTGGAACAAAGATGATTAATTAAGTGAACCCAGAAACCTCGAGGAAATAAAAAGCCTGTAAAACATGTGAAGGTGGCCAGATTTGTCAGTAGCGGTCTTTGGAAGTCCCTAACCATAGTCATGGTTCAAAGAGAGGAGGAGATCAACATTTTTGCTCAGCCAAGCCTGCAAGCAACAAAAATTACTGAACTAGAAAGACAACCTGTGCTGCTTCAGTAGGGCCATTTCAAAAGAAAACTTCCAGCAACCTCTGCCAATATTTTGCGATGAGCAGACAGCTAATGAAGATCTGCAGTTAAAGAAGATACTAATACCAGATGAAAGCTGCCTCACAGGGCATGTTCCTCACCCTGTAGCTCGAAGCTAAATCCTGTGCCTGATAGCACAGCCAGCCAAGAAATGTGTGGTATCGATGGTTTTTATTAAAGCCCGTCAATAGGCTGCAATATGGGTAACTATTAACTATGATTTTTAAAAAGTTTTTGAGTTGTTAAACTCTGACAGTCTGTAAAATTGATTGATTGCTCATTCATAAATTAGCAGCTGGTTCTTTATAATCTATAAATTCACATTTACTATGAAGCGTCACGACAACTGCTGTTTGCCATGGCGTCTGCACCGCCACTGTGTACAAAACAGCAGTTCCCTGCTTACTCTGCTCGGTCACCCCACGACCGTCCCCCTCGCTCTGCCTGGGTTGATCTCTCACAAGGAAAAGGAGATTTCTGACTAGCACCTTTCCTACCCTGCCATGCTGAGAAACAAAGTCTGGTGTTAAACCCTCCAGCCAGGAGCAGATATGTTGCTGTCATGATGGTATTTTTCCCTTTTGACTGAAGATGCATCACAGAATTTAGCTTATTTTCCAAAAGCAATTCCACTAATTATTCATGTAGAGTGAAAAACGGAGGCCTTTTAACATTTTTTCTGCCTCTCGCTGTCAAATTGGTTACTGGTTCAGCTCCATTGAAATCACCAGCCAAGGACAGCCAAATTACTTTTACAGCATGAAAAGCAGAAAACAAAAACTCCCTGTTAATTTAATTGGGTCCTTTCAAGTGCTTCAGAGATTTTGTTAGCAGAGGTGCTAACATTATCATCTTGTGCTACTTAAAACCCAACACATTTCTCACTATGTTTTCAAACATAACACTTGATTTTATTTTTAAATATTGATGTGGCCTGTGAAAATTTCTCAGAAATTTTTTATGGAAAGGGCAATTCTGAGCAATTCTGGTTTTAACTTTAAGGGACCTTTCAAGTACTGTGTGTGTTTTTCTCTTCTGGGAGAATGATAGGCAAACACTTTTCTTAATTAGCAAATGCTTATATAACTTGCCTAAATATAAAATTAGACGTTATTTTCAAGCTGCTGACCTGCTAGATTTCTTTGTGTCATGTGGAGTTCTGGCACAATAGTAACTGTGAAAATACTGCTAAAATTGGAGCTGCAAAAATTGACTGCTTTATTTTTTGCTTTTTTATATACACAACAGAACTGGAGGGTCTAGCAACACCGACGGTGCAGAGGAAAGCTGGAGTGGGATGTATCGAACATGGAGCAGGAGGGGCTTGGCCTTCTCTAAAAAAACTGAAATCTGTCTCCATTACAGCAAGGAGTTGTTTTGTACTGGACTGTCTGGGCGGAGGATAAAGTCTCTTTAATTTTCAGCGGAGCTGAACATCTGCTACTTCTAACTCCAGTTCTCGTTACTTCTGCAAGCACTGAGAGCATGTTAGTACACAAGATACTCCTGGGGAGATTTTATTCAGCCAAACTCTAGCCAGACCCAGTCTCTGCATACCGCTGTGAGGCAGGCTGATCTCCCCATGGTACACCCTTTGGGAATATCCCATCTCAGCTTTGCATCAGGTGCTGGTTCCTGCAAGACCCCCAAGAACTGAATATTGCAGACATCCAATTCAGAAGACCCAGAGCTGGAGCTCTCCAGACCCTGAAGTCACAGCCCATGAAAAAGACAGTTTAAATGAGGTTTGCAGGAGGCTAAATTAGCTGCAGTTCAAGCTTTCCTGTGAATAATTCACTGCCCTGTGAAGTATGTGACTAGTCAATTCAATTTAATATCCCAGTCAAAGAAATCAAATGAAAGGAACCCAATACATATATTGCAATCTCATTTGGAACGTGCTGTTATTTTAATTTGTCCTGTAACCTCAAGCACTGAATAAAAATAATATACCTTTGCTATTCCAACTGCCTTAAGGAAGGAAAGATGCTAGAACAAAATGTTTCCCACTCTGAAATTAACTGAGAGATCTATTTATTCATCCACGTATCGATCATGGAAAAGATACAAATACAGTGCAAATGGCACACACATGCCTGAGCATAAGCCACAGATAAACAACATCACGAGTGCCCGAGTCCCCAAGGGGCCAGAGGCAATGGTCCAGGAGCAGAAGTGTGGATAAGGCATTGACATCTTCCCAAGGGGCAAGGATAGTGCCAGAGCCCAGCCACATGCTTATCAGCCCTGTCCTTATCTCACTGCCAGAAAAGCATTCAGGAAATGCCTTGTTGTGAAGACCTGTGTCATCTAAGAGTAATCTTCTCCAGTGGCACCCTTGGGATGTGCAGCTGGGGTTGAGGGTGCAGGCTGGGAGAACCAAGTCACTTGGTCTCATAATTACACAGCGCTGGGCATTCGTTCTTTCAGATTTTTAAATTACAGCTTTTGAAAAATGCATAGAACACAGAAAGGTTGTTCATACTGGGAATGAGATAGGCCAGTATTTGAATATTGGAGATTTTGCTTGCTTTAGTCATAAACCCAAGGAAAACAGAACATTTTGCCTGAACAGTGACTGTGCTAGAAAGTTGGAGACTCACACCTCAGGTTCTGACATGAAGTTTTTCAAGAGGTTTTTTTAATGCATCACTGTGGGGAAAAAAGTAAAAAGGAAAACTCACTGAAGCATTCCCAGATCATGCAAAGAAGCAGCAAAGTACAAAACCAGACTCTGGCCATCTGATAAGGAGGAGGGAAAAATGACAAAGCTCAATTCTGCCAGTCTCCTCATAAGGAAATTTAATTTTCTGGTCTAATATGTTTTTCTTGACCTAGCTTCCAATAAGTTTGAGTGACACTGTCAATATAATTTACATCAGTGAAGACTGGAAAATCATTATAGGTGAAAGTTATCAAACACATTTTTTATAATTTCAGACCAGGGAGGAATTTGATCCTTTCCTCCTGGAAGCAGGACTTCCCTTGGCGTTGATGGGTTGTAATAAGGACTCAGCATTTACCAAAATATCTCTCTGTCAACTTTTCCTGCAGGACAATTACGAATAGAGATATTTCTAAATTTTTATAAGACTTGGACTGGGAGTTGCAAGCAGCTGAGTTTGCTCAGAAATTGAGCTGAGCCACGACTGCAGGTGAGGAGGAATGCGGGGTTGAGCCAAGGCTGATAACCATTCCACTTTGTGAATAAGTAAAAGTAAAATAAAGTCAAAGTCCCGTTCAGTGTGGTCTGTTCCCAGCTGTGGTGGCCGAGCTGCTACACACCACCAGGTCAGCGGCCAGATTTCCTTTAGTTCAGCGTCTTGGGCTCTGCAGCAGGGCTGGTTGAAACAGCACTAAGAAGAGCCAAGATTCAATGATGGAATCTAACAGTCTGGGTGTGGTGTATTGCGGTTCAGTTGTCCACAGGCAGGTGTGACTAGGGTCGCACTGAATAATGCCGATGTGAACGGACATCTCTGTGCTGCATTTTGGCTGCTGAACTGGCTGCGTGCTGGTGAACCATTCCAAAGGAGCCTGACCCCATGGGCAGCCTGAGGACACTCTTTAGCCACCCTGGGGCTCAGTATCCGTGGAAAATGAGATACTTTTGCCTCCGGACCTTGGGCAGATATTGTAGCAGAGGGAAATCCTTCCTGGTGCCTCCTCATGGCTGTGTCCTGGCTGCCACGAGCTGACCTTAGGGCAGGACTTTCTCAGCCCCACACCGTGACCGGCAAAGGCAGGCAGAATTTGAAAAACCTGCAGCTCACAGTCATTTCATGCTAGGCCTTGGCTAGTCCTACCCCAGATGCTAATACTCTGAAGTTCATGATACACAAAATAAGCAAAACAATATCAATAACCATTAGAATGGTAATAAACACAGCAATAACAATAAATATTAATCCAGAGAAGTACCTAATAAATGACAGCATTGCAAAGATATCGGGTAACCTAATGCACGACTAATGGCTTCTTGTGGTAACAAAATTAGATATAAATTATAAACTATTAGAGCCCAATCTGTGCTGTCTCTAGAGCTGGGAGCTTTTGGAGCTGTGATCCCCAAGGAGCGTGGGGCCACCGAGGCCACTGCCTGAGCTACCCCAGCCTTGGGTCTGTCCCAAATCCTGCACGCTGTGGCAGGATCACTGCATTTATTAACCGTTCTCAACTCAGCATCTGTTACCTGTATCCAAGTTCTGGCATTTCGCCATACCAGATGCTTTCTGAAATTCACGGTGGTAAGTAGCTTCTGACACTTTTTTTTTTTTTTTTTGGTTGTGTTTAACTCAAAATTGCATTAAACTGAATAAACGTGTTATAAACTAATCACTGCCTGGCTCTGGATGTGGCCCCAAACTCACGAAGCTGTATGTGGACAAGGCCACGCAAGGAAATATTTGCATGACAGCGATTTTGTCACAGCTTCCAGAGCTAGAGGGTGAGTTGGGCCTTTTCCTATTAAAGAAACGGGTGTTACAGCAAAGGCTGAGATTAGGTAGATGAACGGGCAGCGTGGTAGAATATAGACCTCAGCTTTGCTTCACACCTAGAAAAAACCATCCTTTGAAGTAATCTGATGTTAAAGACAAAGCAGTAACAACAGCCTGATTCATAGGCTTCCCGTTTATAAATGTTTACATTGTAAATAAACAGCCGAAATATGCTGTTTATCCGAGACATAAGCAATGCCTCAAAAAGTAAAAGTAAACACGAATTATGTATTACGATACTTACATTTCTTATTTTTCATCAGCAGTTTTCAAATTTCAATCTGTAGAGTACTTAGGAATCTTGTTGCAAAATGCTTCACTGGTTGCTCGAGATTGCTTTCTTGATGCAATATTGAAAGGGAAACAAAATCCCTCCCCTGTTAGGGTTACTCAGGCAGTGGTATATTTGACTGTACTTTGACAGATTTTTCTTTAAGGGCCTGGTTACAAATAAATGAAGAGTTTTAAACCTACATAATGAACTCTTTGTTCTTTAAGAGCTTTACATTATTTAAAGTCTTTCAGCCAGCTTAGGTCTGCAATTTCTTTCCAAGCATTTTCTTTTGGATCCAATGGTATCTAAAGGTGGATGTAAAGGTTAAAATGCAAAATATTAATCTGCTGAGCAGATGGAAATTGCATGGACTGAAGGTGCTAAACCTAAAATAATTTTTTTTTTTTTTTTTTGTAGAAGTAATTTCAAGCATATTGTGGTGGTGTCAAGCCAACGCATTAGCATGGCAGCACAAATAAACCAGCTACTGAGCTTTGCATGTGGCTGCAGATCCATCACAGCCTTGGCATACAGCAGAGCTGGCACGGGGCCAGCCGAGCCACTCTTGTCTCCGTAAGTTAAGGAGATATGTAAAACTTTACCATAGTCATTAGCTCTTCCCAGAGCTCTTCAGACCAAGCAGTCCTTATGGCCAATGTAGAGAAGATTGCCTAACAGCAGGACCCTAGAGAAAATGGGAGTGAAGATAGTGAAAAACCCCATGAAATCCATATGGATATAAAGGGCTTCCCACAGGTCTGAAGTTGCAGGAATGGTGATTAAGTATGTGTTAGCCAAAACCTCATAGTATGGCTTGGGCTCTTTGCTCATTTTTTGCTGGACATAGGTTTTTGTTTAACACTACTCTGATTTAAAAAAAACCCAGTAAGTAGAGTCAATGAGACCACAAGTAGTCACGAATTGTCTCAATTTTAAAGTCAAATTGCACTATCTCCTCCCTTCACTCACGTAGCTTTGGGTATAAGACTAGAAATAAAGTTGCTGTTTAATCCCAGCCCTTCCTTAGCTGGCCTAATCACGTTGCTTGTTTTGTTGTATGGACTGTGCAGTCACTTGCAGAGTACATTGTAAAGCCATAAATAATGGTAATAATTGTGGTAATTGAGTGCAAGATTATTCTCCTGCTAACAAGGGATACTCAAATGGTTATCTTCTGATGAAAAAAAAAAACCAAAACCCAAACCAAAACCCAAGGAAAAAAAGATTAATTGCTTTATTTCCATCCCAAGCCTGGAGCAATGATTGGTTAAACTGCAGGGAAGTCTAATTAATACACCAGCTTTCCTTGAACTCCCCTGTGACATGATGAAACACAGTTTCCTAGCTTTTCAAGGAGTAAAAAGAGAGCCCTTCAGAACTGATGGTGCCGAGTGAAGGGGACACCACTGAATTATTGCCAGGGATTGTCAGATAATGTTTCACAAATACGTCTGGCTGATTTTCCAATTCCTGGAGTTCCTGGACCGAGTCCTAGATGTGGTGCAGTGGCTGGAGAGCCCCTTGCAGCGGCGGTGCTGACAGGCATCCTGCCACCCCCATGAGTTATCTCCCCCAGCTTTGGTCTCGCTGGGACTGTCAGCACCAGCCTCCCGCTGCCAGAGGCACTCAGTTATGGCAGATTGACTGGGTCCCCGTCGGTGTTCACGCAGAACCCCTCAGCCCTCCGAAAGTGGGAGGTAAATTGCCTCAGATGGAGCCTATGACGTGCCGTACCCTGTGGAGCGAGCCTGGCTGACGTGACCATGCGTCAGAGCCTCATACTGGTTGCCCACAACCATATCCCTCTGAAAGACCCCAGCCCGGGAAGGTCAAAGACTCTCTTGCTTCTAGCTAAATAAAGGACTAAATTCCATGTAAAAAGCCATACTCTTTGTGTAGCACCTCTCCATCCTGTCTGAGGGAGCCAAGTGCATGAGTCAGGGTGGGACTCATTGTGTTTTGCTTGTTATCATCCTCATCCTGAAATTAACGGCAAAGTCTGAAGAGGTTTGAGTACCTGTGGGTCTGTCATACTGTGTGCCAGTACTACAGAATTTGAAGATGATTCCAGAGAATTTGATCACAAATTATTCTTGAAATCCTGTTCTAGGAATACAACGGTTACTGAGAGTCACGCTTCATACACTGGGTATTTTTAACTTGCTCTTGTTGGAGTAGCCAAGCACCAAGCCAGAGGCTGAAAAGCTTGAAGGAGGGTTATCTCATCTGTCCAAAGTATTTTTTAAAATCACTGGCCTGTAGGGTTGCCCCTGGAATCCCATACCCTAGTGTAAATCAAGTTCTCATCCATTTTTGTCATGTCCTCCACGTCCCCTGCTACTGAGAGTAAAGTGAAGCAGAAGAATTTCATAACGGACTGGAAGATGGATGCTTGAAAGATGTCAGACCACAGGCATAATCTCTGCTTCACCTTTGTGCCCGGTGGCTTCAGAGCTTTCCTGTCTCCCTGTCAGCTGTAGTCTCCTTGCCTTGATCCTTAGGAAATGGAAGGAGCAATCAGACTGTGAATTATTTTTTGCAGGGGAATACATTGGAGGCCATGTCTAAAGGTCTCCTGCCTATTGGCAGCTTGAGAAGCTCAAGGAATTTTTTTCCATTCAAGAAACTGAACGGAGATGAAAGTGTTTCAATGCATGCAAATTCACAGTGACACCATTGATTATGATATCAGAAAACAAGAAGCCAAAAGAATGTATTTGCTGGTAATCCAATTATGCAAAAGAAGTAATTGCCAGTCATTCTTATCTGCATTGTAAATGTCACCAGCTAACAGACCTCAGTATGACCCAATTGTAGTATGCTGCACGGTCATTTAAACTCGGAATATTTGTTGTTCGTGCACGGATTTCCCTCCCACATAACAGAGACAGACCTTGTTTGGGTTTTATTTATTTTTTTAAGGAGATCTGCCCTAAGGTATGGACTGTCTGTTATAGGCGAACAGGATCAGACGTCAGTATTTAGAATGAGAAGTAACTTCAAGTCAGATGCAGATCTGGAGCTGGTGATAATGTAATTTCCTTAAAAGTAATTTATACCTTTAACCGTGCCAAAGACTGAACAGCAAAAAGGCTTGTTTGCATTATACGGTGGTATGGAGGAGTTAATCATGGGAAGATATTTTGAAGCTGGATTTATTTTTCTTCTAATATTCTCATTAGCAGACTTATTTCTGATATCCATCAAGATTGCCACGGAGGTTCATTTATGGTGTGATTCAAAGCCTATTCACAGAATCAGCGAGAAGACTCATTGATTTCAAATAAGTTTGCGTCTGACTTAATTTTATTGGCTTATGTGGCAATTTATTCTGACGTTTCTTCCGCTTTTGCATTACACTTCAAGGATTATTTCTTCCTGGATCATTCATTGTACTATATATCTAATGCTGGAATTGCCAAATGCCTTGAGATATATGTGTCAGAACTACTGGTATTTTCTTAGCAGTAATTCTAGTTTGCTTTGGACACAGGAATGTGTTGCATACTCAGTGGCATAAGCAGCGTTCTCTCTTGGATGAGAAAAGAAGGATCAAGCCCTGCAAATGTTTTGATAGGGACTCGTTGGGGAGAGCCCACCTGAAATCAGTTTAGATCAATGACTTTGGGCAATTTTAACTGATCAAGTCCTGCTGACTGGTACTGGGGGGTGGGGGTGATACTTCAGTCTTCCAAGTATTATAGTTGTCAACTTTCTTCCTAATTACCCAAATCTTGTTTGAAAAGCAACATAAAACAGCAACAAGAATCCTTTTCATTCAGCAGCTCAGAGCACTGCGCGGGGATTACTCTGAGCTCTACTATTAGGATGAAGCTTGGAAGGGTTTTTTTAAGAAGTAGACAAAAGCATTTCCGACTGTCATAAGCCCAACTTCTCCTTTCATGTGACACATCTGGGTTACGGTGAACCTCCCTGAGGCTGGCGGTGGTTGTGTAACGTTACAGTTCAACAGCCTGACACCAGGCACAAAGGAGCAAAGGAAGGAAAACATATAGAAAAAAAAAGAAATCATTTAGCAATTAAAAAATAATGATGCAGGGGATAGGGAGGATGAAGGGTGTTTTTCATCCTGCAGTGGGTCTCGTTACTAGAGGAAATGTCGCTCGTTGCTGCTTTTCTGAGCCAAAATGTTATTTTTGGCAGGGCTCAGGCAGCTGGGCAGGTGATGGTGTGCAGGGCTCCTGGGGCTGAGCCTGTCAGCCCCACCAGAGGAGACAGGCGGTGCTGCTGGCGAGCTGGCAGGGTCTGCTCAGAGCCACGCATCCAGCCTGCTGCCCAAGGGCTCTTGTGGCCAGTGTGGAGGAAGCAGAAAGCAAAGGCTGAAGTCTCCTGCCTGAGGTTTTTCAGACTCAGACCAGAAATACAGGGAGGGAAATAACTGCTGTTGCCTCTGCCTTGCCCCTGGCAGCGTCAGAAGCAGTGTTTCACCGTGACACGCTCATGCCCCTGGAAAACATTCTGTTTTTTTCAGGCGATGTGAGCATTTACGTTCACTCCACATTGGGCAATTCCCTGTTACCCAGACCTCTGCTTTCAGTCCAGGGTAACACAGCACATCACTGTACAAATACACTACAGGAAACACAGTTTTTCCACATTTTTAAATTCGTGTAAAACAGTTATCAAGCAAAAGTTGTAACATGGACATCCGAACAGGCATATCTGCCTTTGCATTTGGTGTCCAGCTTCCCCACGGTGCTCTGCTCTTCATCTGCCACAGGTGCTGTTTCAGGAGCGAAGGAAGCCAAGGAGCAAACCCCATCACCCTATGGACAAGACAATGGACAGCAGTACACACTTGCTGGGTGGCCCACGGGGTCACAAAATGTTGCACTACAGCAAGAGTGGACCAGCAGCTACGGCTTTCCTCCAATGACAGTAAGCCACAGCTGCAACGATCATTATTCACTGCTCAGAAATGTCATCCCCTAATAACGCATTCACTTTCTGTGCTTGGATTCCTTTAATGCTTTTATCTTAGCAAAGAAAGGACATGAGTTACTTTTCATTTTAAATAGCCTCCTCTGGTAATGTTATTAAAATGCAAACTGAAGAATGACAAAGTGGACAAACGCTAAATAAAAATGGAAATGCCAGCTAGCTTGGAAGCACTCATAGCTTTTGAGAAAGGCAAAATTAAACAGGAATATAATTCTGGAAGTGCTCGTGATTTTGCAGACAGCAGAAAATACACCGTCCTTTCTGAAGTCTAGGTTCTCCCTTGTCCCATAACTTCCTTAATTCGAGCATCAAACCTTTCATCGCGACTGTGTTTATAAACTTATGAGAAGGGACGTTTCAGTCACCAAAGGCTGAAAAATGAAACTGCAGACATGGATTAGCAATTCTCTGTAAGATCCCTTACAGCCTTCCTGCCGAGCCTTGTAGCACCGTTGCTATTTTTAACCGATTCTTGAAGAATTGCCACCAAACGTCCTTTTCTGTGACCATTAGAAATATCAATAAAAGCGCTATCATTAGATAACCTTGTTGAAGGGCAGGTGACGAACGACGTCACTGGAGCGTGGCACACAATGACTGACTGCAAAGCAACCTCTACAGCACTTTTGGAGGATGTGAGGCTCTGCCTTGTGTCTGCTGCAGTGGATTTTCTGCCATCAGAAGCCCTCCTGGCAGATTCCCTCGGGCTCCCATTCCCCCTCCCCACCAAAGGGGTTATTCTCATCACTTGCTGCATCTTCTTCCCAGGTTATCAGCAATAAATATTCAGCACTCCAAAAGAAACAGCCATACATGGCTAGGATCACTCAAGGAACAAGAAAATATTTACACTTCAGAGCTAGAAAAGCAATTTCAATGCTACAGGACATAATTTGTATGAATTTATTTGTATTACTACTTTCCAGAGAGAGAAAATGCCTCTGAGCCTTCTCTGCTACTGAAAAAATACTACAGTCTATAAGTACATACAAAGTTGATGACAAGCTATTTCCCTTTATTTTCACAGATTTTACAAAGCAACAAGGTATTTGATGCTTCAGATGATATGGTGACATTTTTGGGGTATCTTCTATCCAGATTTATGCTTTGGGTAAGCAGAAAGGGGAAGATTTGGAGATGTGCTCTGGCTGGCTGGAGCAAAGAGATAGTTATGGTTTTGTAACAGCACAGTATAAAAACATAAAAGCACAAGGAAAAAGCCAGAGCGCCCTTCGGGTAGCTGGGGATGGGATGACCTCCTCAAACATGTTCCTCACAGTGCTCACAGGCCACAGTGAATTTCCCGTAGAGCTCCGAGGCTGCAGGTGCCATATTTTGGATGACTTATTTTAATGCAAATTGATCATCCAAATGCTTTTTGCAGTATAAAAATTACAGCCAAGATTAAAGTGCCTTTTAATGATGACTGCTCTGGTTTACAACCCTGAGACAGCCAGGAGCCTGAGCTCTGGAGAGTATGTCCAGATCCACAGAAAATTGTCTGGTATGCTGGGAGAGATACAAGACTGACAGATATTTCAGGCATAAGACTCTTCGCTCTATGAATCCTACAAATTTTTTTTGTGTTTGTGGCATCTGAAAACACATGAGGATGACAGTTGTTGGGAGGAAGTCCTTAAAATCAATTTTCATAAGCTTTTTTTTTTTTTCTAATCCCACCAATATGAAGTCTCTCAAGGAAATTATGTAAGAATGGGAGAAAAAAAGTAGCAGGTTTTAAAAATCTCTTTTAATGAAAGTCCAAAAAGAGTTTAGCTACGACCAGAAATGTGCATTTCTCCAAAGCATGATTTGACTCAGGCATCTATTATGTGTGCTATGATGGCCATCTGCCATGGTCCTTTGGGCTGAAATCTGGAATTTGTGCCCTTTCCTACTCCATAAATCCAAACAGGAGGCACTTGAATAATTCTGTTGAGCACAGAGGGTTTAAAATGTCCAGATTTTATCCCACTAAGGTGTGCGTTTGTTGAAGGAGACCAAGAAAAAGGATTATATGGGAATTCTATGGGAATTCTGCCTGGCTGGGCATGGCCAGTGCAGACAAGACCCCCGTGGGCTTATGTCTCCTTCTCTGGAGTTTTACAGTAGTAGTTTTATAGTCTTCTCTTTTTTTTTTTTTTTTTTTTTTTTTTTTTTCCACCTTTGATCATTCCCGTAAGTGTTAGGCAGTGCTGACAGCAGGAATTTGTGTGAGCACAGCTTTGCCTACCTTTCTTTCTAACTTCTTCAGATTTTCTTTTGTCTCTCCTTAGCCAGAGTTAATTCTGATCCTCCCCTCCTACCACTGGGAAATGACATAGCTATATATTGCTTATCTCCTTTCATATTGTAATGAAGGGCATGAAAGATAATGGCTGCATTTGTATAGTGGCAGAAGAAAGGACTTGGTAGATGATGCTATTGTCTACACATGCACTGGGTCTCTATAAATACAGAAAGTCTGTAATTATCATTAGAAGGTTTGTTAAAATTGAAAAGTAGAGGAATGCCAGTTACCCATTAATGGAAATCTCTCTCTTCCCCTGTTACCCTCGGAGGAAGCTGGCAAGCTGTTCCCTATTCTGAATATTGTTCCTCTACCTCCATCCTTTTTCCTCTCTTCCTCTCATTTCCATTCCTGTCAGAGCCTGCAATGCCTTCAGCATGATAAACACACTGCTCGTGTTCCTCCACTCCTATCTCACAGAAAAAGATGAGGCTCATTAAGTGCTAGCATTTTTATTTAACACAAACGCATTGTTTCACTACCATTTTATTTCCTGCATATACCCCAGTGACCGTGTGCTCAGAGTTAAATGTCTGGGAGCTTGTGCATGCCAATCCCAGACGGGAGCCCATGGCCCTTCTACCCTGAGCTGGAGCATCTCCATGGGGCCAGCAGTGGCAACGGTCCCCTTCTCTTTACAGCTGCACCTTCTAAGATGTGGGCATGGTATCAGGATCCAGGTTTGCATCCAGGTGTTTCTTCAGGAGACTGCATCTGCCCGAAGAGCACTTTTATATATAGAGAGAGGTGTATTTACACATGCATGCATGCACACACACACATATAAACACACATATATATTTCTATAAATATATATTTATACATTTATATGCATATATATTATATATATATATCATTGCAAACCTTGGGAGTAAATATCAAAACCTGGACACAATTATGGATAAAACTAGGCAAACTATTTTGATTATTAACTTAGATTATTGAAAGCGCTCCATCTCAGCATGAACCATTATTAAAATTTCGATTTCTATAACCAGCTTCACAGTTGACGTTAATATTTCTTGGAAGACGAAGTGCAGGATTTTGTACTACACAGTAAGCATTGGTGCCAAAACATTTGGACAGTTTCAGAGACTTTTTCCTCTATTTTGAGCTAAGGAATCCAGCAAAACTAGTCCATTCCCTTGAACGGTTTCATTTATGAAGACTTACCATTTCTGGGGGATATATGTATAATCAAAACACATAATTCATGCTCAGCTCTAATCTTAAACTGAAATTCGAAAACTCAGATACGGAAACTCAAGATTTCTCCTACGCTTGCCAGTAGGATGTCTACAAAGAAAAAAGCTTTTCTCACTGTGTTTCTCAAGCCCCATCCTGAGCCAGGACTGAAGAAATGAATAAATACACGCAGTTGTCTGAACATCATCTGTGTGCAAAGAAACGGCCGTTCCATTAGGGAGACGGGGAGTGACTCATCCGCGCCCCGCAGAGGCGCGTCGCCCGATCGGAAACACAACACCAGGGGCAGAAGCCATTCTGCTGTTGTGAGCTCTTCTTCCTCAATGGGATGGATACGGTACAGCCCGTGGGGAGATATTTTCCCTAAATATTAGCCACTATTCAATATTGTGGTTTATCCAGTTCTGAGTAAGTGCTTGCTCTATTTTGGGGCACTTAACTGAAACATGACAAGACTTCCAAAAATGCATAATGTGAAATACAACTTTGGTGAGACAGTGTTAGACCTCTTTTACAGAGGTTACAATAATATCTTTTCATCTCACATTTTCTGTGAGCTAAGAGCACGCTGGCAGTCACTGCATCTCAGCAGCTGTGGGGTAAGGTGTGATGTGTCGGGATCCCAAGCACAGGGGGAATAACACAACACACACACAACTCACATGTTAATTTATATTGAATATATATTTTAAGCACCTTCACTTTAAAGACCTTGACTTATGCATTGTGGATGACATAGAAATGCTCCAGATCTGTTTGACATTTAGAGAGGAGCCACAGACCACTGATAATCACGTAGCCACATGCTAAAATATCTGTAGCGATGAATATACAGTATTTACATGCACTGATCTTTGGGGCTGTAATCTGTTTGCTGGGGAAAATCTGCTCTGTTTAGTGCTATTTGCATCCATTATTATTATTATTATTATTATTATTATTATTATTATTATTATTATTATTATTATTTAGTATTCAGATGCCTAGGCATCAGTTTAGGATCTAAAATTTCGACATCGGTTTTAGAAAATATCCTTCTAACTCTTTACATGGAAAGGTCACTGTGCTGCTCGTTGTATCGCCAATTCTGAGGATGCCACAGCTGCTGGGGGAGGCAGAAGCCCCACTCGCAGACTTTCAGAAGCAGAGCATTTGCATTGCTAGGCTGAATTTCCCATTATCCTTATATTTATTTTTCCCTTTCATCTGAAGCGGGATGTTAATCATCAGGGTTATCCAGGAATTGCAATATATTCACAAACTGCTGTGTCTCAAGAGTAAAGTAGAGAAGATAAAATTCAGAGAAATATCAGTAATGCAATAATTCGTAACTATATATATGTAGATTTTTAGCCTAACACATGCTGCTAGTATGTATAATAAAGTTGTTGGATTTTTTTTTTTCTTTTCAATATACCATACACTTGAGATAATGTGATTATACTAGAATTAAAATAAATATAATTCCAGCTCTGAAGCACATTTAGCATTGCAGAGGTGAATCTCATTTGGGTATTGTTACGCATTTCATTTCTTCTGAAGCTTTGCTGCCCAAGGCCAGGAACGTTTCAATAGGTTGGGGATAACTGCCCTTATACTGCATTTAGATGCTCCCTTTATATGACAACACTTGTTCCACTTTGATCATCAAATTGTCTTGGTGTGCATTTCCTTAATTATTTTAATTATCTCCTAGAACTACCCTGTAATCCCCACTTTTAAAAAATACCATGTGCAAGAGGAGGAGAGATCTAGAGACAGCAGAATGACTTGGCAATACTTGCCGTTCCAAGTTCAAGTTCTCTGTCCCTACTTTTTCATAATGAGAATGAGAGCAAGCGATCGGTTTGACTGTCACAGCAGCAAACAAGTGTCCTTTCTTACTAAGCTGGGATGCAAAGCTCCAAAGGAGTTGCTTAAAACTGATTTTTTTTTTCCAAAAAAATGTACGAAATTCCCCCATCACCAAATTGCTCCAAGCACCTCATCAACCTAGTCATAACCTTGCCTCTCCAGAACAAAAAATGAAATACTGGAAACCCCACTCACATTTGCTGTGTTGCTGAGTGGGTTTGTCCTTTCTGCTACTTGTGCGGTATTTGTTTTGTTGTATTTGAGTACGCAAACAGCGGCAATGTTAGTCTCTTGTGCTCATCTAGTGCCTCTTCAAGTCAAGCAAAAGACCTTCCCTGACAGCAGTGGGAGCCAGCATGGCCCAGAATGGCTCTAATGAGCTTCCAACAAGCACTTAGGAGACTTAATTTCAGGAGAAATCTGTCTGTAGTTACTTAAACAGATGCTTATTTCTCTAAGCACTACAAACTAGTCTTACCACTTTCCAAGACCAGGCACTTTTGGATTTACGTCGTCAACCAGTGGTAGAAGAAACTCAAAATCGGAGTTAGGTTGGAAATGGGGAGAATTGCTTTCCCAAACCAACTGGATGCTCTGGGCCTTGAACCAGGCTGCAGAAGGGGTCTCTGCGGTGGGAGGCGGCCTGGGCTTGCACTGATCTAATTCTTGGATGTGTCACAGGTGGGACCTGGGAGGTCTGAGTGCTGCCTGTAAATGTTAGTGTACCAGTGTCAAAAATATCCACTTCCAGACAAAAACAAGGGGGTGGAATTTCTGGGAAAATGGGAAGGAAGGAACAAAAGGCACCTTGCAGAAATTGAAATGGAAATTAATTGCTTGTTGGAAAAGGTTTGAAACTGAACATCTGAGAAACCGAATCAAACCGAAACCAAGCATTAGAGAAATCGGAGCAGCCCCCGTCTCTGGTTGTTCTCTCCCTGCTCCGTGGGTGTCCAAGTGCAGTTGGTTGTAAGACCAATGCGTGCCCAGACCAGCCATATCAACAGCAGAATTTCAGCCAGCAGCACACATGTCCCATTAAAGAAGATCATTTGACCCGTGCTCTCTCTTCACTTGTGGCATGCTGGCTAACAAAAGATAACATCAGAAGCAAGATAAATAAAAAATTTGATATATTAAAAATTAACAAAATGTGATTACCTCTTATTTATCCTTGTTTAAACACCAAGTCTTTTGTCTTTAGCTAAATGGAGTCAAGGAGTCTGTTGCCCACATTTTTTCAATCATTAAAAGGTTTTGGACCAGAGACACCATGAGTACTATCTGCCAGTGCAAGGCCACTGCCAGGAACATGCAGGCATGTCAAATCTGTATTGTTTGTCTCATTTAGCATCTGTGGACACATGAATTTTTTAACCTATTTTAAATTGAGTTGCAAGACCATGGCCATTTGGCAGCAAATAACCCCAAAGTGACTGGCCACTGTGTATAGAGTGCAGTACACTGCACTTGATCAAGAGCTCCTGCGACCGTGCCAGGGAGAGCTGGCACACGGCTGACCTTTCCCGCAGTAACTCAGAGAATGACTCGGCTGACATAATATTCCCAGGGATGAAAAGCCCACTGCAGCTTCATCAGGAAAAGCCAGAAATGGCAGGAAGCAGGAGAGCTGATGGCCACCACGGGCTGTTTGGTCGATGGACGGTGCAGTGATGGATGTGCCAGCAGTTGGAACCACAGAAGATTAAATCCCAGCAGGGCAGAGTGAGGCCAGTTGCAAACCCCAGGGCTCCAAGGGTCTGTGACTTCCCTCCAAGCAGTGTCACTGCCACTACCATCACTCTGCTCTTCATGAAGGTTTACAGATCATCTTTTCAGTGCTCAATTAAAAGAGCTTTTATATCCCAGCCACAGTGGTGTATTCTCCAGTGGAACAGTGGAGAAACATCAGCTTTGTCCTTCCTCCTTTCCTAAGTTGTAGGCAAGGACTAAACTGTTTTCTACCCCTCCTTGAGAACTCTGCCCTTCCTAAAATTTTCATTTCATCACCTGACTTGGTAAAAGCCAGGTGTGTGCTTTTCTTCTAAATGATCTTTTCAGCTCTGGTAGTTTATCACAAATTTAAACTAGCAATTCTGGAAACAATTTTGTTTAATAGGGCTCCTGATGCTCACCCTTGCTTCGTGCTGGAAGCAGTCAAAGTCATAACACACAGCAAGTTTTCGCTTC
Organism: Athene cunicularia; assembly: GCF_003259725.1. NCBI lineage: Eukaryota > Metazoa > Chordata > Aves > Strigiformes > Strigidae > Athene > Athene cunicularia. The sequence goes on from NW_020799116.1 coordinate 5,473,021, forward strand.
TGCAGTCAGATTTAAAGGAACTTGGACTACAAGGTGCAACGCTACATTTACAATTAAAACGCATTTACAGAAGACACGTGGAGTTGTCCAGAAATGATCTGTAAGGGCCTTCTCCCATAGTTAACCCCCTTCTATCCCAAGACCCCAAGTGTGCCCTGCCAGGTTGTAGTTAGTGGGCCTTGTGCCAGCTGCATACTCAACTCTCAAAAGGTTACCCACTCCCCTCTTTGTCATCAATTAGAAAGGAAAAATAATTTATTTGCCCTCTGCCATTCCTTTCCTGTCATACCGTTATGCATAGGATATCATACTTCCAAAGTTAGACTGATATAGTACTTTTCATGAAATGTAAAGAATTTTATTGACTATCTAGTTAGTATCCCTCTAAACTCTTGGCTTTTCTGATCCCAGGTGACATGTTCAAGTAGCACAGTGTACATCTCAGTGGTTTGACTTCCCCACAAAGGTTTACCTTGCTCATAGGCTCCTACTGGCCTGTTGGTCTGAGGCTTAAAATAGAGCTGTCAATACTGCTTTTCGGGGAAGAGTGCAGTGCTGCTAGGCCGTTGTTCAGTATTAAAAAGAGTAGAGCTTCCAAAGAAAACATTCTGCTTAATGTAGAAAAAAATGACACAAAAACTACTGAATCAACAACTGGACCTCTCTCCTTTTTGGTCTGGGTTCCTGCCGTGAGTTACCCTAAGGGAATCAATGGTCTCCCCACATCAAAACCAAAAGAATAAATGTTGTTTGTCTTTGTCCTCCTCAGGCAAAGATGATTTGACATGAAATTTGTTTGGTAGGTGGGACAAATAACCTTTTGTGACTACAACGTTTGCGTGTGAGGAAGTGGGCAGCCCTGTGATGGTTCCTGATGCATCTCCCCGTGGAAGCTGCACATTGCTTGCGTGGCTGCGCAGCCCATGAGCCCCGTGAGTAACGAGGCAGGTCTGCCCGGGAGCTTGGGGGCACTGCCAGACCCTTGGCTGGGCACTGGGCACATCCTGCATGGGGCTGGGCTACCACATATGGGTACAGATGTGCAGGGGGGTCTCTGTGCACTGTGAGGTATGGGCTCTCTGTGCCCTTAGCTACTCAAGTCCCCCTGAAATCCGTGCCGTTTAAGCATCCAAATTCCCTTGGATATCTTGCCATCAAACGAGAATCACTTTGGGGTCAGGCTACTAGACCATTCTGAGACTTGTGAAGATGTAAGTAGGCAAAATGGTTGTCCTTGAGCAATTCCTTTTTTTTTTTTTTTTTCATCCTCCCGCATCCTCTTCTGTGTGGCACATTTGCAAGGGAGCTGCCTTACTTCATGGACTATTAGAAATGTGGTTTTATTCCCCTATGGAAATCTTATATAATATGTTCAGAAAAATGGAATATAATCCCTGAGAAGACTTATTTAGTAGGGATATTCATGGGGCACAGATGTTTATAACTCTTGCTGTGTCACTAGGAATTTGTCAAGAGATAAGCAATTAGCGAATGGTTAGTCATGTCCCTATTAAAATTTCTTCAGTGCTTTCCAAACACAAAGGGAGTAGGACCTACCAAAAAGGTGCTTATGATTTATATTACAAGATAAAGGGGGATTAAAGACTTTTATAAATATTGTTAACACATTTAAAATTGCTAAGACCTTAAAGACCAGCCTATTACTCTGTCAAAAAACCAGTTTGTTAGCTATGTCCTTTGAGATTTTGGGTATGACCTTGGAGTGTTTCTCATGAGCAAATGAAAAACAGAAGTGGGGAATGAATAGAAATGACAGTTTCCTGGATTCCATAACACCTTCCCTCCGAGCTGTACTGATGGGAGAGCAGAGGTGTGGGAGCAGAGCAAACCCTGCCCAGAACTGCTCTGTGCTTTGGCTTTCCCCACTGCAGGCACAGCCCCTCACAGCCCGTTGGCCCAGGTGGTGAAGTAAATGAAGTTGAGAAACCTGGGTTATTTCCAAACAGCTTGAGAGAGAGTATTTTGTCAGAGGGGTCTTTCAGGTATGTTCTGCTTCTCTGTTTGCCCATATAGTGCCTCTCTCTCTGGTATCCAGGAAGGACAGCATCATTGCACCGCCCCTTAAAAATGAAAGAAAACACACTGCATTTGTGGTTGGAGTCCTTCAAGACTCACCTCCTCATAGCTCTTCCTTAGAGCTTTGGAAGCTGAGAGGAGTTTCTCTTCAGACTCAACTTTTTCCTTCTTAGATCTCTCCAAGAACTGGAGAGCTAAAACCTCAACATTTTCTCCCAGTCGCTAGAATACAAACAGGGCTTGCAGGACATCTTCCATTCCCTCTGGCGCTAAAGGTGACACTGGTAAATAGTGGTCATCCCCACAGTACAGATGAGGGGGCCAAAAGAGCAAGTGAGTTGCTCACAGTCAAGGAGGAGAAGAAGGAGATGACATTTTCTCTGGCCAACTTGCCTTCCCCTTCAGCCCTCAACACCTTCCTCCTCTTATATCACATTAGTAGTACATCTCAGATTTTGTCAGCTAAGAGACCTTTTGAGCGGATATGTGTGTCTCTCGACCGTTCCAATCTTCTAGGCATAGTGTCTAATCAACATAAACAGTTGCAGAGCCAGCAAGACCAACACTGTCTGTTCTACAGGTCTATGCCTTGAGGGAAGCTCTCCCACATGCTGTCCCTGCTCTGACACAGCTTGGGAAGAGCCTTTCCCCAAGAGCAGGCTCCTCTTGCCACCTGGAATTACCAGGGGATTACAAGGAGATGGTTTGAAAAAAGATAAACGTGCACACATGTGTAGCACACAATGCACATGCATATAGCACACCATGCATACACCTACAGCATGACCATGCATGAAAATCCAAGAAAATTTAAAAATATACTCTCCTATACAAATAGTATTATTTATGGAAATGGATTCAGAAGGTGTCTTGCTGCCCTGAAATCTCTGAGACGGGGTGTTGCTCTCGTAAGGCAGCGAGAGCCTTGCCTGGGTGCAAGTTCCCTTTCCTTAGGGACTGGATCTGGTCTCTGTTGGAGAGCAGATGAACAACCAGACGTGCATTGGCCTCAGAGAGCTGCAGAAGGGCCATGGGCTGGGGGCAACCTCTGTGCACCCGCCGCAGCCCTGGCTGTTGCCTCTGTCACCCTGGCTGTGCCCCCGCTTCCCGCTCCTGAGCACAGAAATGGCACCGCCACTGAGCAGCATCTCCCTGCAGCTCTCCGCTGGCAGTGCTGGCTTCCCGTTAGTATCAGTCAGTGATTTAAATTGGCTCAAGGAGGTTTTCTCGGCATCAGCAGGCTGGGCTGGAAGCAGCTTTCATAAAATGGGGCTGTCAGCCCAAAACCAGGGTGCAGAGGTGCTCTGAGCAGACATCGGAAATAGCGGCACGTTCTGCTGCTGTAGAAAACCCAGCCATATGGGTGTTTTAGACAGATAATTACAAATTAGCTTTCTTGGGCTGAGGTATTAATCCAGCCACAGCTGCCCCACTGCCAGCTCATGACTTTGTTTAAATTTTTATGAGCTGCTCAATAGTTATTAAACTTGGTGCACTTGCTATTCAGCACAAAATTGTCATAATATGTCACAAGGAGGGAGTACTTGAGGAAGAATAGACTCTGGCGACGTGAGAGAGGGATGAGCTCCCCGGGCTCACTGCAGCACCCTTCATGTTGCAGGTCCAGAGCCATCTCAAGGACCACAGGGAAGGTGGCACCAGCCCCTCCACCACTGCCTGCTGGGAGCTGGTGGTGGCCATACCGCAGTGGCACGGCTGAGTCAGGATGGCAGAAATCAGGTGAGTTATTTGCAGAGTGAGTCATACCAGAAGCAATTGTTTCCCAGAATGAAAAGTTGCCAGAGGGCAGGGAAGGCTTTGGAGTTAAATAAGCAGTGAAGGAAGTGATGGAAAACCACTGAAGTTGGTTGAAAACTTGTTGATGGCTTGGAGCCACATGGAAAGAGGGACAGGGCAGCGTGCTGAGGTGAACACCTGGAGACAGTGGCCTGGGAGATAAGGATGATGGCTTTGTGGTTTGGAGGGTTTGTTGTGTTGAATGGCAATTGTTCCAAGAAGAAAAATGAAGAAGGATAGTGCCCTTACCGAGAGAAATCTATTTCCAAAATGTTCACTTCATCCAGGATTTATTTTTTGTTAGCATTATTGTTCCAGTTTTTTCACTTGGAATAAATTGCTCTTTCATGCATGCTGAATCTCACTCCGGCATCCCAGGCCACAGCCCCAAAGGTATTTTAGGCACCTAAGCTTGGGCAGATAGACTCACCCTTGCTCTCCCAAATCCTGTACATGATCACCTTTGTTGGATTTTTCTGAAACTGAAAAAAGTCCCAGTGAAACACCTTGTCTCGGGGAACCTCAGCATATGGTGGTCCCTGCACTACACCATTTACCAGGCAGGCTATTGACCACATCTGAATGAACGACTAACCTTTGCTATAAATTTTCTATGCTAATAGCAGCAGTGACGGTGAAAATTGTTTAAAGTTTCATATTTTGTAGCTGTCTAGAGAGTTTGTGATGAATCACTGAAGTGATGATCTTCCGTGTGTAAGATCAGGGCCAATAAAAAACAAGCTGCATTTTGTTTTGATCTGGCACCAACATGGCTGAGTTATATACAGCTTGGCTTTCCTTTGCAAGTCTGAGGTTTCTGCTGAACAAATAGTCGTTAAGATGATATGCAGCCTCACAGACTCATTTAAGCTGCCCTACACCCAAACCCAGCCCCAGCAATTTGGGATTCTTCAATCTGATTGACTTTAAGTGGGCTAATTCCTCATGTACGGAGCCTCCTCGTGTGTACTGCAGTTCTGCCGAACACTTTTTCCGACACTTTGAATTGTCTTTTTCTGTTAGACTCCATGTTTTTTGTTCTCATCTTCGCTTTTCTTTGAACTTGAGCCATTTCTGCTATTGAGGTTTCTGTCTCGGTGTGGGACTGTGTTGCCTTTACTCACTTTGAAGGCAATATTTTTGGAAAATATTAGAAAGAAGCTCTCTAAATTTCACATTCTGAATTTATTTTCACAGCTTTTAAGTTCCTGCACAGATTTCTTCTGTAACTAATCAGCTTTGCCATTAATTTTGTACCTGAACATTGTTTTTATTCCAGTGCCTTGCTTAGCTCAGTCCTTCTGCCTCAGTCATAATCTCAGTGTCCTCCTTACCGTGGCCTTCCTCAGTTGTTACTCTGCCATCAGAGAATCACCAGCTGAGATTTTTCTTAGAGGAAACAGGGAGTTTTGCATTTGATTTTCACAAGGTCACTAGAATGAGTTCCAGTAACTGGGTTGTCACCAAAATGTCTATTCAGGCCTTTGATCCATAAGCAGGATGATATCATTTTGTATGCTGACTTAAAATAAAAGGGTGTTTTGTAAGCTTTAACAAATTTGTGGAAGTAATTTTCTTTTGGCAAGGAGGAGGTAAATAACTTTCTACGCAGAAAGTTAAATGTCCAATTTTAAAAATCCTACACCCAAATGATTTCAGTAAACTACACCCACCCTGAGCCAACAAGTGCTTTTGAAAATTCAGTCTCAGTATTGCACTGGACAGAGGTAATGAAACTGTTCTCTAATATTGCTTTTCCCTGGGTTGTAAACACCAGAGACAGATACCAGAGGAAAGGAAATCAATTGGACACAGAAAGATGAGAAGATGAAATCTTGTCACTGCAACTAGTGAAAAGTTGAAGACATGTTTGGTCTTGTTGGTTGGTCCCACTAAGCACCGTGCTTTGTTTACAACAGATAAACTTTCCATGAACTCAAAACTGTTCATAACGATAGACACAGCATAGGGAGCTCACTCAAATATTCTCTTCCACACACCCTTCTCTGACATCCATCATCATTTAGAAGAGAGAAGATGAAAATTCCCATTAGACTTCTTTGTTTAATTGCTCTTATTGCTTCTGTCACTTGATGAAAGCTTAAGTGATACGTGCACTGATCCAAGGATATCCTGTCCATCAGAGGAGTGTGACATCCATCCGGACGTGCCATGGACACGGGGCGCCAAAAAGGTGTGTCTGTGGGGAGGGGGTATAAAAAGCAGAGGTGCTTCTTGGTGATTAGCTGGTTTAATGAAGAGGATCAACCGGCATTTATTTGTAGGGTCAAGAGCCTGTTTGTGAGACCGCTGATGCAGCGACAATGCTCACCATTTGTTTGCCATTAAAATTCAATTTGTAATCTGTCATTAAAACACTTTTCTGTTCCCAAACCAACTGCTCCCAGAAGCTATGTGAAACTACCCTTTCCATACATCAATTTGCGCCCACCTTGGATGTCTGTGAAGCATACGGAGAAGGCAGTACACTGGGGGCAGCAAGCAGGCAGCAGTGTCTGAGCTGCGGGGGCTCAGCTGCCTCCCCGAGAGAGCTGGCAGGGAGAAGAACCAGAGCATCTGTCCATGTCCCACTGGTGGGATGCTGTCCTTGCGCTGGTCCCCACACGAGCCTTATACAGGGGATCACAGAGGAGCGTTCTGAGAAAGCATTTCCCTTTTTTTGCTCCTTATAGCTCTCGCTAAGGATAACTCAGTTCAGAGCAGAGGACATCAGATGGTTTTGAACTCACATGCCAGCCTCAGCAGGGTGCCACCAAACCCTGCCAGCCTGCCCTTGGAGCAGTTATCTATACCAACACCAAGTGCAGGTTTGCTCTGGAAGTCCCTTTAAGTTTAGTGTAGCCAGTCCAGGCCACATCTTAGGTTTTGTCTTCATTTTTTTGGACAGTGACTTCCAGGCAAAAGACACGTAAAAAATAATTGGGAGTTTGCAGGTCAATCATGTCCCATGTATGCCTGATCTATCCACCTGAACCTCTTCTGGGCATGCTGAGCTGCATGCTAAGAGCTTCTTTGGGAAGCTTCTGTAAACACCACGAACCTTCTCCAGCAGGGTAGAGAGCCCTGGTGTGTATTTATTTGTTTCAAATAAAAATAATATGGGTTGTGACAGGCAGTTGGTGTGGTCTGCACCATATGTCTCTTCTACCTTGCGTTTGCAGCAGGCAACGGGACCCATCAGACAGGTGAAGCACCAATCCCTCCATCTTTTGTCCTCCAGGAACATCCGGGAGCTCAATCTGTCTGCAGGCACAGCCTGCACTGGGAGGTGCTGTGAAAACTGTTTGCCACCCAAAGCCATCCTGGAGGACACATCTCTGAGTCAAGACATCTCCACCGCACCCTCTTCCCACAGCTGGGAGGGAAATGGTTGAAATTCCACTCTCTGGAGAAATAGGTGCAATTCTTTCTCCTACTGAGCATCAGCAGAGGTGTCCCAGGAAGCTACACTGAATACACTGCTTTGGGGTTTTTTTGACCTCATTCTACCTAATCAGCTAAACCAACCTGCTGATGAAATGAAAGTGGGCCTGGCAGATAGGAAATGGGGCACTGAACATTATTTTTTAATATACTTCAAGATTTGCGATATACTGGATCCAAATTATGATATCTGCAAGTGGGTCAAATCTCCTTCCTCGAAGAGGGAAAAGGAGCAGAAAAACACTGCAAGACTGAATTTCTGCTCAAATTTCCAGAACGCTTAGGGTAGGGTAAGCGTTTCCAGGGAGCAACAACTCCATAAGTGACATGGGTAGTTTCAGGAAGTACATGTGGGACAGGCTCTGACAAGGGACAGTTGTCACACGAGGATACAGATGGCAATTCTAATGTCTACAGTGACTTCTACATGCGAACGCATCATCACTCACAGTGTAACCTAACCAACCATATGAGGAGCCAACATATGCCAGCCTACATATTGCAGGGCTTTTGAGGTTTTCCAGCTCTGCTGTTTGTCATCTTGGAGATGATTTTTCTTAACCACTTCCCTGCTGGGCTCCCATGGGGCTCCCTGGCATCGGGATCTCCTTGGAGGGGCTGAGGTCCAGCCCAGAGAACTGCAGGGCCCTTGTCCACCCAAAGATGTGCCTTCCCACACCGTATTGCTGATGTTTCCTGGTTGCAGGCGCGCATACTTTGCGGGGAACACGCTGACACTAGTGCTGGTCAGATGTTCACGCACAAATCTTTGAGATGAAAAGGACAGTTTGGGTCACAGAAACGGTAATTTGTCTCTGCTGGGAATAGGAAAAGCAGCATTTGCCACCTGGGGCTTTGCCCTTATCTTCTTTTTAAAATAATTCTGGCCCTCCAAGTACCTCTCCTGGTTTGTTTTTCTCATCATCTGAAAAATGGAGCCCCATGAAATGATACCTAACAGACACCAAAATCAGAGCAAATCTGCAGCAGAATTGATGCCCTCCAAGCTTGGAGCAGATATCACCAGGACTTTCTGAGTGACTGCTGCATTCATGCGGGAAGGCTTCTGCCTGACAAATGTGTTTGAATTCCGTGAGTACATTGGGGCATTGCTAGATAAGTATGTAATAGAGGACATCATCTATCATGATTTCAGGGAAGCGTTTGACAGTGTGCCACAAAGGGAATATGATTTACAAAGTAAGACAAAAATGGTATGAGGAAACTATTGATATCACTTACAGATCAGATTGGCAGTTTGAGGGAGAGAATAGGGATGAGACATACAACAGAAGCAGAAGGCTGGACAAAGGCTGGATTCCTCTGAATAATGTTCAAACCCTAATCTAATCACGCTGAGTACTTGGGACAAGGAGAAAAGAGAAAGCAAATGTGTAGAAGGTGAGCAAGCTTGACTGAAATGAAATTGCGTTCCAATATTCAGCAAGGCAAGGGAATAGGAGGCAAAAGCAGTCAGGAACCATACTCCATGAGACATCAAGAAAACCTAATTTGGAGGGCGACTCAGCATAGGAGACTCCCACCGGACTTTGCAGCCACTCCACATCAGAGACAGGACTGCTCTGACCCCGCGGGGAGCAGACTGGACAGTCATTATGAACAGAGTGAGTTCATTGCTATTGTAAAATAACCTAGCACTGGATTACTGGGAGGTACGTGTGAAAACCTTGTCACAAACAGGCTTTGCCAAAGTATCTGACTCTCTGGCATGGCCAGGTGCCTGGGTGCCCTGTGTGCACGTGCCCCGGCACAGGGGCTTTTTGAAAAAAAAAAAAATATCCACTGTGAGCTGGTCCACTCACAAAGTCCATCACAGCAGAGGGAGGTACAGGGCAAATGTAAATCAGTGGGATTTAATCAGGCTACTGATAGCACTGTTTGGGCAAGAGGGATGTTTTTGTTATCAGGCAGGGGTATTTAAACACCTGACCCTCATAATCACTGCCGTGCTCACCATCGTGGGTGGGACAGGCAGCAGGAGAGCAGCACCACCGTTGTTTTGGCTGGAGCTGGCTGGCAGTTTGGTCCATGTTTTACAAAGAAGGATCACTTGGAAGAGGAAGGCAGAGAGCTGCTGATTTCCTAGGACCTCCAAGACACAGTTGGGGAGTTATCTGTGGCTGCAGCTCAGGAAACGTGGATCATCTCCCCACTCTTGCCTCCCTCGTCTGTTAGGGCAGGAAACTCTCCGGCACAGGGCTGTCATTCTGAGGGGTTGCGCAGCAGTTTTGCAAGTGGACTCCTGGCCCTTGTGGCTACTGAGCTGCCATGAACCGATGACATCCCTGAAGGGCTCTGGGAAGGTTGCTCCCTCTTGCAGCCGGGAGCGATGCTCCTTGCCTCCGTGCGGGCTCGCGGTGCTGCCTGGGTGGCTGGCAAATGTCAGCCTGGACCAGCAGTGCCCAGCCCCAACTGGCAGAGGGAAAAGCACAACAAGAAATTTCTCATTTTTGCTCCTGTGAGGCTGAGGGTGCAAAGCCTACAATTTGTGCTTGTTTTCTGTTTTTTTCCACTGCCTGATTATTGCCAAGTATTTCATATAGACACAGCAATTTAGTTAGATTGATGGCCCTTGTCTCCCTAGTGACAAATGCAATGCCTGCCAGACGCTTGGCTCTAAACTGTCTTTACAATCATTCTGCTTTTTTAAAAGTTTAAATGCCCACTAGAGAAAGACTTAGTTTGTCATTTAGATTGGCCTTGGCTAAATTAGTTCACTCCTGAGCAACTGTAAGATACAAAATGAGTACAGAGTCTGGGAGGCAAGGGGGCTTCTCATAACGAGCAGCTACAGGGTGGATTTAAACTCACATCAAGGAAAACCATTAGAGAAGAATTTGGGGCAGGAAGGTAATGTTGTAAAGCAGATCTATACCCAGTAAGCATATCGTGAGAGTCCAGGCTGCATCGCAAGGACAGCGAAAGACAGAGGATGGTGTCAGGGAACAAGGCAGGGACCTTGGTCTTGCTGCCGTCACCAGGAGCAGTGTCACAGCGTCTCACCGAGGTGCTGCAGCAGCAGCAGGGTCTCATGAAGCCGCACAGCCTGCAGAGGAACCTTCTCCTTGATTTAAGGGCACCAGCATACAAACCCCTCGTGGGAGCAGAAGCAGGGTCTGACCCCCTAAGCTTTAGTAACGTTGTACTGGAGAATGGAACACTACTCTTAGAGCACGTAGGGTCAACTGGATGCATAAAGGACCTTCCTGCACACATCAGAAATGTTAATTGCTGGCTCCTCCTAAGCAATTGTCTTTGAGATCCTTGGGTTTATACTTTTAGGAGAGTTAAAGTGCAGGCAGGGACCTGAGACCCATGGCTAGAAGTATTCCCATGGGTTAGGTCTCAGGTTAGGAGCAGAGGCTGCCCACACTGCCAGTGCGAGGAGACTGGTTTGCATGTAGGTGCTCTTTGCTCCTCTGCCCTTGTGAGAGCACAGATGCCCGACACAAACCTCCTGGGTGGCTGTTACCTGCAGTCTGCTGCCCGTAGGGCTCCCGTCGCCCTCCTGCTGTGGACAGGGGTGGGCAGTATGTACTGGAGCCATGCGATCCCTGCTTAGTTGCATGAAGCATCTCTGCATGGGCTATGTTGGGTAAGCAGATTAAGCTAAGAGCGCCTGCGGAGCGACTCCCTCTTGAAATCTGGCATGTCGAGCCAGCTTCTACCCACCCCCCCGAATGGCTCATCTGAAGTGAATGAGCTGGTTTTGGTCAAGCCCTTGAGGGGTGAGAACAAAGTCTATCCCTTAAATAAAAACAAAACTAGAAGGTTCCTGGGGGGGCTGGAAATATTTATTACTAAGAAAAGCATCCCAACCTGTCAACTTCCAATTCCCTTTATTTTCATGCAACTTTAAAAAAAAAACCCAGCCATACACATTCAAAAATACACTTCAAGAATTAATCTCTTCTTAGCTGACACTTTAAATGTCAACTCTGAGCCTGGAGTAAATTTTCACAGTCAAGTTATAAAACTCTGAAAACAGGATTTAATAATGGTAATGCTGACAAAGCCTCAGCTGCAGCAAAGCTAGTAGGTGCCTCTGTGTATACTCACCAGGCAGCTGGGCTGAAAAACGGGTAAGGGAGAGCAAATTTATTGTTATTAGCTAGAAACATCTGAAAGTTTCATAATTCAGAGACCTTCCATTTCAGACGGGTAAAAGTCTGGATCTGGAGACAGGTTAATGATTTTCATTTCTCCACCTGTGTTATTAGACTTGCTATGGCATACTGGTATTGCCATTGTTATTGGTCCTGCATACCTATTTCTCTATGCCCCACATCCAGAATGTGCTCCGTCATGCCCATCTGAGTAGCTTTGTTAAAAATACCAAACAGGCTGTGCCTGTTAGTAGAGACGAAATGAAAAATATCTGGCAGGAACTGAGTCTGGAGCAAACAAGAATTTGCTTAGACTAGGGGAGAAAGTACGCTCTGATTTAGCGTTCAGCCTGGGTGCATGTTTTATGCATGTGCATATAGAAAGGGAAAATTCATTGATTTGCTTCAGAACTAGTTTATGTCTTGATGGAGCAAAGCATGTAAGTGCCTGCTTAAGTCTATTCCTGTTCAATAAAATGTTTAAGCAGCTGCCTATGTCCCACTGATACTAATATAAGATTTAAGTGTCTACTTAGAGTGAAATGTTCTCAGAAGCTTTGTTGTATTGAGGTCTGATGCATGCTGCTGTATTCTGGACACGGCTGGTCACACAGACTAAGGATGCAGAAATGAAGACCGGAGTGGTCATTACCTTGTCACCACTTGATGGCTTGTTCAGACTTTCTCCAGATAAAGCTCTGGGGACGTATTTTAAGTGTTACCAGCACACGTACACAGGGATTTATTTTTAAATCTTTCTCAAGTTCTCAATGATGTGAGTAGTTCATCCCCAGAACTGTAGCAGAAATTTGCAGGATCAAGACTGGTATGGGAACGCTCTCCATTGCAGTGATGGGCGTGAGAAAGCTTTCCAAGGTTACCCAATCCCTTCCTCCTCTTTTCTGCCTTTTTTTTCTTTTTTTTTCCCCTCATCTGGAGTGGTCTGGGAAGGGATTTTTCTCAGTTACTTAATATTCAGAATTTTTTTTTGCAGCATGTTGCTGTATTTTAGGCAGTGCCACAGGGGGCTGCTTTACATGTGTGGGATGGAGGGTGATGCATGGGCCACTCCTGCTTGGGATTGTAGCATACCATGGTGTGATGTAACTGACGGGTGGTAGCAAGGGAAGCCCTAAAAATATTTGGCATGATAGTTGTGAAACTGTCTTCTTTGGGAAGGAGGCCATGGCAAAGCCCTGGAACAACCTGCCTCCCCACAACCAACAGTGTTCTGAACAAGGTAACGAGTCTGCTGGCAGCATCAGGGAATTTGTGCAAAATGATCAATTCCACTCCCCCCCAAACAGTAAAAAAAATACAGAGTGCTAATTTTGAGGATCAAAGTCACCTAATAATTTTGCTTGTAATGTCTTTGAATGAAAACTGGCCAATTTTTCAATGTCGAGTTCACTTTTCCAGCTCAGATGGGACATTCAGGGTTCAGTCCTGCTTGGGGCACGTCACTGCTTATCGTGGTGCTTATCTCCTGGTTTATCCCCAGGAACAGGCAGCTCAGCAAAAGCAGCAGCTCTCAGGGTCTGACCCCCACACACTGATAGAAAGTCTAGAATTGATGACAAAACCTTGTTGCTTTTCCAAGCTTTGTAACAGCTTTGGGAATGGTCCTTATTTTTGCTTTCTCCCATGCAATCAGTGCTGAGATTAAAATTTACTGTTGCTGCTATTTCCAGAGAGTTGGGAGCTGAGCTGGGTTTCCTTTTTTTCAAGTGGTTTTTAGTGTTGATAGTGCGGAAGAGTCATCTGTGACGATTTTGTTTTTTCTGTCAGTGCAGTTTCCTACATGGGATTTTTTATTTTTTTTTTACAGCCAGGATCCTTCAGAATATTTCTCTTTTTTTTCAATTCCATTTTCATTTAGCAAAGTAGCTTCTGTGGGCTGTCCCCACAGAGACATTTTTATACACTCTAGAAAGCTGAGCTGCTTTGCTGCTTCTGGGAATGAGTTGACATCTTCTGTGCATTGCAACAGGATTATTTTAAATCCATATTAGTGTTGCAGATTTCCATAGGAATTTTGCCTTGGTCATTGCCAATGTCAGCCTGTACAAAGATCTGAGTTAAACACAACAATGAGGTTTTTTTCTGAGGTGTGATATCTGTGGATTACTTGACCATGAAATGTGTTTATCAGATAAAATAGAAATGTGTCTTCTCTTCTTTCTGGTCATCTTTCTTTCTCCTTTTTTTTCTTTCTCATTTTCCATATCTTATGTTGAAATTTCAGATAACTTGTAGCGAGGTTCATCATGTTTTATTAGCAATATTGCAAGCCAGCTCTGAGTAGAATTTATGTATAAATATAAATCTTTATATTTTAGGGAAAGGACTAGCTGTGTAATAGCAACTGTAAGCATTCAGCTGTCCAGGGGCTCATTAGTCTTCTGTGCTTCCCCAGAGTCAAATTAAATGGTGAACACCAGTGAGCCCCACAAAGCTTTCCACGGGGCATGAGATTACACAGTCACAGTGCCATATATAGTACCGAGCCTCTGGTGTGGACTTGGCAATGTCTGCCATTATATTTCAGATACCAAGCAAATAAAAACATGTATTTCCATAGAAACTGTAATGTGTTGCTGAATACTGCCCTTAAGTATGCAAATATCTCTTCTAGTATAGCCAAGCGAGGCTGTTACTATATTCTAAAGAAGAATTTGGTGCCATATGCTGATACATAAATGCTAATCAGTTACATACATCCCAATGTCTGTGTTTCACCTGTGAGTTCTACCTTTGCACGGTGCATGATGACTTCTACACAACATGACGTAGTGAACAGCCAGGGTGTGGGGCTGGCCAGACACCAGGACACAAACTAGAGGACTGACAGGGAAGGGGCACAGGTCTAACACAGACCCAGTCCCGTGGGCGCCTCGAGGAACCTGGGTTGCTTAAAATTAAAGATTTAAAAAGAAATGTTATTCCACTGCCACTAATAGTCACAGGATTAAGCATTTGAGAAAAGTGGAGGGACTAGTAAAGTCTACTGTAATGTAATCTGCTGTCTCCGTTATTCCCAGGCAGATCTTTAATTTTAAAACATCATCACATCTTATCTTTTCCCTCACAGAGCAAGTATCCTCTCTGTTGTCCTCTCTGCAACCCTGCAGGTAGAAATGGGAGGCTAATGCATTCGTCTTCGCAGGGGCAAAGTAATTCAGGTTTAACTAAAATGGAGTAATAACCATTAGATGAAACAATTTAAGAAAAAAAAAATGTTTGAGTACACTTGAAACTTTCTGTTTGGCTTAGAATGAAAAGCTCTGATTTACTGTACACAGTTTAATGGTCTTCTTTCATTAAAAATTCAGGTCAGATTTTAAAAGAATAAAAGCTATTCTTTCAAATGAAGAGTCTGATAGCAGTTTGAAAGTGTTGAGACAATGCTTTACATTTACAAAAACTCTGCATTTTTAAAATTGACAAAATGCCATATTTCCCCTGTTTTATTCTCCTCTCCCCAGTTCTTTTCAGCTGGAAGTTTCATGTTCATAGTTTTTTTTTTCCCTCTGAAATGCACCCTGCGCAGAGATTTTAACAGAGAGTAAGATCATTATCCAGCAAATAACCTCTGCTGCCTGCAAAATGCTAAAATTTGGTTGCAAAACCCAGAAGGAAGCATGACAGTGGTTTCCAAGTTTCACTCACAATCAACAAACTTTCTGTAGGCAGGGACAGTATCTCGGTGGTTTTTGCTTCCCAATCTTTATTACATCAAAAGACTCTGCCACAGGTAGATGCTGCTCTTGGATGATCATAACGGTATTTCCAAACATTTAATCATCAAGTCAGCTGGGAACAAAATGAGGATGGAAGTAAATTATATGCTGTCTATTGGAGAACATGCAGTCTTGTCTTTAAGAATTTGCATAAGATTTGGTCTAAGTTCACTTATTCATTTCTGAAAAATTACTTCTGTTTGGAATTGATGTTGTGGTTAAAAACTTGAATTTTTTAGTGTTTCACTTCCAATATCTCCCGTTTGAAGGCAATGTTAATAATGAATGACAGCGAACAAGCACAGTGTATGAAGGCATTCCCCCAAATTACAGCTTGAAAGTCGCTGTCTTTTAATGCACCCACAGAGCACAGGCTGACTGCTGGCTCTTTACATGCCGTTTTTCATATTGTTCTGGCTTTTATTAACTATTAGAAAATTCAGTCCTTCGGGTCCAGCCATACAGAGCATGCCATACAGGCGGTTGGGCTTGCTCTCAGATGTAAATACTGATGCAAGAGACTCTGCAGCACACTAAAACTGAAAAAAATCAATATGTATTCTAATAGACAGGAACAAACTGGGTCTTAAAGTGTAAATAGGGCTGTGTGAAATACAATAAAGTAAATTTAACTAGTGAACTGTATTAACTGCAGTGATTATTCTGCATTTGGGGAGGGTAATTTATGTAATGAGCATCAGCGCTGTTGGACTTTCCACCATAGATCTTGAAGGTCATCGTCTGAGCTGGGACCTGAACCTATCCAAAGGTAAAGAAAATCTTTTCAATTAGATTAAACCTCATTATTATTTTCCAAGTCATCTCACCTCCATTACCCAGCCGACTTCTGGAAACAGTGTGGGATGGTGTCGTTTAGTCTGAGAGCACAGGCGGTGGCACGCAGCGTTTGCCCGGTCCCTCAGGCCAGCAGCCACGTCACAGCTACTGAAGCACCAAACCACAGTTTATTGATTTCCTCAGCTCAGGGCTGGCTTTCTCCACAGCAGAAGTAGGAGAAGAAAGAGTTTGGGAGATGTGGCTCCCTTCCTCTAGGCCGTAGTTGCAAAAGAAGACTGATTTTATGCTAATAAATAGCAAGCGAACACATTTCCAAAGGAGCAGGTTGCTGCCTTAGAAATGCTCTTTTAAAGAAGAGTGGCTTTGGATGAAGTTTTTGAAATCTGAAATGAATCATTTTGACTTACTCGTTTGTCTATTGTGTCAAAATACTTCATTTCATAATAGCTTGAAGTTGTTTCACCTGGACGTTGATATAGTAGAATATTAACTGTAATAATAGGGTGAGTACTAGACTGTAACTATTTTTATCTTACTGAAACAAAAGTTAGTGCTGTATCAGAACTACATGATCCAGTATTAGAAAAAAAGAAACACTCCTATGTTCCCAAAGCAAATAAAACCAAAAAATATCTTTACAGGAAAATTATGTTGTTTGTTTGTTTGTTTTATCCATTTAGAATGAAAAAAAAGCTCAGGATTTTATCCAGAGCTGAAAACCTGACCAGTGTCCCCAGTGACTGCCATGTGCACAGGTTCAACTGCTGAAGACATGCTAGCTGAAGTCTCCACATGGAGAGCATCTTGCCAAGACCCAGCACCAACCTCTAGGCTTAAGGTGGCCTTTGGGGGCCTTCACGCTGAATTGAATCTGGTCAGTGCTCTTCTTTAATTTACCACAGCTCTTTATCAGAGCTCCTTGACTATGTGATTGACATATAACACAAGAAAAAAGGTAGGCTACTAGAGAAAAACCTTATTGCATTAAGGAAGAAAAAATGTTGTTACCAGTACAGGTAGTACAGATAGATATCCCATTGATTTGAAAAAATAAAGATCAATAGAGGTAGAGGGAGGAACTGTGCCCCTTAAAATAAACAAATAATGAAAATCAGACAAAGTCAATGACCCCTAAAAGGAAAAGTCAGGTCTAGTGTCCCTGCAAATAGTCCTAGGAATGATCCCAGGTGTTTTCAAAATGATGCCCTCCCTGCTGCAAGTGCAATATGGCCTAAGCAGCTTGTTGATATTTTAATTAAAAAAAAAAAAAATTGGTCAAATGGTACTTCTGAAATTATCTTGCTAATTTCTGTGTAGTTAAGACCTGAAGCAATTTCTATATTTAAATGACATATACTGGATGAGTAATGTCTTTTTTGTTTTGAAATGGTCTTCCAGCATTAGTGCTTCACAAAATGACAGCTAAAGGGGTTTCTAACAGATAAATCTGACTAGATTTTAGGCATGGCCATTAGACTAATTAAAATCCAGTGTGACCAATGCTTTTCAGTTGATTTTGACTGTAAGTACACTCAGTGCAGCTGTTTCCATTGCCAACTCTATAATACCATCCTGGCAACCAGTTCAACTGAGTTTCAGTAATTTCCCCTTTTTTTTTTTTTCATATTCTGCTGTTCAACCTTACCCTATTACAGTGGGTTTCAGATGTATTTTCTTATGAGGAGAAAAAGTTACGCAGGGTCATATTCTTGTCTGGTAGGAGGTGGCATCACTCTACTGAAACCCCTAATGAGAGTCTGATCCAGAGAGGTTTCGTGATGAACTTTCCACGTGCTGCATTTCTGCATGTTTGTATCTCAGTGTCTGTTAATAAATTCTGGTGGGATCTTTGAAGGATGGAAACAGCATCACCTGTCATTAATGAAAAACATGGAGAGAGTCAATGAAAACTAAAGAAAACTGAAAGTAGGAGCTGATGGGAGCATAGGAAATTTTGGGGAGAAATTACCCAGGTACTTCCCTTCTGGTAGTCTGAAGAAAGAGTCCAATTTCTATTAACAGTCTGTCCCCTAATTCTCTCAAATTCTAATATATTGATTAACAGTGTCTTAAAGTGCTAATCTTCAGCTGGAATTAACTTTTAACAGGTCTTTCTGTCATGGTCTTCCTACATGGAATGAACTTGACCTGACCCACAAAGGTAAAGAATAAAGACAAACTTATTTCTATGTAGGGGTTAAAAATCATTTGAATATGGTCTAACAATAATGTCTTGTCTTCAGCTGTTTTATTTCACCACAGCTTGGCAAGGTGACCTCTGACCCAGGGAAATGATTTGACACCTGAGTTCAGAAACCAACATGGGATGTACAGGGCCCAATGGCCCGGGGATCCTTTCATTCCTTTTTAAATTGTTTAAAGGTGAAAACCAAATATTTATTTTACAGGTCATTTTTCCAGTTAAAATGTTAACTCAGATCTCATTTTTCTAAATAATATTTTGCATTCCTTCAAGATCTGCGTGCCCTCACCTGTGACACAAGATACGCTGTGTTTCAGTGTCCTTGGGCAGCAGGACCAACACCCTGGCTCGGTAAAAAGCTCCTATTATAGCATTTTTTTGAATGATCTTGAGCAAAAGTGGAAGGGTCAGACAGATTTTAAGCCCTGCAGGATCCTCAGCACCCTCAAGGAGAAAAAAGCATCGTGGGGAGGCTTCTGCAGATAACTGAAGGATCTTGGCAAAACTGAGAAGCTTTAATAACAGATGGTGGGGAAAAGGCTTAGCCAGTTCTCTTTCCATCATTCTTCAGTGCAGAAGATCCCTCCACATGACATCCTGCGCTTGTCGCCTCAGATCTATTATTAAACGGCCCTCACAGTGCGTGAGCTCCACTCCCTTCCTCGGGAGATGGTTTTCTGGGATCAGGCTTTGATTTCCATGCTGGCACGTCTGGCTGATCCATCCCACCTCTGTGGGGTTCACAAGGTGGAAACATTGAACTCCTCTCCCAGCACAGCCAAAGGTCCAATCCAAACCAGCACAGTCAGGAACACAGAGGTGTAGCTGGGACGTATCAGGCTCTGCATCTGCTTCTTCTGCTTCTTTACAAGACCAGGCTGCTCTGTGGCACTGGGATTCTCTTCTCTTTGTCAGCATTTAGTGAAAACAAACATGAAGGAGAAGGGTGATAACAGAGGGACAACAGTGATACTTTTCCCTTGGGCACAAGCTCCAAGGTGCGGCGTGACCCTTTATGGCTCTGTGCGTTACAGACTGAGAGATGAAAAAACCCGAAATTCTGTGTTTGAAAGGAGCATTCTTGTAACGGCGCAACACCACGTCCATCACCTTCACAAGCAAGCGATAGCTGGGGAGAGAAACCCTCCCGGCACTTGGCAACAGGACCAGTGTCTGTGCCAGGACACCTCAAGGACTCTTACTTGTGCTCTACACAAGAATCCCCTGAAATCCCAAGCCTTTATTAAGGTATTTGAGCTCAAAATGGCCAAGGGACATTGAAAATGAGAAGGAACTGACTCATGGTCAGTTAGAGATGCCCTGGGAAGAAAATAGTGCCTTTCTAATTTGCAGCACTCTCTCAGCTCTTGCAGTCTCACGCAGGTTTACAGGACAGTCTAAACTCTACAGCCAAGTATTATCAACATTAAAATACTACCCATTAAAAATCACATTAATATACAGGTAATAATGCAGGGAAGCATCGTGGCAACTAATAACACGCAGGAGAAACATCTGTCCTTGCAATCCCACCCCAATGGCTAAAGAAGCAGAGCTGAGCCCGAAGTGCCCAGTACTGATAGCATCCTGCATCCAACCTTGAAGAGTAGCCATGCCCTGTCATGCTGAAGCTAAATCTGTGTCCAAGTATTTGAACAAACCCAAGAGTTTAGTCCCAGCAGTGATTGAAGGAGATATTTTTCCAGAGTTCTTTATCTTCACATTCTGAACCTTGAAAGGAAATGCACAAGCCTTGAGCTGGAAAGGACTTAATAATGCCCTAGCACTGGTGAAAAATAGCCCCTATACCACTGTGAATGGTAATGGGGCCCATTCTGTGCGTGTGAGCACAGAGCGGGGATGGAGGTGCTGCTCCACAGCTCGGCTAGGCAGGTGGCTGCAGGCAGCCAGAAAAGGCTGAGCTGCGGGAGCTGTGAAATTCCACTTCCAGAGGACTCTGAGAAAAGCAGGTTTAAAAATAAGCAATCAAGCTGGTTTCCTTTGTTAATGACTCAGTGATTCACCCAAGATAACGCATTTCAGCTTTGAAGGGCTCCACTCCTGGGAGTAGCTTTCTTTGGAATCCATTGTTTTGAATGAAAATGGGAAACGTATCTAAACCCAGGACTGATGAGACTGTATCCACTGTGTCTTAATTCTTTTCTTCAGTTTATTTTCCCCTTTTTCTCCTCCTCCTCCTCAACTGTAGACCTGCTCAGTCACTAATAGCCCTTTCCCAGGGGAAATAGACCTTTTGCTATTGTCTGAGCTTTTGAAATGCTGACCACCACCACTCTACACCACCTGCTTTGGCTGAGAGATGTAGAGAGAGATGTAGGTGATTCCCAGTCTCATGTCATGCTAATAAACTGGTGTTACAAATTTCAGCCAGGGGAAGTTTCACTGTGGCTTTTCTTCCACAGCTACAACAGGAACAAGAGGCACCAGAGGGAGTGAACATGCAAGATGCCAGATGACTAGCGAGAGCTATGAGCCACATGAGGATGGCATGTGTAAATCCCCATGGCAGTCTCTGGGAAAATACATTAAATTCTTCTCTTTGCTCTAGGCCCGGTGCATAATGGCTGAGCAAAACTGCTGGCTAGCCTGCGCCTCTCTTCTCCACTGCTGGGAGGTTTCCCACGTGCCTTTCACCAGGTATGAAATTCTAATTGAGAGGAATGGGGCAAGAGATTTTTAGACTGATTTCTCCATACATGCAAAACTGTGATCAGGAGAAAGCCCGTAAGGAGAGGCAATAGCTTTACCGGAGCATCTGGTCCAGCTGGAACAAGCAGGCACGCTTTCAGATCTGCAAACCCTTCTTTTGGGCTGGAGATTCACCTCCAAAGACAAACTGGACCCAGCAAAGGAACAACGTGGGAATAAAGGCTCATTTAAGGTAGGTTTTTGTTTCTACCTTTCTTTGTTCTCTTCGCAGTGCTCAGCCCACACAGCCCTACATCGGTAAGATTTCAGAGCTGAAAAAGAGCCCATGCTGCCTCTTTTCCAGCTGTTAGAGAGGATATAAACCAAGATGTTACCTCTCCTTACAGGTCTTTTTCTGTTTACATCCTTAGACTACTGGGGTTACAACACAGGAATCACAGGTACTTCACCCCTGAGTGCCATGATAAGCAGATAAAGGAGCAAATGATGAGCTAAACCCCAATGCATGCTTGAAGCCCCACAGTTGGATTTGTTGTACCAAAGTCCAAGGAGCCAGCAGGCTTTAGGACCAATCTGTTCAAGTAGTGTCACAGTCTCACACCATTTCATATTCACTTTTTAAACCATCTCCCAAGTTTCCACCCACAGGGATCTCACCCTGTGATAATAGAGGAAACGCAGAGTTCTGCAGAGGAACAGTGATGCACTAAATAACCCCTGCCAATAGCAGGCTAGTTCACTGCCAGCTCCAGATGGGTTTTTTAATCAAGCAGAGCAATATTGATGGCCTCTGCTCAAGCTCTTTCACTAATTGCCTTCCAACATGAACTCAGCTAAAGGTATGATAAATCCAAATTTTCACCAAACATAAGGCTGGGATGAGGATATATTTCTGCCTGTGTATAGGCAGAAGGCAGCAAGCAGGGAACCTTGACACTTAAGTCTTTCTTTTGAAGATGTTTTCACTGATTTCTCTGGATCTTGAGATGCATAATTTAACATTTTATGCTTCACCTTGTTTAAAAGAAGCTGCCAAGCCCTCACCTCCTTGTACACAGTTTTTAACACTTCCAGAGGAGCTGTATTAAGTATACAATGCTCTCTGCTCATTTCCATTATGTTTGCTAAGCAGTCAGTATTATCAGGTTGCTGCTATTTCTCATACTACAATATGTGATAGGCAAGTTCTCAGATCTTCAGCACTCATCTACAGAAATGTCTAATTGATTTCAGCTTCAGGAATTTGTGTTTAAATTGGTTTTTAAGAGGGATTTTTTGCATAAATATGAACATAGCTCTAAACTGGTGAAATATGTTCAAGCATTACAGAAAGCTTAGAACCTGCCAGAAGATCTGCCAGATTCCAACTTACCTGCCGTTTCTAATAGGAAACATTTATTAAACATTGACCTATGGTTGGAAAGGAGGATATAGTTTAGCTGGCATTTTTACCAGCTGAGTTATCTCTGCTCTGTTCTCTAACTGCGATGAAGATGATGCAGTTTTCAATTATACACTTTATTCCATATTCCTGAGGGTTATCACTAATCCACTCTGTCCTTGGAGATTTTCTGGGCTTGGGCTGTGCTGCAAGTTTGGATGACAAAGCTAGCTCTTTTTTTTTATACTCATTTATTTCTCTTTATGGTTAGTTCTACCCAGGGGCCTTTTCATGCCCTCTCTCTATTGTCTTCAGCATTTTCAGCCTTCCAAGGAAAGAGTGAGGGAAGCCCTTTTCTTTCAGCAGCCATACTCCATTGGGTGATTTCAAAGCTAAAACTGCTGGAGAGCTGAAGGGTTGGAGGGAATCTCACCTGCCGAGGGGTCAGTATGAGGTTCAGGTTAGATGATGCTTGCAGCCCATGGGGAGATGAAGGAGGATAAACCTGGCAAAGCGGTAGTGCGGAGTGATGCCTTGTGTCAGTTCCTTGGCTTGAAAAAAGCTCACTCTGCAGTCCCTTCCCTGGAGAGATGGCACAGGAGAAAGTGAACGTATTGCTCTCTGGCCAATCACCCTGAAAGCGCCAGTCTGAGCAAGCCCCAGGGAGGGGACCTGACTGCAAAGAAGGTGAGGATGGGCACTACTGAGACATGTTTGCAGAGGGGAAGTCACCCCGATTTTAGCCTGTCTGAAGCCTGTCCTTGTGGCTCAGAAACAACTCTGCCTGCATCCATCCAGGCTTTGAGAAGGGTTGCAGGGAGATGCCAACTCTGCCCCAGGACAGAAGGGACCGTGCAGGGGCCCAGGGCCTCCTGGGGCTGTGCAGGGGCTGTCACCTGCTGATGCTGGAACATCAGCCCTCTCCCAGTTCACTGTCCAACTGTGGCTGCTTATGTTGTCCCTTCCAGTGCTTGGACTCATCCTGAGCATCCATCTTTGCAAACCAACTGGTTCTCTGGGCATCTAAGGCAATCTGCCCAGCTGCCCTGAGATCTGGCTGCTTAACTACGTTAAGGGACAGTAATTTCCTGGTGAGACAGTCAACAATCTCCCTCATTTCAAATCTTCTGTTTAATTTCATTCTCTGTTTAAATTAATGTTGTTGTTTCCTCTGTGCCTGTCTCAGAGTGATCCCTCTCCCACAGAGGCTCTCTGGGATTTCTGCCTTGAGAAGGCTGAAGGTGGCTCTGCAGCTTTTGGTGTCCTTGGACACCAGGGCCCTGGGAGATGCTGCCAGCAGGAGGGTGCGGACGTGATGGATGCTTCCATCCCTCCTTCTTATTGGACCTGGAGGGTTGGGGCATCAGGCACTTGGGCTTCACCGTGCAGGGGAGGGAGGCTCTGATATGGACCTCGGGCACACTTAACTCCTGCTGAACACCAGAGGTACACACTCCTTCCCGGCATGTCCGTCTCATGCTCTGAGAGGATAGCAACTCTGCTTTGCTGATTTGGTTCTGCAAACACTGCTTTTGGGAGCAGAAAGGCCCCGGCCCTCCCACAGAGCAGGAATTTGGTTCTCTTCCTGCAAGTGTGTGCAGGTTTCTTGTCCTGAAACCAAGACCCTCCTACAGATACCCCTTGGGTACATTTCCCAAAGATCCCAGGTGCCACCCAGAGAGACGGTGGACAGACGGTTGACGATTCATTTTGGTATAAAGCTGTTCTGTGGGTGAATGCCTCAAGGTGCATGGCTGTACCCTACCTTTCCTTTCTTAAACAAACAACTGCCGTTTTTTACCGAGCAGAGAGGAGATCCTGACTTCACACATCTTGTCTTCACTCCCTGATGATTTCTCTGTCAAGGAAAATCTCAGTGTTAACCCGTCTTTGTAAATATACTTTGAGATGTTTGTCTACAATAAAAGCAGCTCCATGAAGGCGCCAGGTGTTTTCATTAAGCCCTATGGGGTGCTGTAATTTTCATTATGTAGAAACCACTCAAACAAACATTTAAGGATGAGAATGCAGTGCTAATAGGGCTTTCAAAGAGGAACAATTTATTGATATTACTGGAAGTCTCAGGGGTCAGCCTTCCAATGCAATACTCCACGGCACAACTAAAAATACCAGGTCTCCTGCAGGTATTTTCCAGTTTAAGTTCCTGGCAGAGCAAAGTGAGGAAGAACTCAACGCACAGAATAGTAGAAGGGTTATGCAGTGCCATGGCATTTGCTTCGGCTCTGTGAGCAGAGAAATAAACTTTCCAGAGAACACTTTTAAGAATTTATTCGTGTTTAGGACTAGCAGGTTTATATGGAATGAGTCATGGTGCCATATACTGGTTCTCAGCACAGTGATGCATCCAGCATAAGCCTTCCTGAAGGTATAGCACAGGTCCTGCCTGAAGAAACCAGGCCATATATGAGCAGGTTGGTCACCTGTGGCTTGCAGAGCCTATCTCCTCCCTCCAAGCCTGGAGCAGCTGGCAGAGGGGGTGTCTCTGCCATGACGAGGGCTGTGGTAAATCATGTGCCCACGCGATGAGCAGTGCCAGTAAATGTGGACACGACTGGGAATCCTAAAGCGATGGATGTCTTCAAGCAGCTGAATTACAAAGCATCAGGTTCCCTTCTTCTGAGATAATAAATACCACGATTGAGATAACGAATACCACAGAGTGAAGCAGTCAGTTTTGGAAATGTGTGTGGGCCAAGTTCCCAGAGGCCCGGGCAAGGCGCCTTCACATATGTCCCCTCCTGATTTGTTCACTTATTCAATCTCTTGTTAAACTTGATGAGACAAAGGCCGGCTAAATCATCTTGGGATTCTTTTTCAACTGATTAATCAAACCTGAAGCCTGCAGTAAAAAACTCTTCCAACAGAAGTAATGAAAAGATAGGTTTGTAGATGCTGCAATATCGTGTTTGAACAAAGTGCAACGCTGATTTTCTTTTTGAAACAACTTACATTCTTCAAGTCCATGTAATTTTTCACCTCGGTCTTCTCCATGCAAACATCTTTTCAAAAGGATTTCTTTTTAGTGAAAATGAACTAACTCAGTTGTCCTGAGCTGACTTCTGCTTTCAGTTTGACAAGACAGAAATGTTTTCATTTGGATGGGAACTTAGAAAATGTCATGAGTTGGAGAGCAACTTCCTGGCTCTCCAAAATGGGATCGTTTCATCCATTGATGTCCTTCCCCATAAGTGTAGGGTAAGTCATATTGAGTTCCACCTCGCGCAGTGCCTGGTGGCAAAAGACCAGGAAGAGATCAGAAGAATTAAAATGGATATGAATTGATCAAGTAAAAGGCAGGAAAATCCTAAATGCTTCTGCATTTGCAGAAAGTACTGGCTGCTTCCATGTTATGGCGACCTTCCTGAGAAGTATTTAAAGATGCACTAAGGATTTTCTGTTG
This sequence comes from Athene cunicularia, assembly GCF_003259725.1. NCBI lineage: Eukaryota > Metazoa > Chordata > Aves > Strigiformes > Strigidae > Athene > Athene cunicularia. The sequence goes on from NW_020799116.1 coordinate 5,498,639, forward strand.
GTAAGGAGTCGTTACAGAGTCTCTGCTGAGAAAATGGAATAAGACTGGTCTGGCCTTCCTGTTGCAGCTGGTTCAGGTAGATGGTCCCAGGAGCCCCATGTACTTGCTGGCACCGGGAGAAGCTACATGGTGCTGTGCAGGGCTCTTCACATCGGTATTTTCTCCTCTACATGCAAGCAGCGATGAATCACAAAGCATATTATTTCTTATCTAAGTTTCACCTCCAGGGAATTCAAATGAAATAGAGGCGCGGAGGAAAGCCTGCTCACTGCTGTGGGAGGATGTCAATACCTTAACTTCAATTTGGGAAGATAAGCTCGCCCAGTTTTAAATCTTTCCTAAAATCAGCCTGTGCCTTGAGGCAGGGTATACAGAAAATACACAAAATGAAGATTTCTTTCTTTGCAATAGAGGCATAAACCAACCTCTTTTAGGTTAATAGATGACCTGTTGCTTCAAACTGGAGAGCCAAATCAACCAACACCAAGCTCAGGGGAACTCTTTCTCTCACTTCTTTCCCATTCAAGTACTCCTCCATGAGGCTCAGATCTTATGACTCTTTAAAATGTGCCAATACGATATGTATTCATATGAATCATTAATTACATATAGAATCCCATTCGGCTTGACATTCAATCCCATCTCTAGGCTAAAATTTATGTTAGCATATCAATTGCTTTACCATTGTCCAAAAACTGATCAGCAAAGGGATTTTTAGCTGCTCAGGGAATTACTCAGACCTAATTGCAGTGATGGCACAGCAGCAAAATATAGCAGTTGCTTTCCTCTGGATGTTTTCTAACTTTTTTCCAAAAGAGCACAAAGGCTGGCAAGACCCTGCATTCAGCTCAGAGGTGTCCAGGAAAGTTTGTGTGCAAGTGATTCGAGTATGTTCCAGAAACAAGGTATGTAGTTTAGTTTAGGACTTAGCAAGGGACCTTGGAAAGAACGAGTAGCCAAAGGGCAACACTCATTTTTTTCACCTATTCAGGACTCAGCCACATTCTCAAATAATTTTGAGCCAGTGGGATCTCCTGTGCTTTCAGCTTGTTCTTGCCTGCTTCATTATGTCAAATAACCCAAAAGAGCCTCTGATGGATTGAAATGCAGAAAATGGTCTCGATGCCAGTAAAGACTGAGCAGATGCTTTATGCTTGCTCTAGCTGCTCATACATAAAAGTTTCTCCTGGGTAAATGTTGGACAGCCATTACCTCCTTGTCCTTTAATGACCTCATTTTTCCAACAGAATTTAGTATTAGACTTTCAAAAAAATCAGGTAGAAAAAAGGCCTAAGATTCAACCAATTTTTGTTGCATCATCTCTATTTTTACCAGAATTGTCTCAAAATACTGCAGTGAGCACCTGCCTCTCACAACCACTGTGAGGATTACCTGAAGTTGGAGCAATGCCTTGAAGACGAGTCGTATGTAGGAAGGCTAACTATCATTACTGTGTTACTAATAAGGTTATTTTAAACTCCAAGTAGGTCACTAAAGAAGTTTCATAAAAAGCCCCCGCCAAACACGGTATTTAAAACAATGTTAGCTGAGAACAAAGGACTAACAGTCTCAAATGAAAGAAGTAAACCAAGAATTAGACAGTGTCTTTTAAAGGGCACTGTGCAGCACCTACCACAGCCTGGGTGGTAGAGCCAGCACCCACCAGAGCCCTGCCGTGTCCCACTCCCCTCCCAGTCCCAATCGCCCCTCCAAAACTCAGCGTATCTGAGCGCATCCCAAGGGACGTGAAGGATTTCATTGACTTTTTGGCTCTGTGCCCTTCTAGGGAGGAGAGAAAACCTGGGAAGCCCAAGCTGATGCACTGTGTGGTTTCTGAGCCTGTACAAAATGAAGTGGGGAAAGGGGTCTGGTTGCATTTTAAAAGTTTTATGTAGGATTGAGTCCTTAGTCATGGTGCTGTCACAGAGCGGGGCTTGGCAGTTCTACCACAGCCAGATGGAGCCTGGATTTGCTCCCTTCCCCGTGCAAGGTGGTTTGGACAACTGCTCAGATGCTTCCTGAAGATTGTCATCGCTGGTCCCTGGAGAGAGGAGTGTAGGTGTCTCAAGCCAAGTGACCCCACAGGTTCGCAAGCACCAGCTTCCTGGCCCCAGAGCCATGCACCCCGAGCACCTCACCTGACCCATATATCATTATTTTTTCACATTGAAGAACTGGAGTCCTGACAGATGGGGATGAAGGTTAAGCCAACTTGCTTTTGTCTAAAATCTGGTCTGTTAAATGTGCTAGTTAAGACACACAGGGTGTTCTCTTTTTGTCTACATGTTTTTCTTGAGTGGGAGAGACTTGGTCAGCAAGGGTGGGAGAGCAGTGATGAAGATCAGCCCCCTCGATGTGAGCCCAGCACCATCACGACCATGAGGCATGACAAAACCAGACCATAACCTAAACCCACCTTAATGACAAAATAAACTAGAAATGTGTACGGGGCAAGGCGGGGAGGGGGGAACCAACCAAACCAAAACCACCATCCTAAACTTTACTAGCTCAGTTCACACTGTAGTTGCAGCTATGCTACCCACAAACTTGTACTGGATTTTACACGAGATTGCATAGTATGTGCTCATACACAAGTTACTTTGTATGTCAGCAAGCCATGATTAGCTTTGTTGATGAAATCTCCCTCCCCACCCCACAGACTGTGGATCTCCTGGGTGTCACAGAGTCCCCAAGGGTTTGTATACCAAGAAGTCCCAAGCAAGCAGGTCATCCTGGGATGATTGCTGGAGTTACTAGCAAAGAGCGTGGATGAGGTACACTGCTGATGTAATGATAATAAATGGAAGCTTTCACTAATCTGCATGGTGCAACAAGCCGTTGCCCTTCCATAAAATGAGCCACATGCTGATAGTATGATTTAAAACTGGGGAAAGTATCACAGATTCATCTAGGTTGAAAAAGACCTTGAAGATCATTCAGTCCAACCATTAACACAACACTGACAGTTCCCAACTCCACCAGATCCCTCAGGGCTGGGTCAACCCAACTCTTAAATCCCTCCAGGGATGTGGACTCCACCACATGGGCAGCCCATTCCAACACTCAACAACCCCTTCTGCAAAGAACATTTCAGTTCATTCCCGGTTTTCAAACGGACACACTTGCAGGAGAGGGACCATGCAGCTGCAGGACATCTCACAGGCAACCTGGGCTTAGCTTTTAACTAAACGGGACTAGACCAGGGCAGCCAGGGGGAAGGCTGGTGCTGGATGAGCTGCTGGTGTAGGACAAAACCACGGCTGTAATGTGCAGACGTGGCTGGAGAGTGGCCAGTTGTGGTGTTTGATTGCAAATGTTTGCCAGGAGGGAGGCTGAGCTGCTCTCTGGGGTGATCCATAATTAAATTCAGGTTAAGGACCACAAGGTGCTGTGCAGTACTCTGTCATCTGCCTTGATCAGACTGCAGGAGATAATAAACCCCCTTGTCTGGAGTGCAGCCTGAGGGGAGAGGGGACTCGTATCTGACAAAAAGACAAAGTACAGGCTAATGCAAAGTGACTGATCCACAGCAGCCCCCTTGTACCACCAGGGATGCTTGCTTTTTTCCTCAAAGATGGTTAATGCTGCAACATTTTTGTCCTGAAAAGCACAAAAACGGACACCCAGTCCTTACAAAAACTTACAAAAAGGAGTGCATGCCAGGAGTTTGTCTGTTCCTGGGATACCAGCACTGGGAGGACATCCCAGCTGGAAGCTGTACCCAGGCGTGATGTTCAACAGCCACGGTTGAAGTTATCCTCCACAGATGCAGCTGATCCCACTTGAACCCATTTGCACTTTTGGCTCCTATAGCTTCGCCCATGGAGATCCCTGCAAACTCAGTAGAGCTGGGTAGGTAATCAATGATTATTTCCTTCTGAAAGATCTGAAGTGAAACTCAGAGATGTTGCTAACAACTCATTAAATTAAATCTAAGTAACAGCTGACACTTGAGTGTCTGGATTAAATATCCCTGTGCAAGGCAACGGTGAGACTGCAGAGCACGGGCTGGGGAGGAGGATGGGTGCATTGGCCCAGCAGCACTGGACCTGCCTGGTTGGGTGTGTGCTTTGAAAAGTGGGCAGGTATTTCAGGTGCGAGGTCATTTCTCAGCTAAGACATGAGTCTGGGTGTATCATTTTTGCAACTAGGAAAAAAAAAAAGTTGATTTCTGGAGTTTGGAAGCCTTCCTTATCTGGTTCGCTTTGGCCTTATAATACTTGCCTATGGCTGTACCTACCTGTAAATAAATTAAGCTGAAATATTATACTACACCTGAGTCAACTGATTTCTTTGTCACCAGTGAGATAAACATTTTCTGTAGCCCAGAATTTCCTGGCAGTGCAATAATCACTGTATTTTTTAAGTTGAGTTGAAGCACCTTTCTGGAGCTCCTTGGTACCCACTCTTATATTTATTCACTTCAGTTCACCGTCCCCCAATTTATGTCTTAAATGAGAGCCCCAAAACTCTCATCAATTCCTCCTCTGAGTTCTTATTTACAGCTACCCAGTCAAGCAGGACCTCAGATTATTTATTTCCGTAAATAATTATTTAAACCATTTTTATTCCTATATCCATGTACTGTCTGCAAACCAAAATATCGTGACAGGTTATGACAGGCATTAAGGAATAAATGTTGGACCAGACGATCTTTTGAGGTGCCCTCCAACCTGGGCTTTTCTGGGGTTCTATGAAAACAACTTACAAAACCCTTGTAAAACCAGAAATAAAGAGGATAGATTTCTAGTTCACCCATTCCTATTAGCCTGAAAGGTATGTGCAACATAACTTTGGTTTTATACAATATAATTTTAAGTCTAATCGTCATTTTAAGATGCAGTAATTAAGAACAAAATCACTCCTGACTGGTGTGGCGGCAGCATGGGCTAGGCACCATGAAGATGAAGCAAATGTTAGGGATTGCCACAACAAATTGGCCCTAAATTACATGAAGCTGCTAAAAATATAAAGCTTTAATTATTAGCTCATAACACCAAGTGAGAAAAGAAAATGCTGCCATAGTGACAAGGCGCAACACCAGCACATCTGCACGTCGTAATCACATTTGTTAATTATGGCGGGACGTGCTGATGAGGAGTAAGCCGCTGGAGACCTCTGGTCCAGCAGTCAGAAAGGCACTTGGAGGCAGGGAGATGCTGGAACGCGAGGGGAGGGCCCGGCAGAGGCAGGGAGAGGTAACCTTTCCTCCCAGGGCTGGCGCACAGGCAGAACGGGGGTGTGCGGCCCCCACGCACAGGCAGCCTGTGTGGGCTGCTTCAGTCCTCCCCACCCGCCGTTGGGGTGACACGGGTGCACACGCAGTGTACAGGGGGGACCTCATTTTTCTCAACCAGTCTTTCCCACGTGCAGGCTGAGACGCACGCGGGCGATCGGAGGAGACGGCGGCTGTGCCCCTGCGCCTCACCCGTGGCGTGGGGTGCAGAGCACCCTGTCCCTGCTGCGGAGCACACCCTGGGGACCTTAAAGGGAGGCCTCTGCAAGTACTTGAGATGGATATTGGGCGGGATGCTGCCTAATATATACCTGGAGAGTCTTTCACATTTGCATTTCACACGCCTCCATACACTCAGATGGACATTTTCCCAATTAGCTTAACTTCTGCTAAAGCTGGCAGAACCAAGACAGCAGGAAATATTATCTTGAATGTCAGGGACTTAAAATATAACCTTTTCAGAGCACGGTCAGACTCTGGCCGCAGCTGAGGCCTCTAAACGATACTTTAAAGCAGATAAATAGTATAATAATGGATAATAACAAATGTCAAGTTTGTCATAACTTGAAAATGTAATTTACCTTCTCAGCCAGAGGGAATATAAGCTTGTATGTTGTTCTTTGCCATTAATGTTCTGCCAGTTAATGTACTAGGTTTCTATAATTATCAACCCTCCTTTCATTATATTTGTGGTTGATTGAATGTTTGGAGATACACACTTGCACCTCGGCCCACACCTTGGCCCTTGATTTATCAAATCTCAGCAGCTAAGGCTCTGCCTATTTAATAAAGATGGAATGACTCAAGGGAGCTCTGGAGATTGTTGCTGTTTGCAACAGAAAAAATAAATTGCTACAGCTTTGATCTGAGTGGTTACCCCTGTCCACAGCACACTCATTAATTTTATCTAATGATGGGATGCTGCTGACAGGTTTTAAGAAACTTTCTTAACAGAGTTTGGGAGACAAGTGCTTGTAATTGTGCTATCTGTGCACAAGGCTGAACAAGTCTGGGCAATATTTTGCACGCTCCTCAGCACTGCTGAAATATCCTGGAAGTCCTGCCCCAGCTGTGTGCTGGTTGTGGAGAGGAGGGAGGCCTGAGCTGCACCGCAAGCAGGGCTGGGCGCTGCCTGCCCACACACCTCATCCACCCGCAGCACCGCGGAGCTGCCTGGCTTCTCCTCTAAGCATCTGCTGGTCCTTGTTACACTGAATGTGCAGGTCCAGGTCAGAGGGGTTTGATCTGCAGGAAAAAAAGTACAAAGATCCTTTACCTAAAGTCTCTAATGTTGCCCTTTTTTCACAGTAGGTTTTGTGCACATGTTATAGAAATGAAAATCTGAAGGCAAGGAATTTACAGGAGTATAGTGTCTAAATGCAAGTATTCAAAAAGATGTTAGGGTTTTTTTACCGATGCACATGTTTTTTTGGGAATCATGGCCATTTCCAAAATAGATGGTCCCTCCTCCTCCTCGAATATATTTTAAAACTAAAGATCACTTTAACAAACTCTAATTTTTGAAGCACGTTATCATTTTCAGCCATGTTAACATCTTCTGCAATGATGGCTTTTTCCTTCTCCTTAAAACGCCCTGCCTTGAAGATCCTTTGTATTTCCAAGCCCAAGAAAATGATGTGGAGCATGTTCAGCCATGGAGCGCTCGATTCTGTTGTGGTTAGATCAGTAAATCCACCTACCTGTGTGTACCAGCTCCTGCTGAGCTGCCAGTGCTGGCAGCTGCGGTGGGAACAGCAATGACAGAGATGGCAGGAAGATGGGCTTTATCGGCAGAGCATCACGTGCACTTGTGTCCTTATCTTCAGCATTGCCAAGAAATACCACCAGAACGGGGACCTCAATTATCATAAGAGCTCATAAGATAATTAACTGTACAGATAAAACCAGCAAACAAATTGATCCAAAGCAAAAAGACAGAGAGGGGAGATGTCAACTGTCAATTAGGAAAATATCCTGTTATCTGCAGGCTTGCAGCAGTGCAGCCGCTGCTGTTTTCGAAGCATGGCAAAAAGAGACAGGAAACCACCAGAGAAACTTTAAGGTGGTTCAGATGTTAACTGCAGCATTAATAGCTGTGTGAGCAGTAGAACTTAAAATACGAGATCAGATGCTTTCACTATGAAGTCCTGTAATCCATAAAGTAAAACGTAAAGATACTTCTGAAAGCCAGGAGGACTTGATGATTCAGAAACAGAAGTACCTAATAAAAAGACCTAAACAGGTGGGTCGCATCTTTGGAGTGCAGAGCTCTGCTTCCCAATTTTTACAAGACACTTGAAAATCACAACAGGAGTTGCTCTGGGAAAAAAAAAAATAATTCAAAAACCCCACTAAAACCAACAAACCACATCTAGTGATAACGTTGTTTGCAAACTGTACATCTAAACAGAAATTAAGGCCAACCGTTTCCCAAAGCTAAGTGTGAGAACAAAGAGGTTTTCATTTGAACCCAGAGTGCTGCCAAAGCATCTCTTGTTCACAAGTGCTATCTAGAAGATTAAAGGGAATGAAGTTTGCATGTTGTAAGGCACAGCTAACCTTATATTTCTCCCGAAATTCAGATGATGTAAGATTCCCCATCTGCTCAGATTTGCCCCGCTGTGAGACACGCTGTATTGCCTTGAATAGACGGAGAGGGACGTGGTCCATCAGACGGGCACCTTGTCTGGGGCACAGGCTGCCTGCTAGACCAGGGCAAGGGCACGGCGCGGTGGCCCGCAGCCTGGCCCTCGTGCCACACTGCCCACCCTCACACCCCCTCCTCCCTCGCTTCTCTCTGTCAGATAAAGAAATAAAATATGAATCAGACAATCAGAGAGAGTCTGAATCACACGCAAAATGTGGTTCTGGAATAAAAATCCCTGTTTTTCAGTAATTATCATACTTAAAGCCCCATCCAAAGATTATTGGCAGTAAAGGCAGTGCTTGCCTGGACTTCAGCAGCATACAGCCTGGGTGTTTGCTACTGGAAAGCGTCTGCTGCTTCTCCCTGGTTCTCTCATGTCTCTGAGATAATACCCAGTGCAGCCAGTTGGTCTGAGCAAGCAGCTTTGATGGGAAGCCGAGGATGGCGGCTGGGAGCCATCTGGGTGCGTGGATATTAATAATGCCTCTAATGTCGCAGGGTGATTAAGGCAGAGACAATAAGCAGCCAGAAACGCTGCTTTTGGGGAGAGGCAGACTGTGCAAAGCCGAGCACATCACCAGAGCTGCGGCCTCATGCCCATCCCCTTCAGGGACCCTAATTCTGTCTCACAGGAAGATGCAAACTTGGACAGAGCTGGGTGGTGAGAATCAGCCTCTGGAAGACATTCCGCCTTCTCCTGCAGATCGCAAGGCATCTGCTGTATTCTGGTTTTCGGAAATGCTGCTATCTAGGGTGCAGATGAGGGTGGGCCATCCATTAGCATGAGCCTTAGCCAGGGCTGAGGCGCTTCCCAGGCTCTCAGATGAAATCGGCTCATTTTCACCTTCACACTTGTGAGGGGACTGCGTAATCTTTCTATAGGCATCACAGACCTGTCTTGGCTCTTTCACAGCTTGTGGGAAAATGGGAGCACAGAGCAAATCCAGGGAGAGGCCTGTGCATTTTAAACACCTGATATAACTGCAGAATTCTTAGACTACCATGAACCTAATGGTGATTTTAAAAACCTAATTCAACAGCACTGTCCATTCATAAAACAGCAGCTATCCTTCCATTGCAATTTCTAGGAATGTGAACTGTGAAAAAAAAGTATTTTGAAGAAAGAAACCCAAAGAGATTCAAGAAAAAAAAACACCGAAATAAATTAGACTGCTTTTTATAATACACTGCAGCTCATGAACATCTGATGATGGCTGCTCACAAAGCTGACAAGCAGTCACACACACCATGGCCTGTTTGGCCCTGTGTAGGCTCCAGGGTGATGCAGAAGGTGACCGTGCAGCACATTTCTGTGCGCAGTGTCTCTTGGGGGCATCCTCACAAGCACAGTGCTCCAGCAACCTGCAGTATCATCATGGCCCACTCCAGTTCACAGACTTTAGAAACAGCTCATGCAAGGAAACAACCCTCCCGGCCCAATCCTGCCTCCCCTAGCAGGACAGGGGAACACAGCGCCTGGAGCCTGGACTGTGTCTAAGCTGATGTTTGCACAGGATCATGCATAAAACATCCCTACAGAGACTGCATCTCTCCATGGGAGACCCCAAGGAGACCCCAGATACGGCTCCTGTGCCTAATGTTGGCTGAGAGAAACTTCCCCCGCCCTGGGAAGGTGAGGAAAATGTTACCTGGAGTCAAACAAGAGACTCACGGCCTCAGCTGAGCATCGCCTGCTGCAGGGATGTGCCAGGGCTCCGCTCCCCACCACCGTGGCCATTACCCCTCAGCTCCTCACTCAGCACACACCATGCAAAGGCCATTAAAGCCCACAGTTGCCAGCATCCTTTTACAAGAAGCCTTTGCTCGCCCAGAGCGTCTCCTGCCCACTCTTGCTGTGCTCCCACTTCTGCCTGTGTTTTCAGTTTCCCGGATTCCAGCAGCATCTGATTCCTAGCAGCAGCAGCAACACAGCCGGTGCCTCTGCAGCTCCTGTCACCCAGACCTGTCTGCTGGCCATGGGAAGCGTGTCACTGGCACCGAGGCTGTGTCTAACCAGCTATGTGCAAACCTGCAAGGCAGAGGAGCAATTTACTATAGCTTTTCATTAGTTTTTCCCCCCTCTTCTCTGCTTCTTCTATGAGAAACACCACCCGTTCCCACCCTGATTCCGTATGAGGTTTGCAGAGCTGGGCTGTCTCCTCCCAAAGACCCTTCGGGAGCGAGGCGAGGGAGCAGGAGCTATTCACACAGATGTGCTGGCAGCGGCTGTGTGTGTCTGCGTGTCTGCATGTGTCCATGTGTCTGTGTCTCTGTGTGTGCAGGGACAGGGGAGGGCTCAGCCTGGATCCTGCCTAATGCCAGACTGCTCCTGGCTTCTTTCACATCCCTCCGTAACTGCTCTCTCTCATTAAACCCACAATTTTCATGAGCTAAATCCCTCCCCTGCAACTCTTAACACGTCCTGGGCATCCTACACTGCTAAATCATTGCTAGAAAAATTGCTTTCCACCTATTGTCATATTTGATCTGTCCTTCTCCTAAAGGCATTTCCTTGAGATGAACTGAAAGCATGTAAGAGCAGGAACCTTCTAAGTTGTTTGTTAAGCGTAAAATACTGAGATGACTTAATGACACCATTATCTTTTCTCCTTTTCTGCTCAGATACAATCCAAGCTACACCCATTGTATCAGCCTTTCAACATCCAGCCAAGCCCGTGCTATTTCACACATGAAGCTGTCACATCCACGTCACATCAAATGCAATCATCCAGTTAAGGGGGAACGTTTCTCCTAGACACCAATGACAGGCGCCAAAGTCCCCTTAGGTTTGAAAATCAGTGCTGTGTGTTCCTGAGTTACATAAACTTCTGCCCTGATCTGCACCCTTGGTCGTCAGCTTGTGAAAGCGCCGTGTGCCCGAGCACCACACGGGCTGGGGAGACACGTCTCAATCGTCTCACACGGCCCAGCAGTGCCAACAGCAATGGGCAAACTGCTTCTCTCTTCCATCTTTTATTATCATATATTTCCTTTCTTTTCCTTTTTTTTTTTTTTCCTTTCCAGGAGACTCGCTATCTCAGACATCCCCGACATTTTTCAGAGTATTTTTAATGCATCTTCCCAATTTTCCCTTCAGCTGTCTTTCACATGTCACAGCTCAGATGGCTGGGGCTCGTTGTAAAGTCATGTGTGTCTATCCATTTCTCTTCCTAAATCCCCGCAGGTTTTAGGGGTGGTATTTCAGTATTTCTGAGTTGTCTTCTTTTTGTGATGTAACGTTTCATAAGAAAACTTGCTGGTGTTGAGACCTGTCAAGAGAGAGACAGCGACGAGTCAAACAGCTTCACGTACTCGGGAGAGCGACGACAGCATATGAAGAACCAAGTGTTCAGAGAGCCTTGGGATATGAAAAGCCAAAGAAGCCTAGAAATCACAGGTCAAAAATGGAGTCCCTCCTTCCCTTGCCATGTGGGCTTTTGCAACACTATATACCGCTCTGCAGTGTTGCAGAGCCTGAACATGCCTGAATGTGGGATATTGGGTAACAGCTCTTTCCCTGTGAAACTCTCCATGGTGCTTGTTGAACACCTGTACACATCAATAAATAAAACAAATGAAAATTCCACAAATAAGTTGTCCTCTCAGATCAGTAAATGGGTTTCTCGGGTAAAAAAAGTCCAAAGCATTTTTGTTTTGGCTGAAAGTTTGTAAGCACTGTCTGAGCAGAGGATGCCTTCCAGATGAAGACATCTCCCTGATCAGGCCTTGGCAGTTTCTTCTTTCCCCTCTCCTCCCCAGCAGCTCTCCTGCACTTCTTCAAATAAATTATGCAAGGATTTCTCTGATGGACCCTCACTAATACCTCAAGGCTTCGATTAGTCTCTTTGCCAATATAGATGGCAGCAGCAGTTGCTCTCAGGCTGTGCAAAGTAGTCAAGTGATACCTCTTGCATAATTTTGATCTAATGAAGGATCATCACTTACTAGATGGAGGGAAGAGAGCGGAAGAGAGACAGAAAAGTCTTCTAAGCAAAACAGGGTTTTAATTAGTTCTCCAAGCCTCTTAGCCAAAGAAGAGATATCAAATCACATGCTACATGCTGTTACTCAGAATTATGCCGGACCCTGTTTCAGCCCTGTAGCAGCAGAGGGCATAACTGAACCAAATCTAAATTTTCTGTTTCTTCTTATTGCATTTTCTTTCTGCTAAGAAAAAAAAAATATTTGTGTGCAGATATAAGACAAAGAGACCCTCTCACTTCCCCGCTTCATACTCTTCCTACTTCCCACTACCAAATCAGTGTGTTTAAAATCAGTGCAGGCTCCTTATGGTCAAAGACTCCCCTTTGTTTCAAGTTTTGCTCTGCTTCAGAGAGAGAAAAACCACGTCAAGGCTTCAGAAGTCCCCTGTTCCTCATTTCTCTATAACAGCTATGAAGGAGGGGTTTTTAAAAGGATTTTAGCCTGTGTGTTATGTGAAGCAGAGACAAGAAGCTGTTCTACAGCAACACTTTCCATGAAGACAGCGATCTCTTACAAGCTCAAAAGAGGTAGAGAACTGGCTTTCCCAGGTACATGGCCAGGGCAAACCTCTGCAGTGCTCTGACGTGGAGCCATTCCTGCACCCCCGTCTCCGGCAGCATCCCTGGCTGGAGGCACAGGAGAATGCCCTCACCCAACCGGAGCAAATTAAACACATCATCTTGAAACCAAGCTGCCTTCTCTGAACTGAGGCATGAACCTGCCCTGGATAAGAGAGTTTTCTTTTTTTTTTTTTTTTTTTTTTTTTTTTTTTTTTTTTTAGGTAAAATGTCACTGCATTATGCTCTAAATCACAGAGAGCAAAAAGGGACCTACGCTGACAAGTGTCAAGAGGTGGTTCCTGACAGATGAGGGAGCAGGAGGAAACACAAATCAAAAAGGAGTGGGGAAATAGGTCATGCTGTTGCTATTTCTGTAAGCGTACTATTGATTAACCAACAGACTCAAGCGGTGCTTTAAACTAGGTATGTGCTCGTGTTCCCTTGACTTTTTAGTGATGCTTCCTCAAAAAAAAAAAATTTTACATTCCCATGTGAGAAACTCTCAAAGCCCTGAAAGCATGGCTGACCTGAAGCAAGTTCTCTGGGCCCCAGCTCGTAGGTTAGAGGCAGGAACGTTTGTGCAAACTTTCAGTGCATGAACCTCATGCTGTTAAACTCAGCACATGACTACAAATAGTTGGACAATATGTAGATATTTGTAGAGAAAGTTCTAAAAATATTCTGCAGTTATTTTGTGCTCAGCTGCTGTTGAAATCAACAGGGTAATTCTGTAGGTAACAAGGTACTTAACTAATGTCCAACAGTTATATTATGGTAAATGTGCCTCAAAGTACAAGCTTCGATGTTCAAATAACCAACACGGGCACATCAAAAGAAGAGCCCCATGTCAAGCTGACAATAAACCCCTGATTGGCATCGGCCATGCAGGGCTGCTCTGCGATGGTTGGCATTACGCCCTGCCCATGGCTTGGCACAGGCAAGCATGGGCTCTAGTGGCACTGGCCATAATGAATATCTCCTTCAGCACGGTGCCAAGTCTTTCAAAGCCAAGTTGCACACCACGCCAGGCACTTGGGGGTGTGCTCTCTTGTGCTGCTATTTTTTTCACCAGCACAGGGCGCTCAACAAAATGTTGTGTCCTTGTTGGTAAGAAAGGTCTTCTCCAGCTGTGTGCTGGCTTTCCGTGAGGAGGGCAGAGACTGCCCTGAGAGCTGTACCCTACCAAGGCACTTGGAGAAACAGCCAGTGCTCTTCTCTTTTGCTTTCTGATATTGCTTCTCTCTGAAATTTCTTGAGCTTTCTCTGCCATAGGATCTGATGGGCATTTTAGGAACATTTTGAATGAGGAGAAGTGTTTGCAGGCAACTAAGGGAGCCCACCAGCAGTGGCGGAGTTGATGACAGGGGTGCAGAAAGGCACACAGAATCTTCTATGAACTTGATACAGTTTTTGGAGGTTTATATATATATTTAATTAAGATAAGGATAATATCTTAAGCCTTTTTCATTAGACACTCTGGAAGTTTTATAAGTTCCCCTTGAAGGAAGGTGGTTGAGATTTGCTCTCATTAAAGTTTTCCCCCTACAGACACCCCCTCAGTCTGGGTGTGCTTCCTCCAAAGCATTTTAAGCCCATCAGGGACTTAGGACCCATTCAGTGATCAGGCACCCAGCAGCACTTCCCTGGAATAATGTGGTCAAGAACATTTACCTTTCAAAATATCTTAATTACCAGGTCAGCCTCAGGTACCAAGCAAATCACTGTGTATATAAAATATCTAGGAAAATCCTTTGTTTCTGAAGCAAATTGGAAAGAGGAAATGGAAAAAAAAATATTGACTTTCTTTCAAAGGCAGAGCCCTTCAGAAGCTCTCTCAAACCCAGAGAAAATCAAAATGACTGGGGATGAAATTAATATGGATGTCTGGGTGCTGTGTCGCACTGATAAGAGCCTCTCCGGTTCTGCTGGCCTCGGGCTCCCTGCATCCCTCCGGCTCCCCAAGGCAGCGCCCAGCCAATGAGAGCTGCCTGCACAGTGGGGATGATGATGATGATGAGAAGAAGTGCAAGGAGGAAGGAGCAGAGCCAGCAGCACCATCACAGAGGCTTTGGCGTTCGGAGCCCCTCAGGTGCTGCTCTGGACGCAGACGTGCCGCGGTGCCCAGCCCTCTGCGGAGGCTTTCCCTGCTCAGCCCCACGGTTTGAAGGGAGGGGAGGCACAGAGGGACCGCCAGAACAAAGCAGTGGTCTCAGCTGCAAACACAATAGACATCTGCAGGCCCGGCAGTGTCCTCGTCACCTGGGGATGGAGCTGAGGGTCTGGAAGAGGCACACGCTCTGCCCCTTCAGCTGCAGCAATCTCACTGTCCCAGAAAGTTAATCAACCAAATATTGTTCTTTTGTACTTAAACTACAACTGCTTATTTTTTGCCAATTATCCTAATTTCCCACTCCCCCCTGCCTCCCAGCGCTGGCAAACTGCCAGGAGCCTCCCTGTTGGATGCGCAGCCCCGTAGCCAGCGAAGCCCTCAGGTCTCAGCATCCCTCAGAGACATGCTCGGTGGGTCAAAGCAAGGAGACACGCCGTGCTGTGCCGTGCTGTGCCACCACCTACGTCACCTGCTGAGGCAAGGAGCCGTGCTCTGAGCTCAGCAGGCCCCACAGGCGCTGTGTCACTTGTGGCTGGGCCTGCTGGGTGATGTCCTTCCCTCGAGCACCATACACAGCCTTGGTTTGGCTTAGCTAAAGCAGCCAAGCTCTCACAGATGTCTCTCATGTACCCCCAGCAACCTAACACTCTCATTCAGGACTTCTTTGTTTGAGATGAGGGCTCACCGCGTTGGTTAGATCCATGTTAACATCAGAAGAAGGTCTCTGCTGCTACATCCTTGGATCCTATTTCCCTGATCCATACTTCATGTCTCTCAGTCTGTTGTCTGTTAGCAACAGATACATGGAGAGCAATCATTTCCAAATAATAAGCCCTTGACTTACAGCAGAAGTGCTCGTTAAGTGCATTACCTGGTGCTTTGATTCTACTAAATTACATCCCATATTTATTCCCCAGTGGTCAGATCTTCTCTGTGGTGAAAATGCCTCCAGCTTTCTTCCCTTGCGAAACTTCATTAACATACACTCTTTGCAAAGGCTGTTAATCCATGAAACAAGCTCAAGCCTGGGCTGCTGTTTGAGGAACAGCCCCTTAACCATCTCTTTAAACCTGATGTTGTGCTAAAAAGATGCTGATTTCTCACATTTATCCAACTTTTTGAAATCATCACTCAGTTTTCACACAAGTCCTTTCTTAATTATCACAACCAACAATCTCACTGTGGGGTCACCATCAGCAAGCAATCTGTGGATGTCCAAGCCTTGTTAAACCTGCCACACTTCTCTTGATTTACAAATCAGCTATTGTATTTGACTGACAGAGATGACAACCTCTTTAATGCTTCTTTCCCCCAGATCCTTGGAGGCTTCAGCACAATTCACTGCTGAGTAATTCAAGGTAACTTTGACGGAAGCAATTAGAAATACTTGGCTGCAAGTAGCTGTGATCATGTAAGGGAGAAAAGAGCCTACGTTTAGCCCAGCCCTAGCAAGTCGTGGTTTCTTGGTCCAGTGGTGGCGTTGCCATGTTGCCTCTTTCCTCCCGTGGGCTGGTAATTCTCCATGTTCATCACACAAAGATGGTTCTGGCATTATAAAAAGAGCTCTGTGTTTAAGTTCATATCCAGAGTTGATGCAGTTTAGCACCATGCCGGCAGACGGCATGTTTGTACAATATAAGGGAATTTCTTTACAGACAACTCAATACTAAGATAGCGACACTGGCCCAGCTGGGTGGTGCTCTCCAAAAGCCATGACAAGTATTGAGTGAGAAGTTTGAAGCCCTCACCCTCAAAGAGACCACGAATGCTGCCCAGCATGGTGACTCAGGAGCATGGAAATGCTAAAATAGCGGCAAAATCCGTCCCTCTCCCAAAGCCTCTACACCCCAATTGTGTGCAGACACTGGTCTAATTTCTTTTTTCCTCCAAGTTCTCAGATGGTTATTCTTCATTAACATATCATATGACTTTCATATACTTGCCAGTTCAGCCAAGGAGATTCTAGGTTAGAACACATGTAATGAAGTATTGGCTTTTTATCCATTATGCCCAAGCCTCGGCCACCAGCTCAGCCAGAGGAACTTCCAAGTGCACTTGTACCTTTTCTGCAGCCTGTTTCTCCTTCAGCAGAAAACAAAGGATTGAAAGAACTCACACTGTTTCTGAATTGAGAAAATACTCCCACCAACCCTCCTGATACTTGTGAGTTGGTATTGGAATGGCAGGAAATCAGCCCAAAGGGGGTCGTCTCGAACCTCAACTCAAAGTGGGAAAACTGTGGCTCTGCTGGGAATAACAAGGCAGAAGTGGATGCCCGTTCCCTGAGCGTGTGGCTTTCCTGGGCCTCCCAGGTACAGCCGTAGAAGGCCTGGGCTTGGATGCTCTCCTCATCCATCCTTGACACTCACCTCTTTCCTCACATTAGTTCTGGTAAGCATAAGGCCATAAAAACGGAAGGCTTGTGGTCAGCTCAGCTGATACCCTGCGACTCCGCAGCTGTTTGATCCAGCAAGAAGGGAACGGAGCACAAGAGCTCCTCCCCAGTGCGTGTGTTTACAAGCTACGATTTTCTGATACCTTGCCCCTCACCATGTACCTCAGTCCCTTGTCATCTCAGCAGCTCTCCAAGAGTCTTTCTCCTCTTTTTCCACATCCCTTTTCAACTGGGGAACCCCAAAATGGATATTTACACATGGAAGCAAGGCTTTCATGGAAGCTTTTAGATATACTTAGCAAGTAAAGTTAGGAAAACAAAAACTTCTTCGGGGAAGTCAGCTCCATGCATGTGCATTTGGTAAGCCTGTTTGACCTCTTCAAAAGAGCCAGATGCTCCACACCAGCCCTTCGCTGATAGCTGCCGGATTGGTACCACTGCCTTTTTCCTTGGGCAAAGCAGAGGGGTTTAGAAAGCAATTCCATGCGCGATCATGAACTAGCGTGGGAGGAAGAGAAGCAAGCTCAGTGAGATTTGGAAAGGAAGGACGGAGTCTGAATGCGGGGCTGGTGGGTGAGCGATCGCCCCGCGCTGCCTGGCCACGCGTGGGAAAGCCGGGACGCGCCTCCCGCAAAAGGAGACGTTCGGCCCCATCAAGCGGCGGCTCGGCAAATTGCAGGAAAACGCAGCTAAATGAGTTGTACTTGAGGATTAAATATTTACATATTTCGTTTTCCTACTGCCCTGACACAATCAGACTTACCAATGTTAGAACTCTTTTGCAAATACAAAGGGTGCTGGCTGGTTTTAGCAGCACCGATTTAAATGGTTACACTTGCTAAAGGGGAAGCTTAGAAATAGTGTCTTCCTTTGCAAAAATAAGGTCAGTTAATTTAAGAAGCACTCATTTCTTTTTTTCCAAGCACCACTATTTATAATCGCTGTTCTTCACTGAAAGTGTTGTCAGGTTTGTGAGGTTCTCGTATGACATACCTGCAATTATTTAGTGTAATGCTTAGAAATATAGCTAAGATTACAGCATGTGTCTGTGCCTCACACATAAGAGTGTACAACTACCCTATGTGCTGCATAATTGAGTTATAAATGGTAAAGTTTTGTTGAAAGGCAACGTGGTTGGTTTTAGCTCCAGTCGAGGCTGCAAACCACCCCATTCCCTTACCCCAGCACAACCCAGGTAGGGGCACAAGTGCAACCCTGTAAATACAGTTTCCCACTATTGTAAGCTTAGTACCAAATGAATTTGGGATTATTAGATGTATTACCCATTGCACGAACTGCAGGCTTAGAAACCTCAAGTGCATATTTCAGCACTTGAACATTGTCACAGCAGTAAATGGATGTGAAATGATGCTGTTCCCGGCACTGAAGTGTTGTCCAGGGTTACGAATCCTAGGGCCTGTAATGAACCAACAAACAGTTGAAAGGCTTCATGGCCTGATTTCTAATGCTGCCTACACAGGTAGGGAAGAGTAGAGAACAGGATCTGCTGTTAGCAAGTCCCTGCAACCTCAGCTCGGCTCCATTTCAACTACATTGAAGAAATCTTCGTAGGACACAAAGTCATGAGAAAGTCTATGAGACTCTTGCACAGGAGAAAAGTTTCCAGCAGCCCTTGCTGTGGATCATGAGCCATGTTTCCTCCTCCACATGCCAATCTGTCAGCAATGAAATGTCTCCTTGGCACCGCTACAAGGGGCCTGTCCAACTGGGAGAGCAGCTCCAGCTCCATCTAGAGATCCCCAGTTTAAACTCAACCAACCTGAGACCATTTGTGATTACCACCAGCATACTCAAAATCTTCCCATCCATTAGGTACTTTCTTTCTCAAGTACCTGTGAAGAGCTTTGAAAGCAATTCTGTGATTGAATCTGTTAATTATTTTCTCTCCTCCTCACCTTCTGTTATGTTCATTTAAGGAAATATCAATCTAAAGCCTACTTCTTCTGTGCAAATGAATGCAGACACCTAAAGAAAGGATCATCTGATTTGCATCAACCTCAGCATGAAGTATCCCTCAAGAAAAAGCCTGCACCTCTGCTACTGAAAATTTAAAATCTCACTTCTGTTGAATGTTGATCATGACAGTCTTGCTGGTTTTACATTCAGAGCATGACTTTTCGGATGGATCACGTGCATGGAGAGCCATTATGCCAGCCACCCAGCTAGAAGGACTCTTCCCAGTGCCTTGGCTCCAGCAGTGTGTCCTGGCCAGCTTGGAGATTTTAACAGAGGGGCAGGGAGATCAGGCCTGAAAGTGATGCAGGATCCAGCAAACTCCATTGAAATTCAATATAATTCCAATAATCTGCTAAAAGGTCACTGAATAGTGAGTAATTCAGCACGCAGCTGATAGCAAGATGATAGCATTACTGGCACGCAGCCTACGCTCACAGATAGCTTGCTGAGTGGGGCCATTTTCCCTGAAAGACAAAGCTCGGGCTAGAAACACAGCCCTCTCACTGGGAGCTGGGACTTTCAGTTTAATTTCATGTTAGAGGATTTCTAACGCCCCCAAGGCACCCAGCTGGATCCTGGAAAGAGAAAACAAGTGGATGCATACTCCTAACTGCTGCGCCAGTAAGTTACCGTGTCTGAAATAGCAGCCAAAAAACAGTAGCATCGCTGGGGAAAGCACTTGTCTGGAGGGAGAAAGCAAAGCCCCTATTTCAGGGTGTTTTGGGGCAAAGAGGGAAGGTGCTCAGCGGGTGCTGTGTCTGGGTGCCTCCCTGCTGCACTGCCACAGTGCCTGCCCACAACCCGCAGCTCTGCAAAGTGCCCGCGGGCTGCTCCGGCACCCAATCGTGGCTCCAGCGGTGCCTTGGTGCTCATGGCACACCCACCCAGCCAGGGGGTCTCCAGGTGACCCCAGCTGTCCCCAAGTGTCCTCACTGCTGGAGGGCCTGGTGCTGGCACCAGCACTGCCTGGGTACCAGATACTGCTTCTCGCAGCACCCCGGGGTGATGCATCCTCCAGCGCAGAGGAAAGCAGTTGCTCTCCAGCCCAGCCCCAGCTGACTGGCATGTGTGTGTAAGGCATCTGGGGTCAGATTCTCAGCCAGCATCAAGGACCTTCATTCCCGAGGTCAGTTTTTGAACAAGGACCCAGTTCAGTCTGAGAAAACAGCTGAGTTCTGTACTGAGGCAGGGAGAAAATATGCAACTGCTGTTTTGTTCTAACAAACTCAATGTTCTTTACATTCCCAAGGATCTCAGACAAAACCTCTGATCTACTGTAATAAATAGAGCATGAAAATCAGGTTTGGGCTTCAATTTCATCCATGATGTTAGCTCTGCCTTCCTTTTTTTTTTTCTCCTGCAGGCTGAAGGCCTAATGAAAAAGGCAAAAGTCAATGCTAATAATTTGGGTATTATTTTTCCCTTCTTTTCTTTCAAACCTGAGTAAGGTGGATATCAGCAAAAATGGATTTACAGTTCAGAGCTCTCCCCCAAGCCCTCACCCCACTGCTGGCTAAGTCACTGCAACATTAGCATCTCCTAGCTGCAGGATCTTCCCAGTCCCCAGCACCAGCAAGGATCTGCCTAACTCCCAACTTCTCACCCCCTCCTGCAGAGAAATGGCTAATAAATAACAATAATTAAAAAAAAAAATTCCATTGATCAACTTCTTTCCTACCAAGAAGCCCCATTTTCTCAAAATTAGAGAAATTTTTCAACATTAGAGGCCCTAGGTTTGGGTCACTCACCCAGGACACATCTCCTGCCACTTTCACATCCTCACCAGGCAAGGCTTTTTATAGGCTTTTATATCCATGCTGATATCTCCCCTGGGCATCTAGGCTGGGAGCAGTTTGCCGGAGAGCTCCTGGCTTTGGGATGCTCTGGGAGTACCCCCAAACATATTCAGCTGCTGAGAAGCAAAATTGGGATAAAGTTGTAGTCAGGCTTGTCCAAAGTTGTAAAAAGCCTGATGGACTCATCTCGCTGCGTGTTTTGCTGTACTCGCTCATCAAAAGCAAAGCATGGCAGAGAGGCATCTCACTCTTGAAAGGGACTGGCAGCGAGCGTGGGTGGAAACACAGTCGTGGCTCCGATCAGGTTATCAATCATCCCTTCGCGACGTGGCCGTTGGTGCCACTCAAGTCGCTGCTTGACTGAGCGTCCCGCAGTTGCCAGAAAACCACATGGCCCAAGCAGCTGCTGAGCAGTCAGCCAAGCAAATGCCGGGGACAGCGAGGGGAGAAGCAAAGCCTTCAGCCATGTTTCCTGATTAAGAGAAGGACTAAATTTAAATCTGATGATAGGCTTTGTTATTACCCCCGGTTTAAGTGCCCAGGGGGTTTTGTCTGGGTTGGATGGCCGCTGAATTAAACCCCAGCGGGAAGCTGCCCAGAGCTCTGCTGCGGCAGAGAAGGATGTTTTCCTGAAGTGCAAAGTGCTGTGGGACGGTCTGTGCAAACCCAGGCAAGGTCCCGGCTTTGCAAAGTGATTTGTTGTAGACGTCAGAGACATCTTCTAATTCAGGAGGTAAGAATTAATGGCATGACTTAAATAATATTGCATAGTGGTGAGTTAATAGTGCTTGGATAGTAAAACACTCGCTGGCTTGGCCGAAGTCCCCCTCTGATGCTCATCTAGAGAAAGAAAGATTACTTTCCAGAAATTCATAAGCAGCAGCTCCTTTGCATCACAAAAGTCTCCTATTTCTCCGATAACATTTTCCAGAGGATTATTTTGGAACAACTTTCAGGATCAAGGCCCCTGTGACTGCACGGCCCATTTGCTAGCTACAGCCCTATTAAGTGCTCCTTTCAGCTCTGCTTTCTGTGGGAAACTTTGCCTGTTGCTAATGCTACTGACCTCCCAAAAGGCTTTGAGGTCCAGCGATGGCAAACAGTGTGCAAGAGCAAGATGTTACTGCAATTAGTCAGAGTTGTTAAGCACATCCTGGCAGGTAATGAATACATGAGATACGTCCATACAATAATTCATCAGCTTAAGAGTGTTGAAAAAGCATTTGTGTTTTCTAAATGCCTTAGGAGGTTTTAAAGGAGGGAATGAGGCCACAGCTGTTTTTCACAGAGGAGCCACGTGAGGGTGAGGTTGAGAGATGCTAAGGCTGTGGGAAAGGACAGACCTAGGCTAGCATCCCTCTCCATCCCCGTCGTTTAACACCCTTTACATTCAGGCCATCCACGTGAGGGATGTCCTATGGTGAGGTTTTGTCCTGGAGGTAACCTTTAGGGGATGAAACCAGCCCCCCCCCGGGAAGTTGGGAAGTCCCCATAGGAGGGTGGCAGAGGACCCACGTCCTGAACACATCCATGTGGCCGTGCCCAGCCACCCGAACAAGCCAGGGCTCGATGTGGACTTCTAAAAATTCCAGGGATGAACCTTGAGGTGAAGTGCCCTCAGCTCCTGCTGCCAGCACAAAGGTCCCTGCTGGCTCCTCCTGCACGGCACGGCGCTTCTCATGTCAGCAGCAGGAAACCCTCCTCTCTTTAGCTGTTCTGTCCGGGTTGATCCAAAACAGTAAACGTACAGCTTGAGTGTGAATCAACATCATGATTCATCCTTCCCGCAACGTATCCTTTCACTGTGATTAAACAGCTATTCTGTAAGACACGAACTTCACTTAAGACTACATGGTTTATTTGGATTTGGGAATACAGATGCGGTCCTCTTCAAACTGCCATGCCCGGGAGCCAATGACAGAATATAAAAATAGCTTATGCTGTCAGCATGGCTTTTTCTTATTTGTATTCTGAGTATCATCACTTTGGCAGGCACAGGAAGCTCTTCTTGTTTGCATTTTATTTTGCCTGCAGAAAATTTACAGTTCAAATGACTTCTCTATGCTTCATCAGACTAATCGGATGACAAATTGCTTGAGCTACAGAGAAGAGACCTCAGACAACAGAAATTGTAATGGAAGAAAAAATTAAATGCCCGCTTTTGGTAGGAGCAAAGATTTTGCTTCATACCAATCTCAGTTTTCATTTTTCCCTTCTGTGTGAGTGCAAAGCTTTGTGAAATGGGAATCAGATTATTTAATCTGATTACAAGGATCTAGAGGCTCGACATTATCATTTTTTTCAGTGACACAAAGCCTCAGAAATGCCTCCCTTCCTTAACCGAAACAAACAGCTATGTACTCGATTTATGCTGCACTTCCTCCTTCCACTGAAGCCTCATAAAGCATCCAGAGAGAGGTTTATTTTGTCCACATCTTATTTATTGCTTTAGATGGCTTGTTGCTAACCAGAAAAAGCAGTTTAACAAATACCCAAAGATTTGTCCCCTTTTCATGAGGGAATGGGGAGATGGGATGGGTTTTCTCTTCCTTGTCGTGCTGGCTGACCTTGCCTGGAGTGACACGGAGCAAAAGCAATGAAGATACAGTGCCCTAGTTTTCAATAACAGCCTTGACACAGACTAAATGTCAGGTTTTGAGCTCTGAATTGCCCTTGAAAATAAGTTTGCTCTTATATGTCTATGAAGTATTATTTTTCATGCAAGGACTCTCTTCTGGGCTGGCATTCATTTTACCGGCAGAACTGTGGCACCATCTTCTGGATGACTCTTTAGACAATAAAAAAAATAACCCACCTAAAGAGAAGACATGTCTTTATCATCCCTAACAATGAGAACAGCTTGAATATTCATTGACTGTGCATCCCTGATTACAGCAGGCTTTAAATCATTTAATTATGCCATCCATTTTGGAAACACTAAGAGCTAGTCAAACTCTTGATTGTTGAATATTGTTGCGATGGAATACAGATTTTGCTTCTGAAAGGATATTTCTTACGCACAGAGTGGCAACAAGAAGTGCCCCAGATATTAAACACAGGGGCATAACTCTCTCTGTTGTGAGGTTACGAGCTCAGGCTATTCTGTGATGAAACAGGGGTGAGTTATTCTGCCTCAGACTGTTACTCATTAAAAGTTGGCAGTTTGTAAGAGGAAAAATGAAGAGGTGCAAAAGGAGCCTTGAAAAGCAGCCTGGGAATGCCTGTAAATCTAATGTACAGCCCAAGCTACCTGCTACAGCCTAATACAGGACTAAGGAATTAGAAAAGTTTACAGACTTCTTATAATCACGGCCTTCCTAAACACAGCGTTTAGACCAGTAATTACAGTTAATCCCCTGTGACATCCAACTACCTGAGGGTACCAAGCAGCTTTTTGGCACCAGGGAGTTTTAGGATGAAGATGCTGATGCATGGCAGCTCTGCTGCCCCTCAGCTGCCAGGCTGCTGGTTCTGTGCATCCCCCCAGCGAAAGCGATTTTCAAAAAGCATTTTGCACTCAAGGAGTTGTGCTATTTGGTGGTGACCATTGTAACAGGTGAGATTACTGGTTGGATTCCAATTATTGACTGTGGGTCATCCACCAAGATAATTTTTTTCTTTGTTTCTCTGTCATATTTTTTTGATTCTTTTTCTCTAAAACTAAAAGTTCTGTGGCTGAAGATAAGGGACTGAGGGCTGCAGAGGATTTTCACCTCTACTGACCTTTCCTCTGCCAGTCACACACCAGGGAAGATGAAGTAGGTGGGCTGCAGCTTTCTGCTGCTTCCCCCACATACCCCACACCGGAGGGCACAATGCACCCCCTTGGGAACCCGTTGCACCAAGGATCATATAAATCTTGCGTGAAAGACAAACCCAAATATTCAAACCATACTTGGGGCTGACACTTGATAAATTCTCTGCAGTCTTGGACAGCAAGAGGTGGCAGGCAGAGGTCTCTGCCCTTCCTGCCTCAGGTGATGCTGCTTTTCACAGAACCACAGAATCATCTAGGTTGGAAAAGACCTTGGGGATCATCTAGTCCAACCAATTTTTCCTTGCAGTGCAAACGTTTTCAGGTTTATTCAGTTGCACTATCTGTCCTCATTCTTACATACAAAGGCATCAGCCCATCTAAAGGTTCCTTTTCCCTCTGTGCTTGCAACCACGCTCTGTGCACTAGGAAGCACAAACAACACAGGTAGCTCCCACCCAAACAAAGCCAGAGAGCCTTAACTGTGTGTTCCATATTGTGCTCTGCCTTTGGATAGTTCTCGTATGTTATATGTGATCACTGTAATGCTGCCATTTACCTTGGGTGAGCAATAACTGGGTTGTTTTTCATAGATCTTTATCATTACATACAAAATAATTCCAAAGGAGCACCATGACTGGTAGCCTGACATTTACACTGGGCGACTGAGCTGCTCATTCCTGTATGGAGACCTGCTATGGTTGGTTCCCAGAACCAGCAGTATATTATCACACCAGACGAGATTTCTGGGGCTCATACTGCTCTATCTATAAGCACAAGAGACAACTTGTCTCCTTCAGTGGCAGCTTGAAGATGCACTATCTGAAACACCGCAGGGGATCAGAGACCCAACCCTGCCCCCAGGAAATTCGTGGGACTTCTATTGCCACCAGCGATAGCACCTGGGCTCGCTCTCACACTCCATCCCTGCCGAAATCAGCAGCTACAACTGCCCAGCTCCCCCTGGCATGAGGAGCAGGACGCGGCCGCCCAGCACCGACTGCACAGCCCTGCTCGGGCTGCAGAAATCAGCTCCTGGAACCCCTCCAAGGTGCCCATGGGTCACCGCCTGCCACTTACCCTGCACCACTCTTTAATCCTATCAGCAGCAGTTTCTTCACTCAAATAAATGTCCAGTAATTAAAAGCACTGGGAATTGTGACTTGCATGCTGGGTTATAGAAAAATATTATGGCTAGGCATTAAACTCCTGCGGTGAAATATGACATATACCAGAGGAGAATATCAGATATTCCTGCTCCTTTCCCTCTGAGGTTATACATGGTCAAGGTACAGCAGGGATTGGAGGAACACGGGCAAAGGTTGCCTCTCTCAGCTGATACAATAGGCATGAACTTTCAGGGGAAAATGATTGCTGAGACCTCTGTTCTCTCTCTCCCCAAAATTAAACTCTTAGCTATATAGTGGAGCACAGACCTCTGCTCCATTTCTCTCTGTTCAAAATTAAACTCGAGCTATGTAATGGAGCACAGATGTCTGCTCCACTTCTCTTTCCCCCAGATTAAAGTCTACCTGCACAAAATAGCTCCCAAGGGACCTTTTCATGCTGTGGCTATATAACGTATTAAGGAAAGCATATGCATAGCGTGATTAGGGGGTCTGAAATATTATGTATACTTTAGCCACTTATTATCTCTGGTGTTATTTTGATGTCTTTCTACATCTGAAACTGAAGCAAAAGGGAAGTTCATTTGACATACAAGAGCTTTGCTCTTCAAAGCCTCCAAGAATACAAGCCCAGATGCTACACTGTTGATTAGAGCGGGACCAAGAGTGTGCAAATAACATGCAAATATATTTGTAAGCTCTAAATCTTGATGATATCTAGTCATGTCTGGATTACCTTCTCTTTTGTTTTTCTAACAATAATATGTGTGACGGGGTCGGACTGCACAGATGTTTACGAAGAAGCTTTTTCTTGCACAAATTCACGGGCTCATTCAGGAGTGAGTGCATTGTGATCTGTGCCAGAAGTTCTTACGGAACCATCTTCTCTCCCTCAGCAACTACATAGTTACCTGTGGCACATGCAACTGAAGAAAATCAAATATCAAATCTGCTAAACATCCAGTACATAGTTGGGTTTCCTCACAAAGCCTTCGAACAAAGCATTTCTGTTCTCCATTCCTACAGCTCCTAGCACATGATCAAGACTGTAAATTACTCTCTAATACAAGTAATAAATCCCATCTCTGTTTCACCCAGAGTTAAACACAGACAGCTTTGAAACTCATATACTCATGCAGAGCCAGGAAGATTTTTCCCTTATTCAGGAAGAAAAGATGGATCGCCCGGATAGTGGCTTTGGGCGGTACGAGCCTCGTTTGCTCACATCCTCTGGGAGAGGCAGAATGATGCTCCCGGAAGGAGCCCAGGACCCCAGGGTGGTTTGCTGCTGCTGGAGGGTCTGTTCAATGGAAAATAATAGTTTTGTGCGTGACTAGCTTGTGGCCAGCACTAGACCTAGGGATGGTAGATTAAATGCAATGATCGTTTTTGGCAAAGAGACTAAAAGGGACTGTTCTGCACACTCTGGTGCTGCCAGATCTCATGATTTAATCACAAGCCTCACAATGCTTAGGGATTTTCCTAGAGTTGTGGTGGCTTGAGGAACAATTTCAGGCTTTTGTTTGACGAAGCGAACAATTTCACCCCTCAAGACTGTGAAAAATGTTGATCCCTGTGTATCCTAAGTTTGACTGTGAAGAATCCTAACTTTATTTTACCAAAACATGTTGTAAGATGCCAGGCCTGTGGTTATGAATAACGAAACAGAGCTCCTGAAAAATAAGGCAGACAAACAAGAAATGACAGCAAGCTCTCCTGGATCTTCCTGCTGAAGCTAAAGTAGGTGCAAGAGCCCAGGAAAAGCTGAAAAGGTGCCGACAGTCACAGCCACACCGTGCAGGAGCCGGCAGCGCCTGCAGAAAGCGACATCTGGTCTGGGATAATCTGCCTTCCCGTGCGGTGGCTTTATGTGAGGGGAACACCGCTGATCTCACAGGACTTGTTCCAGATTTAGCTCTGTGTCTGATCAGACCAGGAGTGGCTGCACCTGCTCCGGGCTGCCAGCCCCCAAGGACTGAGCATCCTCTGGGTCCGCGGTCCCCCGGGAGAGCCCGGGAGGCTCCGGGTACCGTGGGAGTGGGGCACCTTCAGTGCCCTACACTGCACTGGGATGGATGTGGCCAGGAAAGGACTTTCTGTTGGTTAAATGAACTATCCCCAGGCAGAAATTTGGGTCGTCCCAACTTCTTGACCCACATCCCAGCCCCACAGTAGCAAATCGTGCTGGAAACGGCCTGTGGAAGGGTGCTGAGCTCACTGCTTGGTGCCGGCGTTCCATCTCAAACCAGTGGATTGAAAATCATTCTCTCCGGAGTTCAAATCCCTGATTTCAAGTGTCTGAGTGACAGCTTTCTCCCCCTGATCCTTTCATCTGGACACTGGTCTTTTTGTTTGCTCTTCTCCACCCCAAACCCACTAAGGATTTCAAAACCAGAGGTGGAACAAAGCCCCTCCTCTGCCCTGCTGGGTATGGCCACGCAGCAGAGAAATGGAGATGATAACTAGTGCGTGTTGCCAGGCGTGTCAAGGCAGTATGATGGCAACGCAGAGGAAGCCTGACTAAAAATATCCACCGTAGCAAATTGCACAATAAAACAAAAAAAGAGAAATTAATATTTATAAAATATTTAGGCTTCCCTGATTTTCACTTTGAACATGACTCTTTTTTTTTTTTTTTAAGCTCAAATTAATATGTAAATATGCATATAACCAGGCTATTATTTTTAAAAATTATTCCTGTCATCAGGTTTTTCTTTTTGATGCATTTTAGGTAAGGAGGTCTGATTCTTACTCATGCTGCATTCTTTGTGTTCTGCCAGCAAATTATTCTTATTTTTAGGACCTGTTTGTTTCACCAAAAAGGTGTAAAAAGGCTTTTGTACAAATGAGGACTGGTGATGAACAGTTGATTTGTGAAACAGTTGTACTCAATAGATCTAATATTGGAAAGTAACACATTCAGATACAAAACTCATCATCTTTATCATGTATTGCTGAGATGTGTATAGCTTATCAATAGTCCTCAATTTATGCTTTTCCCCATGATCTAAATGTTTTGCTTTTATAAAAAAAAAAAGTATGATCATGGATTTCCTCATAATGAACTGAGTTCCTCTGAAAGAATTAGATGAAAGACAACTAAAGAACCCCAAATCCTGCTGCTTTCATATTTGCACTGAACAGCACGGAGCAGATTTTGCACTAGGTGTCCTGCTTGAGAGCCCTGAAAATCTTCCTAAGAATCTATGTCCTCCTGCCATATTATGCACATAATTTTAATTACTGGTAAGGTTTGTACAAAGGAAAAAATACATCCTTTCAAAACTCAAAGAATGTTGTTCTATTTACGCTCATTTGATGACTTAATTGTTTTCCTCATTTAGTGGCGTGGTGGTTTGTGGAAACAGAGATTTTATTGTAAAACAAAAGAAGCTGTCCCCAATTTTCACATCAAAGGAATGGAACATGTGATGAAATATTTTTTGAAAAGCATTTTAA
Source organism: Athene cunicularia (assembly GCF_003259725.1). Taxonomy (NCBI): domain Eukaryota; kingdom Metazoa; phylum Chordata; class Aves; order Strigiformes; family Strigidae; genus Athene; species Athene cunicularia. Next base: position 5,527,684 of record NW_020799116.1, read on the forward strand.
TTGCCTGAGCTGTATCTTTTAAAATTAATTCAACTAATAAAATTGCTGGGGTGTTTAATACGGCTCTGTAAAGAAGACATGGCCTTGTTTTTAAATCAATAAGTCCCAATAGGAAGGCATTTAATATCAACCTTTTCACTTCAATTACCGTGATTTTTACTTCTAAAATACAGCAGCTCCTGTGGGTCCTGGGCCTGCATGCTCAGACAGTGAGTAAGGAATGTGGGGGAGATCAGCTCTTCAGTTGAAGTCCTTTCTGTTGCTCCTTCAATCTGTTCCCTGCCCATGATGGATTTTCTTAAATCTTTCCTCCAGCACAACAGGTCTGGATCAGGTACTTGTACACACACATATACTCATCCACTTTGCCTAAGACCTCTGTGCTATTTTAAGATTAAAAAAATTCATTGATTTATCAAAGTATTCTTCAGGATTTATGCATATTTCTCCTTTTCCCTCACTTCATTCATGTGACAGAGACAAAAAGAGCCTGGCCACGTCAGTCACTGCTGTCCCTCCAGGGCAGCAACAGGACTAGTGACAGAGCACGGGACACAACAGTCCTGTTTTCTTATGCACGTATTTGGATTTCAGATTGGCAGGTAGTCTACATTAAACTCAGGAGGAGAGGAAGAAGACTGTCTCGAGGAGACTCATGAGCCTTTTGCTTTATTTATAGAGTATTCAAACACAGATTATTAAATACTGCTGAGACACAAGCCTGGGCAAAACAGATTTTAGGATATGCTCCTCTCCATCACACCAGGAAAAGCTGTTGTCAAAACACAATTGAGCTTTCAGTCTAAACACCACCGGCACTGTCAGATCCATCCTCAGAGAGAAACCATGAAACAGCCTAAATTTCAGTAGATTATTTTAACATACTCCCAGGGCACTCCTCTGTCAGGAGCCGATTCCGCCAGGCCCAGCTTCAGGTTTGAACCGAAACCCCAGCGCCAGACTCTCAGCCCACAATCGCCGTTTCACGAGGGTTACTCCCGCATCGGTGATGGCTCACTGAGGGAAAAAAAGGAAGCAGAGAAGAACCACATGGTGAGTCCCCAGGTAGAAGTATCAAAATTGGCTCACTGAAGCCTTGATTTGCCCATTTTTTTTTTCTAGATTGACAGCTCCCACCTATGGTACCTATCCAGGGAGGTGCAGGGCTGTGCTTCCACGGTCAAGGGCTGCTTTTGAGCCTCTTGGCCAAGGGGCCAGCAGTAGGTGGGTGGGAACTGCTGTTTCTGGCCAGAGAGACTGAGCTTGAGGCTTAAGCCTTCCGTATATCTGCATGCTCAGGATACTCTTCGTATGCTCCCTTGCAGGTCTTGTTTTGCTCAGATAAGCAGCTAAACTCTTTCACTCTTCTCTCCACACCTTTCCATGTGATTACACCTTCCTTGTTCTTGGATTACCATAACATCACACAGCACCCCAAATCGTACAGGGGTACAAACACTCCTTTATCTCCACTGAAAGTACCTGCCCTGAGAGGGTCCAGACCATGTCTGTCTTTTCATGTCCATATCACATCGCTGGCTCATAGCTGTCCTCTGACACACGAATAGCCAGACCCTGCCCTTCTAGTCACACTTGCTGAGCTCCCTGCCTAAGGCCAGAACAGCTGGATTTGGTTCTTTAGTCACACGTGTGTCCCCTATAGCTTTCACTCCCATGAGGAGACATTGCCAACGGAGTCACCGTTCCTTTTAAGTGCTAGGACTGTCACCCACTGAGGTATGTGTATGAATACATATGTATACACACACACACTGGACTTATCTACAGATCTCCAGGAAGTTCTGGTGTATACACAAAGTATATGGCCTTCACAAAGATCAGGCTGCTCTAGAAGCTGCTTCTGCCAAGGCAGATTTGGAGAAAAGCAGTGCAATGTCACTACACCGCCTTTTGTTGACAACAGCCCGGGGGGAAAGGAACCTTCTTTATTTTCTTCTCCAGCCTCCCATTCTTCCTCAGGCCTACCAAATGCTCTCAGACAGCCTGAGCTTATCATTTCTCTCAGATAAGTTATTTCAGAGACTTAAGACTTTTTTTTTTTCTTCCTTCTCCCAGACGGATTCTGTGAGAGCTGCCATAGCCCCCAGCTGCTTCTGCACCTGAAGAGCTGTCCTTACAGGACTTCAAACGTTGCTGAAAACTGCAGCAGGAAATATAGTCAAAAGCCAAAGTCTGAGGAAGGGAGGCAAGAGGTGATAAAATACAAGGAGGAGAACAGAAAGAAAGAAGATGATGCAGAATTCCTGTCTGCTACTCCCCCCTCCTTTTTATTTCAAGGTCTCAAAACTCAGAATATTTCTAATTTCTAAGAAAAAAGACATTTAGCAAGAAAAGAAAATGTATTTCTCTTAGGAAGCACATAGTTATACGGAAGACTAAACGAGGAAATGCTCAATAGATCTAGCCAGAGTTTGGAATAGCTCAGTGCATAACCTACTGCTGCCTCATGCAAAGCCTTTCCTGCTTCTCTCATTTGCCCCTGCCCACTCCTCCTTCTCCCCCCAAAAAAAGAAAAAAGAAAAAAAAAAAAAAAGGCACTATCCCTCAGGCACTATACATAGCATCCCCTCCTTCCCTACCCCTTGCTAATTGACTTAACGATGTCTCTGGGAGGAGCTAACTCAATATAATCCCTCCCTCCAGCAAAGCTCTTTCTATCTTCTGCTCAGCTGCAGCTATTTGAGATTTTTGTGCTGGGCTATGTCTGCTTTCTTTTTAATTGCTCTTTTAGTTATGTTTGTAGTTTTTTAATTCCTTTTTAGTATTTTTCCATATTTTTCCATTTCAGTTTTCATGCTGTTTCTTGGGTTTGGTAACACCCTTTCACCCTGGTTTTTGTGTTAATGGTTTCTACAGGCTCTCTGTCCTGCAGGGTCTCCTGGTGTTTCTCTTTCCAGCAAAGAAGCAGAGTTTAAGTTATTTAATACAAAAGGCAGTCACCTTCTCTGCAGCTTCAGGGACTATGGGTGTTTGGACAACTCTAAGAGGGTATTTCTAACCAGATGCAAAGGCTAATTTATGAAAACTGGGAGTTGTTTGCTGAGTAGCAATAATACACTGGCTGATTCTCTGTGCTTGACAGTATTGTGACTAGATTCCCTCAGAAATTAATTGAGGAGTTTTCCCCTTACACACTGTCCCTGGGGCAGAAGAGAGTCTGGTGGGGGGTTGTGAGAATCCAGGCTCTGCTCCACCTCTGTGGGCACCTGTGAAGCTGCACAACCACCTTCACCTGTGAGTACCCAAGTCCTCCTCTGAAATGAGGGTGTGGCAGGGCCTGGAAGTCCTTGGTGGGGAGGGGATGGCTCAGTTCTGCCCATCTTGGGCTGGGGAGAGCTGGTGCTGAGCTGGGAGAGCTGCACCTCTGCCTGCAAGCGTCTTAGGAGGAAAAATGAACTCAACAGGCTGTTGGAATGGGTAGTACAAGTTGCCCTTTGGGGTTCTTTTTCTCATTTTAATCCTTCCACCAAACCTCAAAAAAAACCCCTTGAAGTATTTTTACTAGTTTCAATTTGATGAAACACAAATTTAAACCACCACAAATTTAAACACATAGTCCTGGAAGGAGGGAATGGATTTCAGTGTTCTGAACAGTGCTATAAATAGTGTGTCAGCAAACAGCATGACTGTTGCAACAGCTTTAGCCAGATTGCAGCTCTGAAGGAAATTCATAGATAAAGTTTAGCATGAGAAAGAGATGGTATGTTAATTGTCATGAAAAGGAATGTGCCCAGTTATTTTTTGGTGATTATCGACTGTTTTAAATAGGCTTCTTTATGACAGGTAATAAATCTTCTGTTTTGAGGTGCCGCTGATGATCCCACTTCAGCACATGCTGACAAACTAGTCATATTGCTAATAAAAATTTCCAATTAAATCCAGCAAAGTTCCTTATTAAATCCTGAGGGTTTACAGCACTGTTTCCTTTTCAACCCCAAAGCTTGAGAAATCAGATGGGAAAACTGTAGTCAGTGCAAGGAAAGCAGAGATAATGTGTGAATTGCCTGCAACGGGAATAAGAGGAGTGGGGGCTGATGTTCAGGGATGTTATAGGCAAGTTGCTTTTTGAGATCTGTAGGATCGTGCTTTCCCGTAATTTACACTTGGCTAGTCCATCTTCTGTTTCTGATCCCTCAAAGTGGGATGTAGAGAGTTACTCATTTCCTGAAAGTTTCTTGAAATCCTGTTGCAGATTGCGGAAACTGGTGCTGCACTTAATTATTTTACCCACCCATCAAATACTTATTAGATGTCTTACAAGAACAACCGAGCAGGTCCCTGTCCCTAAAGCCTAGCGTTTCACCAGTAAAACCTGCTGAGTATTTGGATCTTATTTGGAGCAGCCCTTGCCTGGGCTGCACAGCACATGATGCTTTGCCTCATCTGCAGCCCTGTGCTTGGGGCACCCTCTGGAAAGGATGCTGGGAGTTTGAACTTTCCCTGGCTGGAGAAGAGACTGAATTTTCCTCCCATGCTTTGCGTGAGAGCTCAGACCAGCAGGCAGCAGGGCAAATGGTAAGTAGCAGTTTTAAAGAGAAGGAGCTGAAGCACTGGGGCGCCAGCTCCTCCAGGCTGTGGGTGCAGGTGGGATTACGGGGGTATGTCTTGGAAAGCGATGGTCTTTGGGATGTTTCCTGTCCTTTGTATTTTTATTGACTGTCTTACACAGCTAGCTGTGAAAAATACCTTACAACATGCGGGGCTGTGCTGGTGTGAGTTTGGGGATTTCAGTGTTTGGTTTTTTTCCAATTTGTGTTTTGGGAGATTTGCACCTGCTGTGCTGCCAAATTGCAGAGCTTTAATCCAGGCTGAGGGAGGCAAATAGATGCTGCCCTGGCAAGGAAAGGACAGGGGAAATTCCTCCTGGGATAGAGATGTGCATGCAATATGCCTACCTCATCCCTTTCTAAGGATATAAGTGGTGTGCGTGTCCTTTACACCAGTATTGAGGGGCAAAGTTTGGGGTTGTGGTATTTCTCCTTCAATCCTGGAGCTGGCAAGGTGAATCCTCCCCTCCACTGGCTAGCCCTGACCCTGAAAAGAGCTTTTCTCATGCAAAACAGCAGCAAGGTGGGTTTGGGTGGTTATTGCTCTGGTGCCCTGAACGGGCATTGGGCCAGGGCACAGCCTGGGTGTGCGCTCATGTCCTGCCTGGGGCTGGGACAGCTGAGGGCAACATCTCCATGGAGGATGCGGTGCAAGCACCTCCCTCTGCGGTCACCCCAAAGCAGCTCTGACTTCTGCAGCTGTACCTTGGAGCTGGCGCACTGACATTTTCCCTCTTTAAGAAGAAAAAAAAAAAATCTAGCATTTAAACATTTGCTTTGGTAAAGGATGAAATGGAAAAGTAGGTCGGATTTGAAGGATCGAGCCCTGACAGCATCCCTTCTAGAGCTCCAGACCCAGGGTTTTGGAGTGAGAGAGAATATAACTGCAGAGGTGCTTCTCATGTTCGTTTGTGCTCTTTGTGTTCCTGTGTTCAAAACCATTCTCAAAATGCCCAGGATAAATTATATCCCCATGCTTTTAAGGGAAGGATTTGGGTGTCAGCAATGTATGTATGAAATGCAACTACCCCTGTTCAGCTCCTTTGAAACTTAGCTGGGTTTTACCAGGAAGCAAGGTTATTTTTTGCTTTTAAATAGTCTAAGCTAAATTAGCTGGAACCTAATTACAGAATGCTTTTGATTAAAGCCAGACAATGTGCTCTGGAAGCTAGGATCAAAAATGACAAGACTTGATGTCAGTGAAGGATTAAGAAGGAAAAGAAAAATGACTGATTAATTTTTAAAATCAAATCAGGATTGCTCTTTGTACATGGAACAAAGGTTGCAGTGAAGTCAGGCAAACCTTTTGGACTCAGGAACACTCGATTTTCAACAATACGACTTTTAATTTCATTTCATCGGCACATAACTGAAATCCAAGAAGAAACACCAATGATGATTTCTGCAGCTATTCTTAGAGATCAGGAGAGAAATAATTGTAAGTTTTGTGTGAGATCTAGAAATCTTAAGATAGTTTGACTTGTAGTCATGATACTTTTTGGTCAACATCAGCTGTGCAGCCAAACAGCTGGCTGCTTGCCTTAATCACTGAACCTTTAGAAAGTGCTCCATAATTATTTTCATATCATACTCTGAAAATAACCCTGCTTAAAGAAATTGTGCATGTTGCTAGAAAAACAACTGCTGATTCAACAAAGCTCCTTTTAAAAATACTTTTGTACCTTTAGCTTAATAATGAGCGATGGCCTCATTGCTCTACTAATTTGAATCACGAAGACCTCTTATTGTCTATCTGGCAACATATTGAGACATGCATTTTTTCCAAGCTATTTTTCTCTGAAACAAGCACATGTGGGTTTCTGTATGCAGACTTTTTTTCAGTTTCTGAGGGTGGAATATTCTGCAATGCTGTGGCATCTTAGTGTATTGACCTTAACATACGATCAGCTGGATTGATGTCCCTGCTTGGCCTTATGCTTTGGACACAAGGAAAATTGGGAACTGATGTTCCTTGGGAAATTAGGTTTATTAAGGATTATTTATAGGCAGGAGTGCAAACCTAGAATTTGAACAAGGAACGAGGAAGGAGGCTCATGAGTGCTGGAAAATGTGGTACAGGAGCTGTCTGAGACCTAAGGGGCAGAGACTGTTCTCTCCCGTGGATGCCCACAAGGGGTTCCTTGTCACAAGGAAGGCAATTCTTGGCTCTCCCAAGGCCTTACGTATCGTTTCCTATCTGTTATTAAATTTTAGAGAGAAGACATCAAATGAATGAAGCCAAGCCATGAAATGGCTGGCAATTGGCATTGGGATGGGAAAGTGAACTCCCCTGTGCCAGGAAAAGGTTAAAAGCTCCCTGGAGCAGAATACAGCCCCAGGGGAAAATATTGTACCCTAATCAAAATGACTGGTAGCTTTAAAAACAACAGAAAGATCCAAGAGATGGCACCAAGCTCTCCTTTTCTGGGGATAATGTATTGCGAACAAATTTGATGGAGACCCCGAGAGGATGAAATGACCCTCGACAGTGTGGATCTTGAGAAGAGTGACAGGTAGAGTGTGAGACTGAGGCCTGGCTGGAGCTGGGAAATCTGGTGTGCTAAGCGCCATATGGTCCTCCTAGCGCGTGTGCGAGACCTCATTTCCACACCCAACTGCTCACAAAAAAATAGCACTGGTGCTATCACCAGTTGCCTTAAACTCACTTCAAATTGGGTGACCCCACCGTCTGGTCCTTGCTGCTGCAGCCTGGATGACCCACGGGTCGTGGGCTTTGTGCTCTGCCACATGCAAGGAGAAAAGCATTTTCAACTGTTTAATTTTTATAGGTGCATGCAGTAAGTAGATCTGGCTTATATTTTAATGTCCAGTTCAGCAGAACAAGGGATTGTTTCCTACAATTTCCCCATTAGCAGATGGAAGTAAGATTTAAACCAAAGATGTCCCAAGCAAAGACAAATCCCCGCTGTCCTCTTTCAGCCTCTCAAGGCTGGCACAGCTCTGCCTGCCACAGCCCTGGGCAGGGGCAGCATCACTACTGTCCCCAAAGTTAGTGTCCTCTTCTTGCAAAGGCTGTTTCTTCATTTCCACAGGGACAATTCGATCCTGAGGCACACGCTCAGGAGTGGTGCTTGCACAGCCGTGCTTCCGTTGATCTGCTGCTTGCATTGATCTGCTGCTTTCCAGCTCAGTGTGACCTGCAGCCCATGGGTGTGGAGCAAAAGGCTGAATTTAGTTGACTTGTTGCTTGCAGGACACAGTAGGCAATTATTTGCCAGAATACAGGTTCAGGCGGATCGAAGTCTAACATGGATCTTTAGGTAAAGTCCTGAGAAGAAAACCTTTCCAAGGTAAGAGTGAGAGGCAGGCCCATCTTCATGCTTTGCCTACTGATATATAACATCTAACGGATGTAGTTTTTACACTTGCCATTAATCAGAGAAACTTCCCACTCTGTACCCAAATGAAAAACCAGGGTACGTGCTTCCTAGAAACAGGAAACAATTCACTGCTTGTAACTGGACAAGATGCTAATCCTGAAATGGGGACTTAAGCTTTTAAACTTGATATATCAGGATTTGTGCCACTTAAATTTATTTTTCCAAAGTGAAGAGGGAAGAGATGAGGGAATTATCTCTTGGTGGATAAGGGAGGAACAACTGATGTCATCTATCTGGATTTGTGTGAAACATTTGACACTGTCCTTGTCTCCAAACTGGAGACATGTGGGTTCGATGGATGAGGAAATGACTGAATGGTCACACTCAAAAGGTTGTGGTCAATGTCTCGATGTCCAAATGGAGAGCAGTGACAAGCCACGTTCCTCAGCAGTTGGCATTCGGACCAGAGCTGTTTAACATCTTTGTTGGTGACACAGACACAGAGGAGGGTCATGAAGATGATCAGGGGCTGGAGCACCCCCATGTGAGGACAGGCTGAGAGAGTTGGGAGGTTCAACTGGAGAAGAGAAGGCTCCGGGGAGACCTTAGAGCGGCCTCCCAGGGCTGAAAGGGGCTGCAGGAACGTGGAGACTCTTGATCAGGGGATGTAGGGATAGGATGAGGGGCAATGGTTTTACACTAAAGTGGGTACATTTAGACTAGATACAAGGAAGAAATTCTTCCCTGGGAGAGTGGTGAGGCCCTGGCACAGGTTGCCCAGAGAAGCTGTGGCTGCCCCCTCCCTGGAAGGGTTCAAGGCCAGGTTGGACGGGGCTTTGGGCAACCTGGGCTAGTGGAAGGTTCCCTGCCCATGGCAGGGGGGTTGGAGCAGGATGATCTTTAAGGTCCCTGCCAACCCAAACCATCCTATGATATTCTGTGATATTTTTCACTAAAGCAGTAGAGTCCTTTGGGGGAAGTTGGACCCCAACAGTGATGCAGGATTGGCACCACTATGGCACCGGTGGACCCTCTCCAAGGAAAGAAAAAGTTGGGAGGCTCCTGTCTTAGGGAACACACTTATGGTGTGAGGTCCTGTCCCTGTGAAATTCTTCTAATCTCCCCAGAATATTTTTCATTCACCCTGAAGATTTGTAACGGCACCTCTAATGGCACTTTTGATCAATGCATGTCAAGCACAGTCATCCAGGTGTGAGAACAGTGAATGTAATTTAGTATCTTGGTGTATAGCTTCTTGGTGTATTGCAGACACATCATCTCTTAGTTTGAACCTACGTTTCAGAGTGTGTTTTATTATGTAGTATCAAAAAAATGCGGATCTCTAATGTCATTTGCAGGACAAGGTTTGTACTAGAAGGCTTGAGAACTGGGAAGGAGATGCTCTTACTTCTGAGCTATAAAGAAAGCAGCTGTGAAAGCCAAAGAGACACTCTGCCATGTTGAAGTACGTACAAATGCTAATAGCCATCTGGAAGACTTGATAACGACTAGAGGAGGCACCGAGCACTGACTATAAAATCAAGCTGCTGCCATGGTTCTGCAAGGATTTCTAAAACCAAAGGGGGAGCCGAGGTGGGGATGGCCGAGCGCTGAAGAGCACCGAGCCAAAACACAGCTGGGATGGTAGAAAGGGAATGGAAAACAGAGCGTGAGGGAGCTCCTGTAGCTGCCTGAAGCCCAAGTGTGCTGAGCTAGAGAGCAGTGGGAAACCATCCCAGTCTTCAAGAGGGCCCAGCCTTCCAGTGGTGAAGGTCTTAAGAATATTCGCTTTTGTTTTTCTTTGACAGTTTTTGAAAACTGAAGTTAAAGTGTTACTAAAAAATCTCAGGATTATAATAGGAGATAATTAATAAAGAGTTAATTAGGGTTCCAGCTCTCCATGACAGTCAATAGAGGTTGGGCATATGTTTTTTCCAGAATATAGTACTGGTAAAATTAAGGAAGAAAGATTCACCCCATCTCCCCAGTCTTCTGCTCAGTTATTCCTTTACTAAATGTTTCAGTACTTTTTTTTTTTTTTTAATCTCTCAGGACGTTTTTGAACTGCTTCAATACATCCACAGCTGTAAGTCTCTCCATGAAAGAAACCTATTAAAGGAAACGGCACATGAAAGTCATGGTAAACTGCAAGCAATGGAACTTCCCGCAGCCAAGAACTTTTGTGGTTACTTGTTCTGGTACAGATTAACTCTGGCTGGTATCGGATACCAGTGCGGGAAATCTCTGCAGGAAGAAGCCCAGTTACTGTGCTCTTCTTGGGGACTGAACTAATTTCTTTTTCAGGTGTGAGAGCCAAAGGCAGGTGGCTTGTAGTGACCTGGCCCTGAAGCTCTGCACCAGTGGGAGAAATTCTGGCTGAAAGTCAGAGGGGTAATTAATTGTGTGTCCCTGCTGCTTGTGCCTTTTGGAGATGTAGGGATGCTCTGTCCCTATATGCCTCTGTGAAGAGGCTCTGCCTCCTATGCCACTAGGCCACCAGAAGGCAGTTACTAGAATTGCTGAAAAGTGTTTTGTATTTCCTAGAGGTTATTTAAATAAATTAAAAAAAAAAATTACTGGACAACATTTTGTAAGGCAAGGTTCTCCATTTTCTTTTTCTCCTAGGGCAGAAAAGAAGGGAGGTTACAAAATACAACAAATGTGTGTTTGGTTTTTTTCCTTGAAAAAATGAAATGTAATTGTAATTCTGACCTCAAAGGTGGTTTTGATAGAGTAAGAAAAGATTATTTATTTAAAAATAGAACTGGACCCAGTCACATTGCCACCACAGACTTCAGCTGCGTTTGTCGCGGATCCATGACACAAAATCCTCCGCTTCAAATTCCAAGGAAACCTTCAGAAATTAATTTCCACCCCCCCCATCTTGTTTACTCCAAGAATACATTGGGAATTTTATTTTTTTTTTAATAGAGCTTTAGCTATTTAGCAAAAGTAATTGACTTATTAAACTTTTGCAGATGGCTGATTCCTTACAGGGTATAAAAGCTTCAGGTATTTTTTAGGTAGATATTGCAGTCTCTGACCTACTTAGGCCCTAAATCCTATTTGAGCACTGGTGTCCTTCTGGTGGCACAACTGGTTGTCAGGGTGGCAGTGAAGTCGAATATGCAAATATTTGCAGAATCGGGGCCTCAGTCGAGTTGCTGGCTATGCGCTGTTAAATAGGGTGATGGGTTTGTGCCCTTAACATTTTCCCGAGCCTTTGCTGGGGCATTTGGCTCTGTGGCAAAACCCTCACGGTGATTTAACGCCCCAAGAACTGGAAACCGTCAGCAAGCAGGAGCAGCACCCGCACGGTTGGGCACAGCGAGCTGCTGCTCCCGCCAGGCTGTGCCACCCAGGATGTACTATAATTATTAAGGTTATGTTGGGAAACGAGGCCAGAACCACGGCAAGACAGAAAATGCTGTTCTGCTGTCAAGGAAATGCTACAAAAGCAGGAGGGAGCGAGCGGCTGCGAGCAGAGCTGCAGCCCTGCTGCGCGGGGGGCCGGCGGGCAAGTTTGCCCTGAGAGGGGAAAGAAGGACACGGAGCAACGTGGGGCCATCCCCTCCCTGTCCCTGTTGCTTCCGCGGAAATATTAATAGTTTCTTTTCAGGCGGTGGGGAAAGCAGTTTGTTTTCTTTTTTTTTTAAATTCATCTTTCCCCGACTTCTTCCTTTCCCTTCCTGCCCCGAAATAAAAAATTATTACCAAAAAAAAAAAAAAAAAAAAAAAAAAAAA
>NW_020799116.1:5539386-5559479 GCF_003259725.1 Athene cunicularia
TTTTTTTTTTTTTTTAAACGGGGAGGGGGTGTGTGTGTGGGGAGAATAAAAATCCTCATTATGCATTTAGCAAACTTGTCTCTGGGCCGAGCGGGGAAGGAGGCAGATAATTGGTTTGCGGAGCAATGTCACCGTTTGTTGCTCTGATGCTCATTCGTAGCGAAGTCTGCAGGTCAAATGACATTCATCGCCAGTAGGTCTGCGGGAGCAGAGAGCCTCTCTGAACGGAAAGTTCAGAACATGTCATGGAGGATTAATCACGTTCCCCTAACGCCGGCTGGCTGGGGAATTATGTAAGCCGCATATTTTGGGGGCCGCGTCCCCACGCGGGTGCGTTTATAGCCACATGTTCGCCCCCGCCGCGGGGTGTTGCGAGGGGTGTTTTGGTGCGCTGGGGGCAGCTGCTCGCCCCAGCCCTGGTCCCTGGCCACACCACCAGCAGCTCTCCTCCTCCGCCGGGAGCCTCGAAGCACCGCGTCCCGTGGAGGTGGGCGATGGGGACGTGGCGACGGGGACGTGGCCGTGCCGTGGGCTCGGGACGAGGTGGCTCTGCGTGCGGAGGATGGACGAGGTGCCTTGTGTTCCTCACCCAAAGCTCCCGCAAAGCCACCCGGTGCTGCTGCTCGTGCCTCGAGGAGAAGTTGGGATGTTCAGGGGTTGAGCCCCAGACATCGCTCTGGGGGTGCTTCAACCGCTCTGCCGTGGAGCAGAGGAACGGGGAGCAAAGCTATTTCTGTTGGGAGCGTGAGCGTGGGCTTTCACCTGCCTGCCCGGTGAAGCTACGTCTGGTGGTGGTCGGGAAGCGACCTCCTTCGGGAAGGGCTTTGGGCCAGAGGGTTTGGCTTGTGCCCTTCGAGAAAACTCTTCCCCCCCCAGTGCACTGACATCCTCGGGACAGCAAGTGGGAACTCTTTTTTTCTCTTGGCAGTTTCCTAGGTCTGTAACTTCTTCCAACATCGAAAATAAAAGTTGCCTTTGTCATGTTTGAAAGCCACATGCAGAACTCTGCTGGCTGCTCGATCTGCACGCTGCCTGGGTGTATATATCTAAACGCACATGTGGCTGGATGTAAACAGAGCTGAGGTGTGTCAGTCCTTGGCAAGAGGGGAACGTGGGAGAAGGGTACAGCGTGCATTAAATTTAAGATGATCCAAGATATTATTTTTTGCCCCTTTGGCATGTAAGTGTAAGCAAAATTAAGCAGGTTTTAGCATATGGTATCTCAGAGTGTGGAAGACTTGTTTTGTTTTTAATATACTGGAAAGGCTTTTTGGATTACCCCAGTTCCAGCTCTGTTCACTTCATGTTGTTGCTCCCATCTTCCTTCTCCCTTCACCATGCCTGTCAACTGCTATCCACCTCTCTCTACCATCTCTGGTCTCAACTAAGTGTCCATTTCTTCCTCAGGCTCCTTTTATCAGCCTAATTATAATTTTAAACTTAAAAAAAACCCCAAAAAACAAAAACCCAAAACACTAAAGGCTCCAGCCAATCCCATGGCTGCTTCCACATTCTCTGGCAGGCTCACAGCCCTCGGTGCACTTGATCAGAACAGTCAAATTATACCACTAATTGCTGGATTTACAGCTGTTTTATTTCAGGTGTTAAATGATGTGTGAGTGGGGTTTTTTTATGCAAAAAGTGCTGGTGACAGTGGAATTTATTAAACCTGCTGTTGTTAACGCTGATGAGATTTTCAGAGCTTTACAGTAATCACCTGTCAGAGGGTGTGACCGGTGTCATGTGAGTGACGTGGTGGCTGAATCATAACACCCAGTTTTACAGTGTTTTAGGATTTGGGAAGGCAAGTGCAAGTAATTTTAATGTTTTATTCGTCATCTAAAAGGGAGGTGTTAACTTCTGCTTTTGGGAAAACTTACGCTTTTTTTTTTTTAATGCATATTTCCCAGAAAGCCAAGTTTTGGATTTCTAGTGTGAAAAGCAAGCAGGTAGGACACCAAAGTGGGGAAAGCCCTTTCTGCAATCTAAGAAGGGGAAAACTGGCATTTCTGCCCTGTTGTTTGTGTACTATAGCCCATATGCTACTCATGGCACCTCTTAACGCCTCCCACTCGAGTCCTAGATTGCATCTGAAAAGAAATAAAGTTCAAAGCCCAGCTGGTGACGCAGCGATTCTGGGCGTTGGGTGGCTCTCGTGCTGGGGGGAGGCTTTGTGGTGTTGCAGCACAGATGGCAGAGGTATGGGGGTTCCTCGGAAGGGTTGGTCGGGTGAAGGTAACGTAGACCAAAACTGTCCTCAGCTGTTCTGGGCAGTCCAGCTTTGAATTTGTACTCTCATCCTTTGGGCAGTTTGCGGAGGCCCACGATGGCTCAGGGGTCAGCACATTTTTATTAATAAACCTCTTGTACAACGTTGCTGCTGAAGTTTGTGTATTAATGAGTGCAAGTATTTGCAAGTCTGAAGACAAGCTGTAGGTTTCTCAGGTGTGTAACTGTTGAAGAATAGATCTACAGGTGTGCAAATTCCAGTTTACCTGTAGTCTGGCTCAGACAAGGGCCTCTGCCTGGAGGAGTAGGACTTTATCTGACCTTCAGTCTTCTCTTTGACTATCACCTAGCACCCAGAGCGAAGATGCCAAGATAAGACTGATGATTCTGAATACTCACAGCACTGTAATACGTTTTTGTTTGTATTTCCCATGTACTTTGTAATCTTATTTTCAGCCAAGAAATTGCATTTAGGAAGCCATTAAGAGACAACATTGGCTCAGGCCCAGGAAAGGTTAAGAGAAAGAGGAAAAAAAAAAAGTGACTTCTAGCAATTAAGCAAGAGTTGATTTTTTTTATTTTTTTTTTTTGACTCTACCTTGGTAACAGATTGTGTACTTAAAAGAGTTTTTGGATCGCAAATCAGGGCTTGGAAAACTGCACACAGCTGTACCAAGACATGCCCTGGGTGTTTCCAGCTTTGAGTCAACTCTTGCTTCATGGCATGTGCTGGGGGCAGGGAAAAGCTGTTTAAAAGCTGTGTTTGTCCGTCCTCTTTTTCATTCCCCTGGCTGTTATCTCCACAAATCTTTGCATGAGAAGAGGGTGTCCTTCTGAAGCTTATTCCTGGTGATAATCTACTGTGGCACTACAACCAGCTGCAATGTCACAAACGCTGTTACAACTTCACTTGTGAGATGACTCACCTATACACACACCTGACAGTAATGAATAAGGAAGGATGAAAGAGAAGAAATATATTCATTCATCTCCATGAATTAATTTCAGTCCTGTGAATCTCGGGATGTGTTTAGACTGCTTTTGTTGGGGTCTGCAAAAAGTGAGCAAGACAAGTTTGTCAGTTGTGGTCTATTTGTTTGGCAGTTGTTGTGTGTCTCTGGAGCCCTACAAAGGCAAATTAAATGAAAAGCAGAGCCCTGGGTATGGTAGTGTGGTGTATTTGCAGTATCTCATGTATAATGAGGTGGGTTCACCTGCAAAAATATTTTTGTAAAGAGCGAAACTTTGTATCTCAAGGCTGAGGTTTGTAATTACTTCTGTTGCTTCCTCGCAGTGATTTGACCCAAACAACTTTCCTCCCACAGCCCCAAAGCAACGTGACATTTGGCCAGATTCCATGTAAAATAAAAACAGGAGCTGCGGTGTTGTCTGTAACGACTTTCACTATAACCCTTGATAAATAGCAGAGATGCAGGAACTCCACCTTTTTGCGAGCTGGGAGGTGCTGTGATTGCCTTGCTGTATCTGCAGGTTTTTGTTTTAAAATACCTTGAAACAAGCTCCCCGCTCTGCCAGCTTGTTGCCCAGTCTGGGCTGGTATGGGTGCAGCAGAAGAGGTATTTTGGGCACAAAGACCATACAAGTAGCTCTGGCTAAGCCAGTGCTGCTTGTATCAGGGCAGATGCCAAGTCATTTATGTAGCAGGACTGATCTTGAGGACACTGGGGCTTTTCTTGATAGGACAGCTTGGAAATGAACACGATGTTATTCACTGAACCCAAATGTGCCTAAGGAATTTTTGAATTCTTGCCTTTGTGCAAAAAAAAAACCCCAAAACATTCCAGGCCTTGCACGACTGCAGATCATCACTGCTCATGAGCAAGTTCACGGGATGTGCCAAAGATTTCCAAAGCAGTGCAGGGCATTTGGACAGCAAATCCCCATTCATCTCGAGTGGGACAAGGGAATCGCAAGGCGGTTGGGAAAATCTGTGTTACATGGACCAAGCTAAGCTTGCTTTGCTTCCTTGCCTTCATGATGTGATCATTTGACTGGTGAGACAGGAAAAAGGCCGGGCAAGAGTCAAGCTTGCTTTGATTGTATAGATTCTGAAAGGGTTAGCACCCCTTGCCTTGCACACAGATGTGTGTTTGGAAGGCAAAGGGAATCTGAATCTTGAAAGACTGATAAGTTGTCTTGTCTTTTGTCTGAATGCTGATTGCTCATCTGGCCACGGAGTGCTTTTGTTGGATTATATTTGCATACATATGAATGGACATGAGTAGCTGCATGCTTTCAAGTGTGTCCTAGAAAATCCCAGATATCTCGAAATGCTGAAAATAAATGAAAAAATATTAAGAAGATAATGCTTGCATGAGGCATGTGTGATTAGTAGTTTACTCTGTATAGTGTATTATGGGCCTGAGATACGTTGTAGTTGCTTGGGACTCTTCCCGTTTGCTTGTGTGTGTTTGCTTAACCAGAAGGCTGCTGTCTACTCTGGCATGGGCAGAGATGATGGAGCAGGATAACCTTGCTGAAGCTCAATGCTCTTCGTGGATGCACAGCTGGAAGCATTGAGAGTTTGATCCTCTCTACCCTCATATTGAAAGAAAAGCCTTAATAATATTTCTTTCTGCCTGCTGATGTTGTTTATGCAGTGACAGCATTCAGTCCATCCATCTTGATGTCTAAGATACACAAGCACGTGTAAAAAATGTATTGTCTTTTTTTTTTTTTTTGATGTCTGCCTTGGTGTGTAGGTGCCTAGCTGTTCTTGAAAACCTGGTCCTGTTACTACCTCAAAGGTCTTGTACGCGTAGTGTCAGGTCAATAAGACCTGTGCCACTTAATCAAAAAATGTAAATCCATTTCTGTGATATTTAATATTAGAAAGGTAATTACTGTGTAACTAACCCTTCTGTGTAAGCCGTCATTAATTGGATGATTTCTTATAGGCAGCTTAGCATAATGCATGCAGAATACACTGCAGCTCTGTACAGACGAAAATTGCCAGAGTGAAATGATGGGATGTGAGCGTCCAAGGGACCAGAGCCCTGTGAAACAGGCAGGCTTTATCGGTCCTTGTCACTGGACATACAACTTCTGAACACATACCAGGGCATGGGTAACGTGCAGGCGGGGCGCTCTGTTGGACAAGTTATTTTTATTAGGAAGAACTGGGAGGTGGATTTTGCCATTAGAATCAGGCTCTGTTGTGTGCGGTAGGAAAGATCTGAAAAGTTTTTGTAGTCTCACTGAAGACAGATGTGACAGCCATATGTCACTCTGTCAGTGGCACTGGGATAACAGCAGCAGAAGCAATAACGGTGCCCACGTGGTGTTTTACCTTGCGGTCTGAAAGTCTCAGCTTGTGGGAGTCGTGTGACTCTGAAACCTTTGGCTTTGATGAGCCATATGCTTTTAGATCAGGGTAGCAGAAGAAGGATGGAAGCCCTAAAAACTGAAAACCCAGAACACAAGTGAAAGAGCAGAAAACCTGTCTTGTGATCCCATGGTTTTACAGAGACTGCAGAGCAGTGGTTGTTCTGCACACTGTTCACGTGGATGTTTATCTGTGTGCATATCTTGTGGGAAACTGAGAACTGTGCTGTCCCACTGAAGAGTTGCTGCTCAAATGGTACAAATGCTGGTACAGGCAAGGAGGGAAGGAGAAAAGGTCAGCAGTGCCTGACCACACTGCAAATAAATGACATCTTTAATCTGAAAAGTGCCTACCATTTTCCACTTAGGCTCAAGTTGTGATCGTGGAAGAGTTAATTTTAAAAGGTCACCTAACAATTCGTTTAAATCCTGATGATTCTCAAGCAGCCCGGAGTGGGACCTGGCATAAATGAGTTGTGTAGGATGAGCACATAGGATTGAGATACAGTGCTCCAGGAGGCAGGTTTTGGAGTTATGTACTGCTCCTGTGGAAATCCCTGGGTGAAACTGGTAAAACCTCCTTATGGCAAGCCACATTCTCGATGGCAGAATCTGCTGGCATTATCTGAATGTGGCTGTTTGAGGCATTAGGAATAGAAGATGAGAGAGACTCATTAATGCTAAATTTGATTATATATGCAAACCAGGTTTCTCTGAAAGGAAGAACAAAAATGATCTGACTTTCAAACTAGCAAGAAGATGCATGGAGATAGAGGGTTTTGCCATTAGACATACATGGTTAAATCTCCTTGCCCATTTTTATGAGGGAGATGTTTCAGTCATCACTCATGTAAATCAGCATCTGCATAATTGGAGCCCTGGGTAAAAGCCCTGCATGTTGACATCTCTGGATTCAAACGTTGCACTTGGGGGCGGACAGGCTTGAAGATGCTTGTGATAAAAACCTTTCATCTTTTGGATCCCGTGGCCCCTGAGTTAACCTGGATTTGTGGCACTATGTGTGATGATCCCGAGGTGCAGGAGACATCCTGGTCGCTCTGCTCTGCTCCAGGAGAGAGAACCTCCTCCCGAGGCCGGAGAAGGGGAGAGGCAGAAGGCAGGTAGCGCCGGGCTCTGCACAGGGCTGGTGATGGAAGGCGAAGTGCTCATGGCTCACCTCTGCAAGCGCAGTTTCTCCTTTGGCACCGAATAAAAGGGGTTAAGTAGTGTTGTGGTCCTGGGGTGCAGTGTGGAAAACAGCACTTGGCTGGCTGGCTGGCTATCCAGCCCGGCAACTGGCCAAAGGGGTCTTAATGGCTTCTCTCAGCAGGGATCTTCAAAGTGCTGTAAAAAACATTATGGGAAGGAACATACAGCGTGGAGGTGCTGCTTTTAAGGTGTTTGTTCAAAGTGGCATATGTACTGCAAAGTGTGACAGAGTTGCTAAGGTGACAGCTTGCTTGCTTTTTGGCAAAAGCAAAAGAATACTGAATATAGACAAACTGTAAGCTTTTGCTTTGTTTAATTTGCGCAGTTTTATCTTCTGGCCATTGTAGAGACTTCTTGGATTTGTCTTTGGAAGCAGTGTTTTCCCATTCAGAATACTTCAGTCGGTTGGAAAAGCTAATACTGCTCCCCATTCATAAGGCAATGCTCAAATTGCATAAAATGATGGGGGTTTCAGTGATTATAATTGTAGATACAAATTCCGCCGTTGAAAGGGGTTGGTAATGGCATTCAGTCAAGTAAGGAGGTGTTGTCTAAGAACCTTTTATATAAACAAAAATACTAGGTGTTGCCTTATTAGCAGCCTGTGGATATGGGCACATCCATGAGCGCACAGCCTGGAAGATTTTTGCATGTAGTATTTGCATGCATTTGCAAACTGCTCAAACCTAAGCTGCAATGCATGGTGAGGAGAGGACTCCTGTTGGTCAGGGTCAGAGGTTGCTTGTGGTGAGAGGGCGCAAAGTCCAGGCAGGGAGTCTTGCACCGAACAGCTCAGTGACTGCCATGGTTGAGTATTTTCGTAATGCTGCCAGGGGAGGAGGATCAGCAGAGGATTAGACTGAGGTGGCCCCTCAAGAGAGGGGTTTTCCAGATGAGCAGCCATCTGTGGCATGAAGCGATGTTATGGTCCTCAGTGCGGAGAGGAAAGCAGAAAGGTCTCACAAGCCGAATGTCAACTTTGGTCCTTAAAGCAGTGGGGTACGTGCACAATCCAAGAATAACGGCCAGAAAAGGCTGAGGTGATGTGCTCATTGCCCTTTATTGTTTTACCTTTCCTTTCTTTGTGATGTTCTAATTGATAGTTAATGTGTTTCTCTGAACAAGCTGTTCTGTCTGTGCCTTTTCTAAAATGCCTTAGCATCTGGGGAGAAGGCTGCCTTAGAGGCAGAGCCTGTGGGTGCTGCTGAGCTAATGCTGTGGGGAGCAGAAAGTGCTGGAGCCTGGGATAAAAGTCAGGGGGAGCTCTGTGGGCCCCTGTTCCCAGATGAATGGTGGTGCAGGAGTGCCAGCTCCAGTTTGGCAGTGCCATCGCAAGGCAGAAGTTAGCGAGGGTATTTTCAGAGTGGTCAGAGATCAGTGTTACCCTGCACAGGGGGACTGGGGATGTTTCTTTGCTAAGACGACCCCAAAAAGCATCCTAGGTCCTGAGATATGCCGGGGGGAGGTAGTCTCGTTTCTCTGTGTTAAGGAAGCAGAACAACTGAGGAGCAGGAAGATTCCAATACATTTTCAGATGAGAGGTATACGATCCCAGACCCACTGTCAGAAATAAATCTCATTTGACTGTCTTGCAAAACTCTCCACCAGTCAACTTGATCTTTATTTCATAAGAAACACCAGAGCCTGCTGCAAACAGCCTGACTGAATGGTCACTAGAAGTGGCCAGGAACCTGAGGTACTGAGGCCAAAATTCTGCCCAGAAGACCTTGGAAAGAAATGCTACCTAACATCGGTAAGGTTATTGATACATCAGAAAGTAATTTATGGTAATAGCTCTTCAGTAGCTGTTTGAATTTCAAAAAGTTTATTGCAGCTGTCCTCAGTCTTCACTTTTCCTGATCTTAATGCTCTGCCCTCCTGTGTTACTTCTCAGGTGATACAAATCCAAAGTATCTTCGGCTTGAAATGATAAGCCTCAGCTCAAATCCTTCAGCACTTGCATGTTGGGTGTTTACATTGTTTGACACTGCATTTGCCACTCTTGCTAATATTAGGTGAAAAGCCGATGTGGAACTCCAAATAATTCTACAGAATTAGGAAAATCTTCCCTGCCAGTTTCCCCAAAACCAGGGAGACAACTGACTGCTTGGTTCAGCGTCCCTGATATGGGCCGTATTATGGCCTGTGGCTGCCTTCAACATCCAAACCAAAATAGCCCAGGGTGCCAGAAAATATCTTACAGTTATTTAACAAGCAAACTTGAGCTTTGCTTGCACTGTTTTCAGAATAATCTTCTCCCTGGCTGTGTCCTGGAGGTATGCTTGAAGCAAAACAAAACAAATCCCCCATCTGTGTGCAAATTTAAAACCACATAGTTGCTTACCCCTGCTGCTCCTCACGCAGAAGCCGTGTTGCACACAATAAAGCCCTGCTCTGCATCAGTTTTTTACTCATTTAAACCAACCTTTGTATGTAGAGAGTGGTGGCTGGGAGCAGTTGAACATGGCAAGGTCAGAGCTCCCTGTTGGGACTGTAAGGGGGAATGATGCCCGTGAGTGTATATCATGCCCAGCCCAGTGGGGTTAGGTTTGATACTGGAAATTGGCTTATTACTGCAGAATACGTGTACTGCAATAATTACCCTTCGGAGTTGAGCAGTTTCCCCAAGTACTTCTTTGGAGACTGTGCTTGTAAACCAAAGCAAGTGTGGGATTCCCCCACTGCCAAATGCAGCGGCCGATGGATCCAGCAGAGCTCTCCTGATTGCCATCTCCAAGGGCGCTCAGCGTGCTGGAGGTCCCAGTTTGAAAGAACGTGCCTGCCAAAAAATTAAACAATGGATGCCTTCCTGTTTAATTTTAACATTTTAATTAAATTCTTTGCTGCTGTGTGGCTTTGATCTCAACGAGTTGATAATACATGGTGTCTGCTGTTGTGTCGTAGCAGCGTTTTGTTCTAATCTTGCACGCAGACACAAGGGTGCATTGGAGAATGGATAAAAGTGCAAAAGCTGCACGCTGCCGAGTACCAAGTGCACTGCGAGCTGACTTTTCCAACTGGTAACCAAAGGCACGTGGACAGAGAGATTATTCACGAGTACGGCTCAATAGAGCTTCTTTCTGAATGTATTTTCTCCTCATTTTTAATCTGTTTCTGTGAATGGTGCTGCAAGAAGAGTTTCCTTGATGGAATTACTCATTGAGAGGGTTGAGGCCAGGAGCTGAGATTTTATTGCAAACCAGAATCACTTTCAAGTGGGATAATTAATAAAGTTTGATCCCTCAGTCAGAGAGCAGAAGCAACGCTGTAGGGCGTTGACTAGGCACATCTGTTGATTAGTCCCAACCAAGTGGCCACTTTGAGAGCGCTTGGCAGGCGGCTGGCTTTCTATACCACCGCGAAAAATGTGGGTGCCAGGCAGTCCCACCACAGCCGATTTCTAAGCGGGTGGGAAAAGTCTTCAAATAAAAACATGATTACACTTTTTTTCCGCTGCGCTGTTGATGGCTGGGCTTCGATGATGACAGGAGGAGGTAAGCGAGCTGGGAGCATGGGGTATTTTTATGGTAAGGAAAGGTATTAGTGTGATTGTCCTCATGTTTTATAGTCTGTGGCAGGTGACTGAGGAGCGTGTGGAGTATTTATCCTTTGTGATTTGGGCTGTACCTAGATGTCAGGGAAGCATCTGTTATTGCTGCATCAAAGAGTCATTGGTAGAGCTGATTTGCAAAAAGGAATTTCATTTCCTTGTTGGAAAAATCATTTTTAATGTAAATTTCCATTGGAAACTGGCGTTCTGGTAAGATCACGAATGAAGATATATTTGTGCCAGAAAGCACAATATTTCAGCACAAAATATTTCTGTAAAGAAACAGTGGTCGGGTCGTATTCCCCTTCTCCTCTCCACAGCCCACGGCGATGCCCCAGGCTCGCTCCTCCTGGAGGAGTGGGTGATGGAGCACATCAAGCGTGACCCCCCTGTGCGTCGGGGCAGTGTAGTCTGGCTGCGGAGCCTGATTTACAGAGCGGGGGCAGCACGAGGGGCCAACCCCAACTCCTTGGAGGCACAGTAGTGTTCCCACAGTAGATATTGCAAGCCCTTTGCACTGGGACTTGAGAAGAGTAGATAACATTTTTTGAGAGACTACAACTTTTCTTGGAAGAGGATGATGAGTCTAAAACACAGGGAATGGTTTTGGTGGAAGATTTTCATCTGACTTTGAAGAAGGTGTGTGCACATTGGTGTTGTAGTCTGTGTTTATATTGTGTGCCTAGCCCTTTTTTTTGGTCAAACGTGGTTTTTCAGAGCTGCACAGAGGCAGCACAGCCCACTCAGAGAAGCGGCGAGCCGCGTTCGTAGCCCTCCTCGTGGTGCTGCCTTGGCTCCGTGGGCTGCGCGCGCTCCCGCTGCTGTCGCTGGAGCCTGTCGCTCGTGGCAGGCAGCTCTGCGGAGAGGGCGCCCGTTCCAGCACAAAATCTGTGCCTGTCCAGATTGCGAGGCCCTGGCAGGCAACAGGAGCTGGCTTCGCGGCGGGCCGACATATGCAGAGGACCTGGGTGTGCCACGGCAGAAAGCCTCCTGCCACCGCCGCCCGCGTTACGGCGCTTCCCAGGGAGGGACGATGCTGTGAAAATGAGCTCCTTGCCTGCGGTCACTGCTTCATTTTTCCTTTTTTTCATCCTCTTCGTCATGGTTTTCACAGCAGAATGACAGCAACAGGAGACTGAGGCTCGGGTCTCATGGCAGAACCAATCCAGCAGGGCTTGTGTTGTTGAGGAGTTAATAGAAAAGCTCTTCCTGCCATATAGCTCACCATGGTATAGTTCACTCATTTTTAAAAATAGTTTTCCATCTTTTTGTTTATGTGCTCATTAGCGCTGGCCACCCATGGGTGCAGCTTTGGTTGTTAATGCAGCTGAAGAGGCTCTGACAGAGCTAATAAATGTTTTTTGTGCAGCTTAGTCCTCCAAAAGTAGTGACTCAGCAATGATCAAACATCTCATGGGACAAACAGTTCCCAGCTATTCCCAACTTGCAATAAAACCTGTGTGTCACTGGGCTGTCAGGAGGCAGGACTCGAGTACCCCACATCTGTATTACTTCTGCACAGAGAGATTGCTAAGCATGTCCTGGGTGTTAGGACAAGAGTCCTCTTGCTTGGTTTAAAAGAGATTATTTTTTTCTGGGGATTTTTACACTCCACCCCGTGATGCGCTTTGGGATGCATTCAGCTTTCTCTTCTGAATAGGGCTCCAGATGATGGAAATAAATTATCATAAATTAGAATAGATTGCACTCTTCAGCATCTCTACATCTGTCATTATGTTTCTTTAACAGTTCAGTTTAACATTTATACACACTCTGACAGCAGCTACTGGTGTGTATGCTATAAATATTGGCTTGGAGAAGACATTAATGGAGTTTAGGTAAACGTTTGATGCCGCTGAGATTCTGTTCCATATGGTGGTACGCAGCGAAATCGGATTCAACGTGCCACGTATAGCGCTCACGTATTCCCTATAGACTGCCCTCCTGGCATTTCATCACCTCGCCGCGGTACCAAGAAAGCGCAGGTGCCTTCAGAGAGGGAAGTGAGCTTCTTGCAGTCTGTTCCGATTTTCACCACCTGTATTGCTGGCGGTTTAAAGCCAACGTGCAGCATGTGCGGGTGGGAAGGGCTAGGGGTAAAGACATCTCTCGGAAGCAGCGGTCAGGAATTCGGCAAGGAGCTGCGGGAGCACTCTGCTTTGAGCATCCATGGGATGCCATTTTGTTTGACAGTAGCTAAGTAACAGAGTGAAAGCTTTGCACATTGGTTGGTCACGGTGGCTAAAGCTGAAATTTGTGACTCTTAACCCCAGATGAAACAGCCACTAAAACCACCCTTGGGGAGCGTGGCTGCAGGGTTTGAGGTGTCTGACTTGCACCCCACTGATTTGCAGGAGGACAAATAACCAAGACTATCATGGCAAGAGGCAGGAAGAAATATATTCTGGTCCCTCAGATGTTTCTTCCATAGTTCAGTAGAATTTGGATGTCTCCTGAAGGGTTTTTAGGTTTTGCTGTGTTGGTTTGGGGGTGGTTTTTTTGGTTTTGCTGATTGCAACAGCTTGATTAGCGTAGCCTGATGATGTGGCTTCCTCCTCAGCAGTATTTCTCTGATCTACCCTGCTTTCAAGCTGGTGTGGGGGTAAGAAGTGTGGTGTTTGGCTCAGCACTGCCCAGCCTCTGCGCCTGATGTGGGGCCCTGGGAAACATCTGGCTCATGCCAGCCCGGGGGCGCATCTGCTGCAGAGAGGAGCACGGCTGCTTCATTTGCCCCTGTGCAATGCGATGTAAGTAATGAAGGAACCGTAACGTACAAACTGGCTCAGAGCAGGGCAATCCGAAGAGAAAGTGCTCTTCACACTGTAAACTGCTAAAGGTCTTTATGATGCCAGCGAATTAAAAATCTGAGAAGAAAAAAACCCTCCGGTGCTATAAGTTCAAGATGTGTCTTTTAAAAGCTGCTGGTGGGAAGGGGAAGAGATAACTTATCTGAATGGAAATATATTTAAACTCTGTATCTTGTACAGTTCTGGGTTGCTGCAAAGGAAACTGTGTATTCGCTGTCACTTGGAGAGCTGGAGAAATTTTTCTATAGACTAGAATGAGTTTCTGTGATAATGTTACCCCTTTTGATCTGAATCAGATTTTCAGGCCTCTGCAGGGTATTTCTTTTAAAAAGAAGTTGCTTCAGAGGTTCCAGTGATGCACTCGTGTTTATCCACACTGGCAGTACGGAGGAGCCTGGTGTGCTGTGTCCAGTGAGGGATACTGCATCCGCAGCCCCCTTCCCCCCTGGCTGGGCAGAAACCCCTTTCTTGCCTTTTCTCAAGCTTTCCGGTTTTATTCTTGTTCTGACTGCTTGTGTCGTTCTTCTGCCTCAACCTTCCTCTTCTTTCTGTCTCCTGCAGAAAAAAATGTTTTGCAAAACCATTAGCAAAATTCTTCTGCCCAGAGCAAAATCTTCCCCATGATTTTCCTTTGAACAGCTAGTTGTGTCTGTCTGAGCTTGAGGCTGGCATTTACATCTCTTGAATGATGCTATAAAGGAACTAAACTGTGTTTAAAGAAAGGCAGCATTTACATTCACCTGATGTTAAAGACGTTTTAGCCCAGCCGACAAGATTTCATGGTGAGCCTTGCTCCAGCAAGGAGCCCTTCAGCCTTCTCTAAGCTAAAAGAGAAGCTGGACTCTGGGGAGCAGTTTCAAAGCATTGAAAACTCTTTTATCATTATTTGTTATCTTTCTTTTCTGCACATTCTGGCTCTTTGAGGCCTGGACACTTCAGACCTCGAGACTCTGGGTGCAGCCCTTACCGTGTAGCTATGACAGGTTTCTCCGTGATGCCCTCTGATGAGCACGCTGAATTTGAGAAGGGATGTGCAGCAGGAGGAAATTCCTGTAAACATTGCGGTTTAGATCACTTGTCATGAGAATATCTCCTTGAAATGTTTAATTAATTAATTGCATTTTTTTTTAATTTAGCTCTGATCTAGACTGTAAAGATACTCTTGGGTGGAGGAGGGAGATAAAGGAGCTCATATTCTGGGTGGGGTTTTCTGTTTTCAAATATTCATGATGTTCTCCTAGAAAATGGGTCTATGCCCTTCTTTTTCATTAAACCCGCCATGTTTTAGCTTTCATGTATGTCTGATGTTCATAAATCCCAAGGCTATTCCTTTTAGGCTTTCTGTCCCCATGGTAAACCTGGAGATGAGCCATTCCCAGTTCCTACTGTCACCTGTACCTGGCTGAAAGGCCCTTTGGGGTAGGACAGGAGTAAAGTCACACTTTTTGCACTCCAATCAGCGCTGGATCTCGGCGTTTAAAAATATCACAAGTGAAAAACATGGATGTGAGTCATACAGAAAACACCCTTCATTTCTAAGGGAATATAAATATCAGAAAAACACATTCTTTAGATGTTTCCTCCTCCTGAGAAGTAGCCACATGTAAGATTTCTGTTTGAAGTGTTCAATCACAAACATTGGTCCCCTGCTGTCAGAATGACCGCTACATACGGGAGATGCCTGTTAAATGTTAATAGCTAATACTGTGCCAGAGCTGCATCAGTCACAAGGGTCTGAGTAGGCTCTGCACAACGGGAAAAGATGGAGAAGGCTGCAACTTCCCTTCTTGTGTCGAGATACTCCAGCGATCAGTCTGCAGTAAATGCCTCACTTCTGAAAAGTTTGGTGCTTGCTTTGGACCAAAATGCTCATCCACATCTAACCCATCTGGTGGTGTATTCCAGGACAGCGTATCTGCGTGCTTTGGGGGAGTGAGCTCTTGCTTTTCAGTTGTCCCCTTTGCCCCTCAGCAGCTGGCAGACTATAATTTTGTATCAGCTGGGCTTAGTGGTATTTTTTTAAGCCAGCATGCGTTAAAATTCATATGCATTTCCCTTTTATTTTTTACAAGATTAATATTTGAAAGGGTATTTAATACAAAATTGCTGAAAATTATTTAAATCTGAGGCATGCTGGGGAGATCAGAGAACTCTTATCAACTGTTAAATTAGTAATGTTGAATTAGACATGAGAAAATCCTTTTCAATTTGAGTGGCTTTTCTCAGAACTTTTTACATGTTTAATATCTTCATTCATCCTTCTAATAATTGTTCCAGTTCTGGCTCTCCCTGAGTTGTCGTGCAGATGTGCACAATACATACAGTTCAGGCCCTGATCCATTCAGCCAAGATGTCCATCACTGAGGACCATCAGGGAGCCCCAAAAGCACTTGTCTCAGGGGTACATTTTCCTCCTGTGGTTACAGGGAGAAGATTGAGCCCTTCATAGGTAATTTCATGCTTGTGTTTTGAAAAACCTGGTTGTGCTGCTGTCTGAGAGAATGGAAATCACGAGTGCTCTTCAGTGTAGACCCTTCAGCATTATCTGCCAAGAATCTTAAAACTTTGAACTAGAAATAACATTTGCATAATATTTTGCAAGGCAACTACCATGAGGCTCTGCAAAGGGAATTACAAATTTTTTTATTTTTTTTTCTTCGTAACTCTTGGAGGGGGTCAGCCTCTCTGCAGTCCCCCTTGATAGCAAGCTGCTGTGAGAGCTTAGCAGAGCAATGTGTGTCCTGGTCACACCAGATGGATCTCATTTGTGTTGCTGTTCATAGTCATGATAGGCAGCAAATGGAGTGGAGCCTGAGGCAGCACGTCGGTGCCTGATGAATTACAGAGATAAATAAGGCGAGAGTCTGCTTTTGCTTTTCCCTTTGAGTGTGCACATAAGTGTTAGGTGGCCCATGTTTGAAGAGACAATGTGAAACGAGCTTTCAAATATTTCCTTGAAGTTGTCTTAATTATTTAATTATAATGGTAAGGAACAAAGCAGAAGAATCAATACGCCTAATTATTACATCTAAATGCAAGAGAAATTAGCCAGTGAACTCTCCCTTCTCTGGGGAGGATTAATCTTCCTATGCTCTATTTCAAATGTCTTCAAGAAAAATGAAAGGCTTATCACCTAGGAAACACGCGGTCCTAATCGCCCAGGTCTGGCACTTGGATTTGCAGATGGTGAGGGGACTCGTAGTTGGTCTTCTGAAGCACAAAATTAGATTGTTTTTTGCTTGTGTTTAACTGTTGTATTTGGAGTTTTGTAGCTGGGTGATTTGAATGTCAAATGGGAGCGGGGCATGCACCAAACATCATCCAGATATGCCTTGGCCAGCTCTGGATGAGGTGGTGGACGTACTCAACACCAGACAGTGCCATGTGGAGGGATGGGTTGGATCCCAATACGGATCTGTCAATGGGGCAGTGCTAATTAGCTCCTCATCAATGCAGTGCTGTGTTGATGAGTCTGTACTGCTTACAGAGGTATCTCCTTTACCTTTGCACTGTGCAATATCTGCTTTTCTGATAGCTGGGTGAGACTCCAAGAAGATATCATTTTGCTGTGGCCTGGTAGCAAATAATCATGAGATGCTTACAGGTGATCCTGGTGCAACTTGGTTCTTCACCCTTGAATTAGTCACAGAACTGAAATGAGAAAAATATTTCCTGCATACTAGGTTTAGTATGGTGATAAATTCTGGTTCTAGCTTCTTGCTGTTGACTTGCATCAAGTCAATATCTCGTGATACTTTCTACTAGGTTGATTATAAGACTTTCAAGCTGTGACACAGATGTAAGATGATTTCAGATGAAGTATTAAATGAATAATTACATCTTTATATAAAATGTGTTTAACCCCCCCACCCCTAATGTCTGACTTTCTTTAGATTTTGTCATTTATTGTCATGTGTTGTCCTGGTAAGAAGTCCAAGTCTCAAAGTATCCAATTCTCAATGTGCTTCCCCAGAAAATTACCACATTTTTGCACAGACAGATCGTGCCCAGGAAGAGAAGGGTTAGGTTTGCTCCTTGCCTGCAAACCCACCTCAGTGTAAAGAAGACTCAGCAGCTAAAATATGAAGTCTAAATAAAAGAAAAAAAGGGCCATTTCTTTGCATAACGCTGGGGAAATCAGCCTTACAGCTGACAAACTGAGATGACAGCTTGCTGTAGGGAAAACGTCAGTCCATCATTATTTTTCGGTTTTGGCTTGCATTACTTGTGGCCATTTATTAATTAGTTTCTATTTTGCACTCTTTCTTAAAAGAAAAATATTTCAACTCCTTATGTAGCACCCTCGTACCTTTCTTCCTTCCCAAATTACTCTTTGCATCATGGTCAGTTCCCATCTTTCCTGGCTGTCAAGTTGATTAACTGGGTGATGCTGACTGGAGGGCATGGGATGGGCCACTGATGCACCACCTGATTATGTGGTCATGGAAACCCCCGGAGGTAAGACCTCTGTTATCAAAATAAATTGGGATTTTCTGCCAACTAATGGTTGGTGAAGCTTGCACTGATGCTAGAATCTGCTGGATGATGCACTATGGAAGCCAATTAGCATTTGCTGATAAGCTAGGCTTTGATTAAGCTTTTCTAAGATCTCTCATCGCAAGAAACATGTATTACTCATTGGACATGCAGATGCATTTGCAGTGTGCAATTACAAAATTTTCTAAAGGACAGACCTATTTTAAACAGGGCTTTTGTTTCACTCTTACTCCTTCATTGCACTTACCAACTCAGTCACACAGTCTAATTCAGCAAACATAATTGACTGGTTTTAGGAGTTAAAATATCCTGTTGTTGAGTGTTTTATGCTTCAAATACCGAATATAATGAAGACCACTGTGGTGGGTACGAGCTATCTGCAGCCGCTCTGAAAGCCTTGCCCTTTGCAGCGAGCCTTTGGGAAGCAGTGGGCTGGCAATGCTCTGATCTGCAGCTCGAGCCAATTTACAAGTGATCTTGTCCCAGTAATTCTGAGAACGAACTCTTTTTCCGTAGCCATACGCAGGAATAATTTATCGTGCTGAACGTGCAGCTCATTGCACTTGATGGGAATTCACTTATTGATCCAATTAGCTGCCGACCTGTTTACAGGGTCATTGTGGATGAACCAATGTAATTAAAATTGATTATGACTGTGTATCATGTCTTTAATCTTTGACACTTGGGATTTGGATATTATGGCGTGCCTTCTGTAGCTGATAATGGATTGTGAAGAGCATCAAGGAGTTAATGTGTTTTCACACTCCTTAGGGATATATTTTCTGTGTTACATTCTCATTTATCGTGTTGTTAACTGAGTGACAGTATCATGTTTCTTACCCGGTCATACATATTATGATAGCTTTAGTCACTTCATTTAAGAGATTGCATAAGCTTGTATATCTATATCCATATGACGGTGCTTTAGGGAAAAAAAAAAAAAAGAGTAGGAAATGGAATTTTTATTTCTAAGTCTAACTCGGTTTTAGTCCTCAAGTGTAACAAAGGCATTTCTATGGCTAGATGCATCTACTTCCTATTTGTGGTGCCTTTAGTTTGTTGCATGCCTAATAACATGGAAATCAGTTTTCCTATTCAGAGTTGTGTACTGTGGTACACTGATGTGATTGAAGTTTGGCATAGTTAGCATTTTCTGATTGAAACGCCTTGCAGAATTCTCAAATCGGAGCAGAAGAAACAAATGCAGAGGTGGGCAGTGGAATGCCCTATCTGCACTTTCGTCACTGTACATCTCCTCTCCTGTGGCATGGCTGCAGAGTCAGAGGTGGGAAATGGCAGAAACAGAGCTGCTCTATCTGCTGGGCCCATATGCACCGTCCTGTGCACTTTCTCCCCCAAACTCCCAGTCCTGCACCAATACCTGGGGTAGGGGTAATGCTCTGGCAATGGTTGTCCCTGCCGCAGGGGGACCAAACCTACTGCTGCTCTCACAGAGATGCTCTCTAGAGTTTATCAGCAGTAGTGCCTCGGCACTTCAGCAGATGTGTGTGTGGGGGGTTCCCCTCCTCCTTTCCTTTTTTAAGGGGGAGAGAACCAAGGGTTTGACCCCTGCAGAAAACTGTGGTTTGAGAGAGTCATTATACACCCCAATCCTGCAGGAGCAATCTTGTGTGCGATACAGGTTTTGTCCCTTTTGCAGATTACGATTGATGGCTTCAGCTTCCCGTATCTTAGCAGCGGGGCTGGTGGGTTCAAGAAGTGCTTGGAGGCATACACAGAGCATGGGCATCCCTCACCTGTGGGGCTTTCCTCTCCCAGCCTGCGCGCTCCTGCTGCGCTGCCTCCCTCTGCTAATCGTGTGGATGCTCCCAGGATCTCAGCTAGTGATCACAGAGAAGACTTCTCTTCTTACTCTTAAGTCATGTGTCTGTCCTCTTCCAAATTATCAGTTTTCAGATGTCCCACTGGACATTTTGCCTAAAATAGTCCGAACATTTCTACTGTTTTATTGTCATCGTCAGCTTTCCTGCATGCACGCAGGCTCCAGTGAGGCCACAGTCTAAACACACGTGCCATTGCAGCCTTTCTTTAAATTAAATTCCATCTATGGTAGGAATTTTGCAAGGAAGCTTCCAGGACTGATGTTTGAATGTGAATATCTGAAATAAAATTTAAACTCTCCAGCGTTCAGGCTTAAAAAGAATTTTTATAAAATCGTAAGAATTGTAATTCTTTCCCATTCTATCAATAGTAACTGCAAACTTGAGCATATGCTGCAAAAGGCATGGAGGCAAAGCATTCAGTTAGAGAACACAAGTGCCTTTTTCATCTGAGGAAAATCAGCAAAAAGGAGGCAACTTCCAGCAAACTGTGGCTTCCGATCCACAAGCTGATAAAATCTGCATATTAGTCACAAGTTATTTTTTCAGATTTCTAGTTCATTCTGTTTTCTTAATTAAAGATGTTGAAATTCTCTTTCAGTCCTTCCAGTCTCT
>NW_020799116.1:5559529-5579284 GCF_003259725.1 Athene cunicularia
GGGGGGGGGGGGGGGAACCAAACTCAGAATCATCACCACCACAATTATAGCTCACATCTGGCAGGCTGTGATTTTTGTTTTTGTCCCAAACAACAAAGATGTCGAGCTATTTTTTTATTGAGGACTATCTCTAAGGAAGAACGCATTCTTTTATTGGGACCACATTTTGTAAAATCGAGATTTTTCCCAAAGAGCTATTTTATGACACCCCACCCTCCCCACCCCAAGATTACATTATTAAATGCAAACCCTTCATTGCGTGGGTTTTGTGCTTAGTAGCCCAGACATCCAGTATTTGCGCATCGAACTTTTTAAAACCTGAAGTAGACCTGCACATTTTATGCCAGTGTGGAAGCACGTAGCTATTGTGAGTCTTTGCAGTGGTGGATGTGTGTCTGCCCAGGGCTTGCTCCACACAATTAATTGCTGTGAGAATTAATGGCGCTTCACTGATTTCACTTCCCTATCAAGGGGTTTAAGTGCCATGAGCTTTTCCTAACTATAGGAGATGTCCCCGGCTTGGGGAAGGGGTAACATCACTTGCCTCGTCTTGTAACTGTGACCAAAGGCTCAGGGAAACATTTCTCTATCAGAAAAGATGGTCCCGTTTGGTGTAGCAGTAGTGTCATCAGAAAATCAGCTTTTCAGCCAGAAATAGCAACCACTGGTTACAGCATGGGCATTGATGCTTAGGATAATATGTAAGAGTATTTTAGCTGCAAAGCTTAGCCTTTTACAACTTTGTAGCCTTGCAGTGACTGAGGAAATCTGCTCTTCACTTTGGTCACAGAAGGTGTTTTCTGCACTTCTTTGGCATGTGGTAGTTTGTGTAAAAATTGTTCAGGTGGTGCTGCTGAGCCTGAGTTTCTGCCACATCCTCACCTCTGGAAAAGCGTTGGTGTTCTCAGCGTTGTCTGTAGAGCAGCTGGCACAGTCAGAGCAAGTACCATAAAATCTGTTGGCTCTCATGGTTTCCAAATACTCATCTAGTTTGGTGCTGCCCGTTGTTAGTGTAAGTAAATTTTTGATTGGCTTTTACTGTGTTTTCGATCCTAAATTTAGATTTTACTCGCTTCTGTAACATGGAGGGATGCACAATGGGGAAGGTGCATCAGAGTTTGTTGGAGAACATACACAGAATTTACAGACTGGGAATATTGACCTATGAGCAGAAGACAGCCTTCAGCAAGGGCCAGCTTAATAGTTTCAGCACGTAGTTCCAGTTTAGTTAGTTGGTGGCAGAAAACTGTTCCACTGTATTATGCAGTGCTTATCCCACCAAGGAATCATCCCTACTTGTGCTTTTCACTGGCCATTTATTTTCCTTGACTCATCTCTTGCCCCATTTTCACTGATGTCAGCCTGATCATTGCCTAGAAATGTACATCTGTTGGTCCATCACTCACGATGAGGATTTTTTTTTTTTTTTTTGGTTGAAACACAACTTCCTAAAAGGACTAACACAGGGTTTGTATTTTATTATTCAATCTGTAACAGAAACGTAAAGATTTTCCAATCCACTCTGACTGATGTAAGAGTTGAAGGGAATCTGCACATTTAGATACAGCAGCGAAGGCTTTTTTTATCCCCTGTGAAATACTAGAATGCCATTAAAGCAGAATGTTTGTAGTAATTTTATGTGTGTGTATGCATAAAGACCATAAAGAGAAGTGAACCTTAGCAGTTTGATGGCACTCCGTATCTTAGAGCTATTTTTTTCCACAGAGTCCTACCACATTTCTAGACTTTTTTTTTTTTTCCTCTTAGAATTTGCTCTGACATGTTTTTGTGTTTTAGAGGAATTTTCCCTCCACAAGATGAAACACCATCCTGTCATCTATTTTATTTCTTTATTTTTTTACATGTGAGAAACTCTTAGAAGTTAAAGCTGAAATCGTGGGGGACTAGGAGGAATACATGATTACACTGACCTTTATGCATTGTTCTATACCGAAAATGTCCTCTGTTTATTTTCTGTTAAGGCAAACTGTTTTGCCCATCAAGATTTTACTTCCCCAATGACATGTCATTAATAAAGACGGTGTTTTCTAATAGCTATAGCATTGTGTCTTTTTTTTTATTATTACTATTATTTTCAGTGTGACCTTCATGCTGGTTTTATCTGTTATTAGGTTGAGCAAGCAACAGTGTTCTGCCGTGTTACAACACCATCTCTAACAATGGTGTTGGGGTCTGAATTGTGACTATTGTTGTTGCATGGTGTGTGGAATCCAGGTGGAAATCATGCTGGGTTGGGTACTGATTCTCCCTGAGCCATTTCTACTAGGTGGCATCACCATGGATTGCCATGACCATCTTCTTGACTTTGCAGCAAATGGATAAAAGTTGATTTTCTGCAGGTTATTGTGGTAAGCCACTTACAGTCGCTGCTCTGGATGCACGTGGGGGAGAGAATGAGGGACTGTGTGTGTGTGCTCAGCATGGAGCTGGGCTGGTGTCTGTTACCTGGGCTGCTTCCTGGGGCAGTCGCAGCTGGGATACTACCATGCTGATGCTGTAATATTTAGATCTCTGGAAAAGATGGTTGGTTGCTATAAAAGTTGGACCTCCTACAGAAATAAACCCAAAGTTTTTGGGTGATGGGCAGAGCTTAAGACGGGGTTCACAGGGGAGCAGCTCCTCTGGATCCAATCAAAGCAGGCGAGGCAGCCCGGTTTGGTGGCGATTTTGGATCACAAGCCTTGGGCACGTGCCCTTCCCCTGCACCTCCTGGAGGCAGAGAGGCTTCTGCTTTGGGTGGTGAGCCACAGAAAAGCCTGCAAGAAACCTTCCCTGCAAGCTAGAGAAATTACTGTGCCCGTTTGAAAGATGAATCCCTATATTTAATCATAATTTAAATTTACCTTACCTCTGACATGCTTGAAACTTCACTACCTGCGATGTGCAGCGGAGAGCCATTCTGCAGGGCTCTGTAGGTGAAAAAAATAACGTATTTCCATGGACACACTGATTTTTTTACTTTCTAAAGGCAAAGATGGTGATTGCAGTCTGTGTCCGCCAGGACCTTGTTTAGAGCAGATATACCCTCTGAAGATTTAACTATCAGAACCGTTTTCTTCTTGTTTCACTATTACTTTTTTTTTTTTTTTTTTTTTTTTATTGTAAAACATGGGCAAAATGTAAAGCTGAAAGGAAGAGAAGCCAGGAATACTAAAGAGAGAGAGAGCGAGCTTGCTTGAAAGTGTTGGCCAAGCAGCTGTTCATGCCTCCTATTTAGCATGAATGGAAGACATAGCCCTGATTAAAAATGGTAGGTAGCAGCTGCACAGCCTGGGCTAAGGATTACCAGATGGTTAACTGTGATTGACTTGTCTCCATGGAGCTCAGTGGGGAGGGAGGAATGGAATATCTGAAATGTGATGAACATGCTAGGTACACAATTTTTTTTATAATGAATGTGCCAGATTTGTTTACATGCTTCTTGAATAAAATATGGCTGCTAGTTTGACTTAAGACAGACATCTTTAGTACATGCTATGTTGCAAAACCTTGCTCTTTTGATTGTAGGTGTGATGATTCCCCCTCATCCCCTCTCCACCACCACCCCCCCCGCGCCAGTGCTGTGATACAGCATAAAATAATTGGTTGACAGAATGTTGATTCTGCAGCACGGGGAGGATTTGCACAGATGGGAGTCAAAATATGTCTCCTTGCCTTATGCTAATGCCACCACAAAGGTTAGGGAGAAGTTCAGAACTGAATGTGGAATCCTTGTGCTGCTTTAGCTGTTGCAAAGTGTTTAAAGTCAGTACCTGAAGGAGGAAGATCTGGATCCACATGCTCCGGTTGTCTGCTCCCTCTGTTTTTTACAGCAAAAGGGTACCAGCGCTTGCTACGTGTTCGTAGTACAGTGGTGCTTACGTGCCTGCTTTTCCTTGACATGTGCTTATCGTGGCCAAAGCGGGATATATTTATCTAGCCTGGACAGGGCTAGAAATCATAGATATCTCTAAAATTACCGCGGCAAGAGGATGACACATCAGCATGATTCCAAACAGCATCTCCTAATGGGGTTTGGCCAAATTTCTCACAAGTGCCAAACAGTTGGTACTTCTTTAAGCAATATGTTCTGCAGAGGCCGTAGCCACGTGCAAGGTGGTGTGTTCATCGTGCAACCTGCTCACGGGGGAGGAGGCAGGCGTCGGTCAGGTTGATGGCCAGAACGCCTCGTCCGTCTTCTCCTGGGTGATCCCTGGGAAGTGACTGCTCTGTGACTCAGTTTCTCATCCCCTCCCTCTGATGTTGACCCCTTCGCCGTGGGCAGCAGCTGTCACAGTGTGGTTTTGGAGTTCTGAAGGCTGTGGGGTCCATGGGCAAACAGTCCCACGCGGGTCCAGCCCCCAGTGCCACGTGACTGCCCTGACTGTCACTAGAGATGGAAATTGCAGGTAACTAAGAATAGAAGCCAATAATTTGGAAAGTAATGCCTTGGAGTATCTTTAGGAAAAAATAATAGTAATAACAGTGAATAATTTAGAAACGCAAAGATAAATACTGTGTTTGAGGCAATGTGTCGCCTCCAGCTGAGGGGAGTGGGAGACAGTGATCATGTGTTTCTTTATCCTCTATGTTGAACATTTTTACTTTGTGTTTGCATTATTTTTTAAAGCAAATTACAAATATGTCAAAAAGATGAAGTTGTCAATTATGCCAACTCGTTCCCTCGGATTTCAGCATGAGTGAAATTGTGATGCAGATTTGCCTTCATAAATGCTTTATACCTAGAAAATATTATTTTTGAGTCTGTGACACTTTGTACTTTATTATTAGTCTCATCTGAATGTCGATACTGTATATAAACACAAATAAAATACTAGTTCAAGCTTCTACTATTGATAAACAAATGTTTTTTTGACTTTGTTGGATTTTTTGTGTGTGTTTTGGCAATATCAGAGCCCTGCTCCTTCCCCTTTCCAAAATATAAAAGCAAACCAAGACCCCATCTGATTTGTTGACAGTGGTAGAGTCTTAAAAGCAATGGTGTAAAGGCTCAGTATCTTCTAACAATACACATAAGTGCAAAGGGAGGAGGTTGGGCTGGGGATGAGGACCACTACCTCTGCCTTGGCGTGGGATAAAACGTTTGTCTGTGGTTTTCATGGTCCCGGTGTAATGAGCATCCTGGCTGCAGTGGCACAACTGCATTTCCTACATGTTTCAAGGGCAGAAGGAGAAGCGCACGAGGAAAACAAACCTGTGTTTGCCAAGCTGAGCGGGAAGCACGTGAGGTTTGTGGTGCTTTTGTACGGGAGCAACAAGCTTTTGGTCTCCCCTTGGTCATCAAGCCGTTTGGATGCTGGGGAGTGGTGGATGCCCGTGGCTAGCTTTCTGGGGCAGATAGTGGGGTGCTTATTGGGGGTCTCTGTACCTTCCTTTCTTCTGCATGCTGCTGGAGGTCTGATTTCTGCAAAAACCTCATCCTCGGCATGGTCTGATTCTCAGTGTACTAGAAACCAAATTAATCTTAATGGTGCCATAAGGCCAAGTAATGGATGGAGGTGATAAATCTGTTATCAATCACACCAAAAAGGCTGAAATATTCTGTGTTTGTCGAGGTTAAGCGTTATTTGTTGAAGATAAATGTTTGAGCTTGCGCCATACCCTGCAAAAGAGGTGGCCAAGGAAAGCATTTCTGCCTGGTGTTTGATTTTAAATTGTTTTCTGATAGCAGGGAAAGGCGTGAAAAAGTGCTGGTGTGATGAGAAACGAAGACTGTTGTGCAAGAGGGAGGCAGAAGAGGGCTTGGCTTTTTTTATTTTTTCTGGTGTAATGGGCACACACAAAAATAACTTTGCTCTTTAAACACATGAAGGGGAGAAACATCTGTTTGAGCTAATAAACCAACTCTGTGTGGCTGTAGGCACACCATAGATAAGAGGAACACTGCAGCCCTTGGGAGGACGGGGTTCCTCTGCCGCCATGGTGGGAGGGAAGGAAGCAAAGCTAGTTTTGGGAGAAAACTAAGAAATTTATGAGAGTGATGATGGGGTGCTTCCTCAGCTGCAGGAGACTCGGTGACCCTCGTGGTTGCTTCCAGCCCTGTGAGAGCCAGGAGAGCACAGTGGTTGCGATGCCCTTGGGACAGGACAGGGCAGAGGGTGGCCCTGCCAGCTGCAGCTGGGCATTTCCTTCTGCCGTGGCCGCCACGTGCTCAGGGGGTTGTTGCAGAGTGCGGGGTATGGGGGGAGAAAAATCTGCCCTCTGCCTACACGTGAGGATAATTTCTTCCTCAATGATGCTTGGCAAAGCCACGTGTGAAACAGCCTTCACGTCTCACTGAAAAAAGGCAAGACTGCCAAAATTTTGTCTGTTTTGAGTCAGGAAGAAATGTTGAAATCTTGAAAGTCTGTTTGCCTTGAAAAAGATACCAACACCCCAAAACTCAGATCTGGTCAACTGAAGTATTTTGATACATTATACTTTCTTTTTTATGTGTGCTAAAATTTTATAACACAGTATTTTTCAACCAAAACTGTTCATTTTGAAAACTGCAGGATGAGAATTTTGACAATGTAAAAAATTCCTGTACAGAGCGTGTTATCCTTCCTGTCTACAATTATTTGTGACAAATCAAAGTTTGAAGGGGAAGATGCACATGCACAATAATAGTTGGAAATTCCTTTCCAGTTTCATCGCTTAATAGATATCTCAATTTTAATGGAAAAGGAAATGGCTAGTATAGACCTGTAGCATATTTTGAGAGTAAATGGCAATTCCTCTTGAGGCTCCATCAGCTGATCTCTTGTTGATGGGAAGGCAAGATGGATCTTCTGCTGTCCCAACAGCAGTCGGGGGAGCTCTCAGGAAATCATGTCCCATCGCTGTCCCCCCGTTAGCAGAAACCAGGAGGTTTCAGAAGGACGTGGCTGATGGCACTGCTGTCACAGTCCCAGTGAGACACGTGGCTTTATCTTCGGAAATGTTGAGGTATTTGGAAATGGAAAGACAAAACTGAGGAGTCAGCAGCTGGGCAGCCTTGGCTCAGTGTGCACGGCTGACTGCAAATGGAAGGTAAGGAGCAGAAAGGGCTGGGGTGGCACCTGTTGGCAAGAAATATGATTCACAGCATCATCTTGGGAGAAAATGCCAGGGTTTTCAGGAGGGAATGGGCTCCCACAGTTCCTCCTCATGGGCTCTTATTTCCCCCTCCAAAAGCATCAGGCACCTCTGTATTGGCTGTGGGGACAGAGCGGTTGGGAGCGAGTGCACCCCACCAAAGGTGCAGTCCCAAACCAAGAGGAGCCTCCTGTCCCTCAGGGGGAACTACCCATGTGCAGCACTGTGTCTGGGACTAGTGTTGTAGCTAATATTAATGAGAAAACACTCTTGGCCATCAGAAAGTGGTGAGAGCAAGGGAGAGCTGCACCGGCGACCTGTCTACCAGCAGAGCTGCAGCTCAGGCTTTCCCGTTTACTTTCAAAATGGTCAACAAATAGATGTTAATGACACGGTGCTGAAGCTGCCCTTGAAGGTAAGTGTCTGTGGCCGTGTTTTTTTTGTCATTTACCGCTGTGTGTTGTAAATACCAATATATGTGAAGTGTTTATACCGTATTACTTTGACACAGTATTGTGTTCTGCTGGTGCAAGGATACTTGCCAATGTCTTTGCCATATAATATTTTCATCTTGGTGAGCTACACATCAGTAAGTGCTTGATAGGAAACGCAGAATTTCTGACTGCTCTTTACGACTCCATCATAAACAAAACAGATGCAAGTGTTTTTTCGTTTTAGTGTTGTGTTCTGAGCTTCAGGAGTTGGAAAAAACAGTGCCGTCCAAACCTATTTACATTCTGTATTTTGCAATTTTACTCTCAACACAAAACTCATCGTCTCCACGTCATTCCATCACAGATAGCTCATTGCTTGACATTTTCCCAGCAATATTTCTAAGCAGTCTTTTTGTCCCCAGTAATATAAACACTGTGGACCGGGATTTATGCTTTGTAACTCAAGGCCTGGCACTCTGTACTGAGAATAACATCTCGCCGTGAATAAAAGCTTGGTGTCCACATGTCAGGTGACTACAGCATCCTACCTTCTGCACCGCAGGGTTTGTCTCAGAAAGGGTATGATGAACTAGGTTTTGGCACTTCTACATATGTAGTCTGCTTTATGGGTGCTTGGGTGACTCACTAGTACTCACACAATGTAAATCAAATCTCTGTCGCTGGCTGAATGCTACCTTGGATGTAGACAGTAACTTCAGAAATTGTCTTTTAGAAACTGCGTTGTTTATCAGCTTAAATTAACTGTTAAAATGAATTATTTGCGGTGATATAGAATAATGCAGACAATTGACCTGGTTTAAGACAAGTATACATTGATTTTGTCTAAATTTATTCCAAGTTTTGTGAGTATAAAGCAATATAGAATTGGCTTAAAAGAGATTGCATGTATAACACATGATTTTGCCTTATCCAGATTAACTAAAGAAGTAAAATCTTGCCATCGCCCTGCTGCAGTATAGTGTATAATCTACGTATAGCTTGTAGAAAATATGTATATGTAGAGAGAACATATATATATATATTTACACCAATGCACATGCGCACACATATATTTAGAAATTAAGTAGAGAAGCGCCTGTGTGGATGGCTGTAGGAATCTGAATTTGAAGCATCACCTCTGAGTTTGAAGTCTGAACCAAACTTTAACGGGGCAAGGTGTCACTCTGCTGCGTTTTGTATGTGGATGTGCCAAGAGCAGGCTGCGTGAAATGAGGCTGGATTAAATCTCGTCAGTGCTGTACAGGTCCTTGCCCCAGTATTCACAGTTTGTTTCAGTTGGATGTTTCCATGTAGTCATCCTTAAGAGTAATCTATGGATGCAAAATAAAGACCCTTTCTGAGCTGGCTCGCGAAGACTGCTGTAGTGCAAACCCTGCGCTTGGGATCACGAACATCTGTGAACAAACCAGCACTGCTCTCCTGATGAGTGTGATCCCTAAAGCCCCATATTTAAAGCTTGGATAACATGGGGAGGCTGGGCAGTGGGTTTTGCGTGCATCTGTGCCTTGCACGCCTGCATTTTTGTCTCCAAAAGCAGCATTCCCTCTGCTGCTTTACCTGTATCTGCCATGTAAGGTGGTGCTGGGCTCTAATAGTGGTGCTGGGGGTGTGTTAAGCTACGTGGGGCTCAGCACCATTTGCACACATGGAGAGGTGCCTCAGGACCTTGCAGCCCAGATGCATCACCTCTTCTTGTGGTACCCTCTGTGTTCCCAGCACCAGAATCTCATCACAGGAGATTAGAGGGTTTAGTTCTGCATTGTGCGGCTGAACCAGTTAAGCTGCACTCGATTTATCCATGTGTCTAGGTATCTTGATGAATTCATCCTGCCCTACAGCATGTGCACATTCTGCTGAGAATTAGATTTATGTTTTTAAATTTCTGGGAGAAAAAAAAAATCTAAATAAACTAACAGAGTTGAGCAATTGATCTGGATTAATGGGGACCAACTCTATTAGCCTAATACAACACTAATCTGATTCCAAACTGTTAACATATTAAAGCTGCTTAATTATATGTTTGTTTGACACAATGTGGTAATCCTTTATGATTTAGGGTATATTGTCACAGCTCTTGACTTGCAATGCCTCACCATTGATAAAAACACAATTAAAACCCTTCAGTATGGGTTAGGCATTCACTTCACCCTTTGCTGTATTGAAACGTGGCTTCTTGTAAGCTCTGCCAGACATCCTCCCTGCTTGTATAGGCTGGAGAAACAGTCACCACCTCTGTTAAATGTGTGGAAAAGCAAGGGGCAGGAAAGGCTGGTGTTTGCTTATGCAGGGAATGGGTGTCTGATCTGGGAATTTAACCCAGGGTTCCCAAGTTCCCATCACTGATTTAATGATGCGACCACCTTCTTCCCCTACTGATGCTGCTAACAAAGCTGGATTTCATCGTACAGCAAGAAAATAAAAAATTCAAAAGAGGAGGAGGAGGTCTTGTACTACTTCAACATTAACCAGTAGGTTAAGAGGTGAGGGGGTATAGCCCTTCGATGTATTTGGGCAGTTGTCTGGTGTCGTGCAGTATTTTCTACCCAGTCTGGATACAGCAATGCTCAAAAAAGTGAAAAGCCTCCTCACATCTGCTCGCTGTGAAGAGTGGGATAACGAGATGCAAAATCAAAGCAGAACACGAGCCCTCTTTGCTTGTTTGAGCCAGGCGCTGTCAGAGGAGAAGGTACCTTCACTGAGAAAATTACTCAGCCATTTCTGAGTGCTCTTTATGTAAAGGACTCGATCTTGGGCTCGCGAGGAAGATGCTGCTCTGATCCGCTGCACGAGCAGAGCCAAACCTGGGACATTTCTGCCTCCCTCACTGCACATCTCCGTGGTGCGTTACGTTTTTCTCAGCAGGATATGCGGTGTGGAATGTGCCGTGGGTTCAAAGGTACGCTGTGCATTTCCTTGTGCAGAATACAGCAGACCTGTGGCTCTGCACAGAACCAGAGAGAGGTGCAAGGTTTGTGACTCCTGGTGATAAATGAACTGAACAGGCTGAGGTCACTCCCTACTGACGATCTCCCCAGAACAACTCAGCTAATATGCCTCTTCTAAAATCGCAGCTAGCACCTCTCTTGCTTTTCAGACTGTCAAAATCTCTGCTGACCTAGATTACAAGTTTTATGTTGACACCTTGTACAATACCCTTGAGATGTTGCATTGCTGTCAGGTAAGGCTGGCCTGCAAGTTTTACATGGCATCTTCGAAATCAAGACAAATTGGTGGCATTTTTGCTTATGGCTTTGCATTGAATTGAAAACTTTCAGATTTTTAAATACATTTGAAAATCTTGAAGGGTTTCTGGCAGCTTTGCTATGAAGATCTTAGCTTAAGCTTGATGTAGAGGATGTAGGGCTTTGTCCATCCAAAGTGAAAATATTACTGAAATGGGTGACATATGAAGTGGTGCCTTGAAAACGAAGTAAACCATTTCTGGTCGTGCGTCTGTGTCTTGAATTCAGCATCTGCAGGGCCTAATGACATATCTGCAACAAATTCCGATTCCAGGGATTGTTGTATATGAAGATATGGGCAACATCCTCCCTAAGCCTAATGGATAGTGTCCACAGTGCTGGTGCCTTCAGTGGCCATTATAGCCACAATCTCAAAGAAAACGGTGAAATGAAGGCTGTGAGATGGATGCTATAAGCTCTGGGGTGTTTGATAAGGCCCTGGAATTGGGATGGATAATCAGACAGAGAGAGAAGAAGAGCAGAAAGCCCTAATTTTCACATGATTCTCAAAGTTTCGAGGCTGCTGTTAAGTTTTGTCACTCTGCAAGGGTTTGCTTGCTTCAACCAAAGGACCTGGGGCTTATCAACCAGTAAGGAAGGTCTGTTCCCAGTTAAAGACATTTGTATCCATGGCAGCTCAAATCAGAATAAAAAGAGAGTTCTGAGTCCCTCCGGGAGTGTCTTTCACATGATGAGGCAGTGTCAAGATGCTGCAAGGATATTTCCTCACTGATGATCTTCACAGAGTGGCAATGTCTGTAGGCAGCGAGTATGGTGGCAGCATTCCCAGAGTTAGTGCTGGGTGCTGCTTTTGCGTGTCCCTGCCTCCACACATGGCATTGCACTGGGGGCCTGGGATATGTTATCTCCTGTGATAACTTCTTTCTTTTTTGTTCTTTTTTTTCTTTTTTTTTTTTTTTTTTTTTTTTCCCCCAGGTAGTTTTTGTATTAGTAGCTCACATTTTTCTCTCTACTTCTTACGTTGTGCTGATTGTAGAAATGTCATGCATATATACATGAAGATACAAGACTGTTTGGGAAGATGATTTCCTCCATCTGAGCTGTTTTTCTTTCCGTTGCTCACACTTGTGTTATTTTGGATTGACATAGGAAGTGTCTGTCTCAGCACTGTTTGCTCCAGACACCAGGATAAGTAACTACTTCTTGCAATAATCACTTACCTTTTTCCAAGGTACTCTTTGACTCTCATGTCTTATACATTGCTTTACACGCCTGGGGCTAGCTCCCCCTCAGCTGTTGTGGGAATGACCCAGACCTGTTCCTCTCTGGAAATCTGGACCATCACTGCTCTGTGGGTTGGTTTTTGACAGCAAAGGCTGCAGCACTGGGTTTCCCTGTAGGTTAGGGTAAGCTTCAGCCTGCCTTGTTCAGAGGCAGCACATGACCCCCCCCCAAGTCCCCACATCCTTTATGGGGACGAGAGTTAAACTCAAGGGTCAGGTTAGGTTTTCCTTTAAGGTGGCAGGCTGTAGGGATGTCTGCAAACATCAGATAATTATCCAGAGGCAACTGCGCTGAAAGCTTCTGTACCAGAACAGAGACAAACAGCATCCAATTTTGGAGGAGACAGTGGCCTTTTTTTTTCTGGTTATATTGGTGCGACATGTAAAAATTGTCCCCTTGAGTAATGAATTGCCTGATAAAGGAGCGTTTTCAGATCTGATCTGCGTTAATCAAGAAGTTAGTGACACCTGGTGGCAAGCTCTGCCCGGCTGCAGAAACCCTCTGGAAAACATGCGCTTTTCTGCCTGACCCAGATTCAACAATTGCCCTTTAAATATGCTTCTGCAGAATTTGCTGCTGGTTTTTGACGAGGGGAAAACGCTCCACATTAGAGTTGCCGTTTTTCCAGGGTTTTGCAGCGGTAAAACCTGGTGGGTAATTGCGTGCAGCGGTGGGAACACTCTGACCCTGATGTGGTTCCGAGCTACGCAGGCAGGATGATGTCCCTGAGACTGTCCATGCCTTCGAGCTGCTTGAATTCAGCTCATCCCCTCCTCTTGGATCACCTGAAGCATGTTTTCTGTAAAGGATGAGAAATTCAGGGAAGAACAGACTGTAGCAGAGGTTAAGCTCAACTCCCTTCTCACCCAGTGTATTTTGGAGTAACTAAATGCCGTTTCTTCTTACCAGGATGCGTAAGTTTTGTATCACTTGTGAGAGTCTGACTTATCTCCTAGAGACATAGGGAGTCAGTTAAAAAGAAGATAATAGCGTGCTTGCATTCATCCATACCTGCTGTACTTGCCAGTGTCTAATTTGGAAGAATACTTTTGCCTAGTTGAGGGAGGTTTGGAGTCACTGACCCTTTTTGGTTCAAGCACCCTTCCTGTGTACAGCCGTAGCCCATGGGGCTGGTGCGCATATGGAGCAGTGCTTTGGGATGAGCAACAGCTCAGGGTGCAGAGCCAAAGGGAGA
The DNA here is from genome assembly GCF_003259725.1 of Athene cunicularia. NCBI lineage: Eukaryota > Metazoa > Chordata > Aves > Strigiformes > Strigidae > Athene > Athene cunicularia. The sequence goes on from NW_020799116.1 coordinate 5,572,744, forward strand.
GCCTCAGCAATGTTACAGCCAGGATTCTTCTGCATCTCAGAGACTAAAATGGTTCCAGTCCCAAAAAACCCTGTAAAATGAAAACCAATTAAAATATTTACGAAGACTTCTTGAAAGTGACTTTCCGTCCTTCACAATTGCATCTTGTGGTCAACAGAAGTGTAGCAGCATTATATCAGAGGAGTGACATGAAAACATTATTCAGAAGGTATTGCTGCTGATGTCCTTCTCCAGTTACGGTTTTATTATAAGAGATTAATTATGAAACATATTTCTTGGATAAGCTAAAACCCCCCAGTGTTTTAAGATCAGAGAAATAGAGACTTCTCCAAAATCCAGTCAGTTCAGTTGTACTAAGGTGCCTTTTCAGACATTATTTAGTGTTTTGAAAGTCTTTTATGCTCTCAGTTTAATTAATTTCCTCCAGCTGAATTTGGATTTTGAATGTTGACTAAGTGATTCTTCCCCAGACTGCCTAAGGCGTCAAGTTGACCTCGACAGAAATGCTGAAGTAAACATTATTATTTGGTAGCTGCGACCGTTCGGAGCCGCATCACTGGTGCTGAACTGTTACTTGCAGTGACAGCTCATTATCTCCCTGCTTTCCGCGGCACGGTAATATCAAAATCACTGTATCTGTGTTCTTAGTAGATCTTTTAGTTTATCCTGATGGGCTGAAAATAGATTCGTGTCCTTTTTTGTGTATTAAGTGTACAGCATTTTAATTGTGTAGCTTTATAGGTGCAGAGACCAGTGGGGAGGCATGTACTGGTGTAAGTTTATTTTATGAAGCCCAGGGTATTATTCATATATATATAAAATACACTATAGTATACACTATTTTTTTTTTACGTATATACACATTTATAATAGTGTGTGAGCAGCTCAGCCTGTGCACAGATGAAGATGACAACTGTTTCCAGTCAAGGTCAAGTCTGTTATACCTCCCAGAAACAGTCAATAAAGAGCTTTCATGGTCTAAAATACTTAGACATGTCTTTTTGAGCTCATCTGGCTTCTGTGATTGACAAGGACAATAACATTGTCTACTCTAAGTGCCTACTTTAATAATATACCAGCCAAGTGTATCTATTGTGATCCATTGGGTGTTTGTTGGAATCACTGTATTATTATTTTTTTTAATGCTCCATCTCAGTAAAAGTGAAAATGTTAAGCATTGAAACTCACTTCTATACTGTATTATTCAGATGGAATATGAAGATATAAAAGCCCATGTTTAACTGGCAGTTTGTCCCTCTTTCGGTTTGGAAGATGGCCTTTCATGCACATGTGTCAGGGGAGTGGAGCAGAGGGCAAATCAATGTTTCCTTCACTGGCTGGGGGTTTGTGTTTCGTTGTGCTTTATTGCAGCTGGGTCATCTTGGCAATCAAGCTTATTTTGAATGGGAGTTTCCTGATTTTGCACAGGTGGCTATATTTACACCAAATCCCATAAAATAATGCTAAAAGTAAACCAAAAAGTTATTTCGTTTTTTCTTATGTATTAGGGGAAACAGTGACGGGATCATAATGGCAGAGACTTTTCCAGGTCAAAAATGCCGTGATTGGGGTTATGTCATGTGGATTATTTTCGATAAAACATCTCTCAGCTTGAACAGCTAATACAGCATCACCAGGCTGATGAAAGTCACTAATTTTAATTATTTTTTTTAAATTTTTAAGGAAAGATGTTGTCTTTTTGTTCACGACCTGGGACTACCTTGTGATTCTGACCTTTCGACCAAGCAAGTAGCCATATTTACATGTACACAGAGTTTGTAATCTGCGTTACATATATCACTAGATCATGGCATGTTTGAAACAAACAAACAAAAAAAAGAACCACCAGACCAGATATCTGGCCTTATCTATGCAACAAACTGCTTTGCACTCTCGTAAGGACTGAGGATGGAGCCATCCTGAAGGCTGCAGGTCTGCCTGCAGTTAGGGTTTACAAACCACTTTAGAAAGCCACCAGTTGTGGCTGGGGCTGGGAAATGGCACTGCAGGGAAACGATGTCCTGCTCCCTGGGCATCCAAACATCTCTGCCCTCAGCAGATCCCAGGTGCAATAGGTTGAACTGGCAACCTGGTCTTTCAAAGCTTGACTAAAAGGGATTACGCTGCTCCTGCAAGGTGCTGGATTGAGGAGCTCCACTAACATGATCTACCTGGGCGTTGAGCTCCTGTGGTGATGTCTCTTGAAGCAGTGATGTGATTTTGTTTAGTCAGATTGGGGACATTATTCTCCAAGCTCAGAGATAACAAATGCACAGCTTAATGTGCTACAGATGTGTGTGATGGTGAATCAGGGCCTTGGGAAAAATTCCAAAGAGGGAGGCTTTGCTGATGGCGGTCGTGTGTTAACATGAGCTTGTGTGGGAAACCAGCCCTGTCATCCTTGTGCACTTCAGAGTGGTGCAAGTGGCAAGCAGGCTCCCAGGGGTGGCTTGCAGAGGGTGGTCAGTAAGTGACTTATCAGCTTCTCCTTAATTGTGCATTCTTCTCCTTCATTTGCAATAAATTTCACCACTGAAGGAACCAATGAATGAATAATTTTATGAAGATACTGACAGTCATTCCAGACCAGAATATTTTTCCCTAAATCTTTCTAATTTTCTCAGATATGCTTGCCTTTTTCTTCAGCAGCATAGATTGCATTGCATTATGTATGTATCTGTTGTCATAAAAATGCTGACAAAAGAATTTGCCAAAATAGCATTTGTTTGCATAAATTTAGCATATAAAAACCTGCTTGTGATGAGGTTGAATACAGGGAAAAGCTTTTTGGTATGAAGAGCACCGTCAGCTGTAACTTTGGTATCAGACACAGCCAAAGGTATTGCTGCACATGGATTAGTGCATGTTTATGTGTATTGTATGGTAAGACTGGTAATTTAATGGTATTTCAAGTGGTGTGGAAGGAGCCTGTGTTGCTGCAGTGAGACAGTGAGATGCTGAGGGTGAAGGTTTGCACTCTCTGGGGTGAGCTCCCCTTCCCCATGCTGTGATTAAGCTCCTGTGCTTGGCAGCAGGCCTAGAGTTGTAAAGATCTGAGAAACCCACAGTTTCCCATGTTCTCTGTAACATTCAAAATGTAAATGCCTCAATCCCCACTCCCCTGCCTCTTCGCCTACTGCCACAGTTATCTCCCCAGCCCTAAAGCACATGCTGTCTGTGGCATAAGAATATGGGGAAAAAAATATAATCCTAACCAACAAAAACCAAACCAAAACCCAGAAAAGGAATGTGGGGCAGTTTGAAGGCTCAGGCTTATATTGAATGTACACAGCTCTCAGCTGCATTTAAATCCTCTCGCTCCTGTCACATCTGAACCTGTGCCATGGGAGATAAGTCCATACGCGCAGAATCTGTGTTTATCTGGGGAACTACAATCACCCTGATATTAAGGGCAGGTGCAAGGATGCTCTTTGGATGGGGCTCAACGCAAAAGCTCAGAGGCGAGACAGGAGGCAGCCTGACCTTCTCTAGCAGCGAGGACCGGTGACAAATAAGCGACTGTGTGTAAAAGGCAGGATCACATCCAGCTGTTTCTCAACAGATGTGTGTGTATAGTCAGAAGTCTGGCTCCATCTTTGTGGATGGAGAAGACGAAAAGAATGAACGTGTCTTTCCCTGATGCAGCCCAGGTCCGATGCTGTTTTCTCAGACAGATGCTATCGTGCTGAGCTCGGCTGCTGCTGCTGCTTGTGAAGCAGGGATGGGTTAGAGAAAATCAGACTCTTCTAAATGGGCTCTACCCCAGCATGATTCAATGCTTTGAGGGTGCTGATGTCCTGGGCCTGGCCCTTCTCCTGGGAAGAGCAGGGAGGCAATGCCTTGTCCTGAGAGCTGCTCATCTCTGAAATACCCCAGAGGAACCGGGTATACAGCCAGCATAGATGGAGGCTGGAGGATAACTTTGGAGTGGGATTGGCACAAGAAATGTTTGCTGAGAGCTCTTTAATGAGCTGCAGTGTCTGTCCTTCGTGGGGTCTGTGGTGACTGCAGCTCTCCCCCACAGTGGTGACACTGTAACTCACTTGGGAGTTTTCCCTTGCTTTTTACAGACTTTCTGTGCTTCTTGGTGCTCTGAGCTACTAATTTACCCAGTTGTCTGCAGCACCAGAGGGACGATGCAAAAAAGGCTGTCGAGAGGTGAACACTGGCGTTTGTGAGTACAGCAAGTTATCCCACGCCGAGCGCTCGGTGTGTGCCAAAAGCACCTCGCTCCAGGCGCATCCGGAGAGTCAGAAAAGTCAGCCCTTTAAGAAGCTACTTAAAAAGCCTTGTCTGAAGTCCATCACAAGGGAGACATCATTCCCCAGCTGTTCTTGCTCCCAGCAGGTAAAAGTGGGGTGCAGGCAGGGCCAGCCCCAGCCCCGGCCGGCAGCACGGGGAGCGCATCTCGGGATGCTCAGGGCCCGGTGCGTGGCACAGCCACCCCTCCAACAGCACCACCCTCACCCCAACCACCGCAAGTTTGCCCAGCAAAACTCCTGCCCTTGTTTCCTTATCTCCACGGGCTTTTTGCTTTAAGTGCCTCTCTGCACTGCCGGCTTTTCATGGCTCAACTGTCAAAGTAGTACCCAGGGAGATGCTCCCTGAAGTCAGGTTGGCACTGCGGAAGTCCTGTGGGTAATCAAACACTCACACGTTGGGAAACTTGCCTCTGGATATTATACTGATTCACTTTAAGGGAATGATAATGGAAAATATTTTTTCCTGGTTAGCTATGTTTTGACATGGTACTGCATAGTTTCATTTCGGTAGTCTCCCTAGTTATTACAGGCATTTTAGTGTTTTTTCAGTGAGTGCACAATGGTGCTCCCTTACAGTAGAATTTAAAGCAAAGCATCTGGTTTTCTGTTCTGTGTTTGTTTAAGCAACTGTGACAAACTCCCCGGCTTTACAGGCACACTCCCTGCTTTCCTGTGGTACGTCAAACGAGTTTCCTTCTTGTTGCCAACCGTCAGAAAATTCCTGCTCCTCTCCCAAGCGCTGCGCTCCTTACCCTGCCCGTGAATCTTGCAGGGAGACTGATGCTGCCGCTGTCTGGCACCTCTGGGGTGGTATGGCCTGGGCAGTTACAAAGCTGAGCAGCCACCCCACAGGTGAGGTATGGCTCTGCAACACACTTCACCCAGATAGCTACATAAAATAACAGGTCCGATAGCAAATTCTTATTTATGAAAGTAGAACAAAACTGCAAACTGATAAGTGGGCAAAAGCTGTATGGTGATTGTAAAGGATTTTTCGCTCAGCATCTCAACTAACCTTCAGTTCTTCCCTTTAGGTCAAGCTGGAATCTCCCTCCATTAGTTTAAGGTGAGGTTTCTTGCTTGTATTTTCTAGAGGTTGCAGCCGTACTTTCTTCTTCCACATGGAGAAGGGAATGACCTGGGCAGGAAACAAAAACTATGTTCTGCACCATCCCAGGCAAGAATACAGCACTTGTTCCTATTTCAGAGTATTTTCTGCAGTTGGATATTGAACCGACCTGGCACATGGGGAGAGTGGTTTTCCTCCATCCCTCCTCAAGTTTTGGAGGTTTTTCTCTTAATTAACATGGCGCTTGAACTTAATAACTGGCCCAGTTCTGGTTTCTGGCTGCTATATTCTTCAACAGCCTTCTGAGGACACACTGTGGATCACGTCCTGATAGAAGTGAATTATTTTCTTAACAGGTTTGTAACTACTCTTCATCTGTAAGAGCAGGTATGTGACACAGAGAGTGAATTTGGAAATAGGATGCTTGATATGAGCAGTTCTTTCCACAGTAGTGTGAGCACACTTGGCTTTACAGGATCTCTTCTCATTTGGAGAAATACAAAGATAATCAAGTAATTGCTCAATTTTGTCCATCCAATGAGTAATAACTTTTCCATTTAATTCAGCTGTTTCACATCCTTTTTGATCTCAAGAGTTCATTTCATCTGTTGATGCCCCAAGACAGGATCAGCCTAAACTGTTCCTGACAGGGATTTATCTAACCTACCTGTTCCCAGTATATCCCATTATTGGAGACCCATTGTCTCCCTAAAAGGAAAACAGTGCTTCGGTACCCCCAGCTACGTATTTCCATTTATTTCGTGGGAGTAAGATGCTATGAAGCAGATAGAAGTTTGAAGCAGGTGACGATCAGGATAGTGTGCTTTGACATAAATAGAGTAACTTTTTATATTGTATGTAAAAAGTGCGCAATAGAGTATGTAAAAAAACCCAAACCCAACCTTATTGAGTTACAGCCATAACCACATGACAGTACTGCTGCACCCGTTGCTGCAGGATTTCAGGTGACACAGAAAACAAACACTTTGGTTTCTAAACTCGAATGTGTGACTTGGGTGTAACTGGATATATAAGAGCAGGCAATGGTGAACAGTCCTTTAAAAAACTGAGTCCTAAAGAAATGAATAGCTTTTATTTGAGGGAACTTGAGTGAGTTGTAGGAGTCCTTGCCTGATAATGGCATGAAAGTGAAAAGCAACAAGGACCAGAGAGAGGGAAGGGAAGGGAAGGGAAGGGAAGGGAAGGGAAG
>NW_020799116.1:5579334-5673570 GCF_003259725.1 Athene cunicularia
GAGAAGAGAAGAGAAGAGAAGAGAAGAGAAGAGAAGAGAAGAGAAGAGAAGAGAAGAGAAGAGAAGAGAAGAGAAGAGAAGAGAAGAGAAGAGAAGAGAAGAGAAGAGAAGAGAAGAGAAGAGAAGAGAAGAGAAGAGAAGAGAAGAGAAGAGAAGAGAAGAGAAGAGAAGAGAAGAGAAGAGAAGAGAAGAGAAGAGAAGAGAAGAGAAGAGAAGAGAAGAGAAGAGAAGAGAAGAGAAGAGAAGAGAAGAGAAGAGAAGAGAAGAGAAGAGAAGAGAAGAGAAGAGAAGAGAAGAGAAGAGAAGAGAAGAGAAGAGAAGAGAAGAGAAGAGAAGAGAAGAGAAGAGAAGAGAAGAGAAGAGAAGAGAAGAGAAGAGAAGAGAAGAGAAGAGAAGAGAAGAGAAGAGAAGAGAAGAGAAGAGAAGAGAAGAGAAGAGAAGAGAAGAGAAGAGAAGAGAAGAGAAGAGAAGAGAAGAGAAGAGAAGAGAAGAGAAGAGAAGAGAAGAGAAGAGAAGAGAAGAGAAGAGAAGAGAAGAGAAGAGAAGAGAAGAGAAGAGAAGAGAAGAGAAGAGAAGAGAAGAGAAGAGAAGAGAAGAGAAGAGAAGAGAAGAGAAGAGAAGAGAAGAGAAGAGAAGAGAAGAGAAGAGAAGAGAAGAGAAGAGAAGAGAAGAGAAGAGAAGAGAAGAGAAGAGAAGAGAAGAGAAGAGAAGAGAAGAGAAGAGAAGAGAAGAGAAGAGAAGAGAAGAGAAGAGAAGAGAAGAGAAGAGAAGAGAAGAGAAGAGAAGAGAAGAGAAGAGAAGAGAAGAGAAGAGAAGAGAAGAGAAGAGAAGAGAAGAGAAGAGAAGAGAAGAGAAGAGAAGAGAAGAGAAGAGAAGAGAAGAGAAGAGAAGAGAAGAGAAGAGAAGAGAAGAGAAGAGAAGAGAAGAGAAGAGAAGAGAAGAGAAGAGAAGAGAAGAGAAGAGAAGAGAAGAGAAGAGAAGAGAAGAGAAGAGAAGAGAAGAGAAGAGAAGAGAAGAGAAGAGAAGAGAAGAGAAGAGAAGAGAAGAGAAGAGAAGAGAAGAGAAGAGAAGAGAAGAGAAGGAAGATGAAGAGAAGAGGAAGAGAAGAGAGAAAAGTGCCTTCTTAAGAATAGGGTTTCCAGCTCAGCAAGTCTTTGACCCACTCATTGATAGAAGTGGGGCAAGTGAGAATCAGTCTGTGCATGCCCTGCTTCTCCCCCTCTCCTCCCCTTTTCCTAAGTGTTAGCTGGCTTGGGTCATTTCTGAGCTGTGCAATGTGAAGAGAGGACATTGAGCCTGCAGGCTGGCCTCGGGTGGCTCTTTGTGTTGCCCTGTGGAAGGTGCCATGGGGTGACTGCTTGGCGCTGTGCTACAATTGCCATATTTCTCTCCACATCCCTTTGGACCCCTACCAACACATGGCTGAGCTAGTGCAGAGCAGCATGAAGCAAGTGTGACATTTATGAGAGAACAAGACAAACTCCTCTTGACCTGTAGTAATAGATTTCACAGAGGATTATTTTCTTAATTGGGTAGGTTTAATTTTCTTGTATGGATTAGCACTATCAGGACGTTTCTTCCAGCCTTCCTTTGATAGGACGGATGTGTTCATGGTGCTGGGCTGCCACCGAGAAATCTGAGCTCAGTTCTTGGCTGGGTCACAGACGTTGAAGGATGCTGGCAAAGGGTTTCCTGTGCCTCAGCTGTAAATGAGGAGATCTTTTCCTCGAACAGGAGCTCAAGCCTGTTCCTTTTAATAATGCACCAGCCTCATTGCAGTGATACAAACAAGGCTTTCCTTTGCATATTTCTGTGCAGTAGCTTGATTCATCACTTCAAAGTTATCTCCAGATTTTTCATTCTTTCTTTATTGAGTGGTATTACCCTGCCTCACACTTCCATTTGCCTTTGCCTAATACTGATGAGGAAGAGATACACACAGTGATAAAGTACAGCTGCTGGTGCTCGCCTTGCAGGGAGGACTAAGGTGAAGAGCTTATCTGTTACAAAGCTCCTATCTTGTAATCCTGACACATTGGTTGGAGCACAAAAATGACTCCTTCTGAATTATGTTGGAGGCAGTGTTCAGCTCATAAATATTTGTGTTTCATCATCGCATCAATGAAAATCTGGAAGGCTGTTATACCCAGTCAGTTCTGTATTCAGTGACAGTAAAATTTTAATTGGTTTTACTTCTGGTGCTTGTTAACCCAAATGTAGTGTCTGCTTTCATGTCAAGTTCAAGGGGAAATGAAATCCCTTCCAACATTTTGGAAATAAATTGTTTAAATAGAGGCCTGGTTTTGTGATTTATTTTTTCAAGACAAACTGTTTTCTGCTCTTTGCAGAGGAAAAGCCTCCCACTGCCTTTATCATTAGTTCAGCCAACTTGTTTACAAGGATTGAGCTTTAAAATCAAAGCACCATAAGGACTCGGCTGTGACTTTGCCTGGATTATAGCAATGACAAGATCGCTAAATACCTGCATTGTGTTATTACTTGCTGTAAGCTCTGTGGAAGAGACAGCCTTTACTCTTTTTTTCTTTTTTTTTCTTTTTTTTTGTATATCACCTCCTCCAAAACATGCTGACCTGTGCACCAGCTGACACATCCACCCTGACCTTTCCGTGGGAAGCTCTGGTCTGACACTATCTCCATAAACCCCAAATTGGGACAAGGGTTAATGGAGCAGCATTTGACCATAACGGCACCAGGAACTGAGATGAAACCTGGGGAGAATGAGACAGATCTGCAGAAGATAAGACTGAATGAGCAATCCAGGCTCTGGACCATTATTCACCACTGGGTCAGCGTCATCTCTGTTGGTGGAGCTGGACCTCCTTGTGATAAACTGCTCTGCACTTGGCCTGCTCCAGCCTGGGTTTAGGGAGTCCCTGCAGCTAAGCCAGCCTGAGCACATTGCCCACACTGCATACGGCAGTTTCAAAGCTTCTGTGCCTTTCCTGGGTCCAAACCTCAAGGTGGGGGGGGGGAAGAGCAAAGTTGCTGCACTCGATTTCTTTAATTAGTTAAAATTTTGAAGATTCAGTACCACTGTCCTGGCTTGGAGTGGATAGTGACTGAACTCTGCCCTTCCAGGTTAATCAAGCTCCAGAGAAACAAGGAATTGCAGAAGCAGCCAGATATTTCTTCCAGCAAATGGATACGTGGCCCCAGGTTGAACCATGTACAGCATCCCCCGTGGGAGCTGCATTTCACTCCCCAGCGTTAATTTGGGAACATACTGGCAGCAGAGAGTTTTAGCCATGGGCTTGGAAAACGTAATGCTCAGTTTTTAGAGGTTTGGGCGCTTTTTTTTTTTTTTTGTGATAGTTTAAAAAGAAATAGCTGTAATTAATTTTGTGGTGCTGTGGTTATTTCAGAGGGCTGGCTGAAATCACATCCCAGACCATATGACATTGTGCTCAGCTCACAGAGCTGGGGGGAGGAAGGAGGAAAGGGGGGGACATTCGGGGTGATGGCGTTTGTCTGCCCAAGTCACTGCTACGTGTGACGGAGCCCGGCTGTCCTGGGGATGGCTGAGCCCTGCCTGCCCGTGGGAAGGGGGAAGGAATTCCTTGTTTTGCTTTGCTTGCGCGCGCAGCTTTTGCTTTACTTGTTAAACTGTCTTTATCTCAACCCACAACTTTTCTCACTTTTACTCTTCCGAATCTCTCCCCCGTCCCACTGCGGGGGAGTGAGCGAGCAGCTGTGTGGGGCTTAGTTGCCGCCTGGGGTTAAACCACAACATATGCCATATGAATAATGGCCTGTTTCTCCCATCACCTCCCAGCACTTAATGGATGTGAAAGTGAGGGCAGAGTCTGACTTCTGTTTGGTTTTGATGCAGCTAGTTTTAGTCACAAACAGTGTCGATTCCCCCAAAGCTGAGTGAATGCACTTGTCTTGACACCCCTTAGCATCGCTGCCTGCAAAGCCTCATTTAAGCCTGTGGATGACTGAAGTCATGTACTGCAGAATATTGCTGAATCTTGTCACTGATAATCCTTGTACGGAGGAGCCAGTGAACTCTAGTCAGAAACAATGAAAAGAAAATTTAATAAAATATTATAATACTACATGACTGGCTAAAATAAACATAGGTTTAGAGACTTTTTTACCTATTTCCCACGCTTTCCTTCTCAAGGTACAGTTGCAGTTTGAGTTAATCCAGAACATGAGCCCTGCTGTCACCTGCTGTAAGTGACCTGGCTGATACAAACATTTCTAACCCTGCTCCAAATTGCCCAGTACGAACAGTAAGATACCATCTTCAAACTGGGTGCAAAAAATCACAGTTCAGGTAAGAACCAGGAGCCCATTTGTGACTGTAATTATTAGTCTTAACTGAAACTGGCAGGCTGGAAATGTAAAGATCTTTTCTGCATTAAAACGTCTTCAGGCAATGGTAGAACTTTTCAGAGCTCTATAAAACCTATTGTCTCTAGTGACATCGGTCTCTTTGATCTCAGTCTCCATTTTGGGTTTCTACGAAATTAAACAAAATATTTGAGAAGAGAATCAAATAGTTATAATACAAATAAAGTGACTTTTTTTTTTCTTTCATACGGAACATGTTTTTATTAAAGCTGGTATTCCTGAATTTAAAATACTTGCACAATAGGAGAGGAGAAAATGGTTTGTTAATGATATGGGTCTGCAGCTACAAGGTGGTTCTCAGTTTTTAAATGTCACATCCGATATTCTTTAATCCTTTTTTTTTTTTTTTTCCCCTCATGAGATAACTCTTCAAAAATACTTGGCAGCCGTATGAGACAGAAGCGGCGAGCTGAAGGTTCAGGGAAGAGGGACGATAGCAGGAGTGACCCAGGGCCGCGGGGAGAGCAGCCCAACGTCTGCAGAGCCACCGTGGTGACTGCAGGTCCCCCCACCCGTGCCTGCTGCCCCAGGGAGGTTGCCCACCGCTCTCCCACCCCAACCCCACGGCACCGCTGCTCACACCCATCTCCTGCCCGCTCAGCCACTCTCCCTCGTGAAGCTGCTGAGGAAGGGCACGTTCCCCAGCCGACAGCCCCGGGTGCTCTGCATCAGAGACCAGGAGCTCGGCCCCTTTCCTTCCCGCCTTGGGATGCAGCGCTGGGGCAGCTTTTAGGGGCAGGGGAAGCATCACGTAGGTGAGTTTGGGCACAGGCTGCCCCAAAACTGCTGTATGCAATGGCACCTGCACGTTCCCTCCACAAGCTCCTCCTGGATGGCCAGCTATGCCTAAATAGGACATGATTGTCTTCAACATGTCGAGTTTAATATGATAATACATATAGCCATACACGCACATAGAGATTCATGCATTAAATTGTTTGAAGACTCTTGTTTACCACTATTGATTCGTGCCAGCTCTCCTCTGATTTTAAATCCATCCAGGCCTCGTTGTTCTCTGGCTTTGATGGTTCATACTCCTCAGACAGCAATTTGTGTGTGTTTTATTTATAGCCTCATGACAGGCCATGGTTTTGCAGTAACAAAAAGGGTGCTTTACACTTAAAATGATTAAATTGTCAAACAGCTTCTGAGCACGCACTGAAAAATTGTCTAAGCTAATTATGTATTTATTATTTTCATGAGAATTTGAATGTGCAAATCAGATAATTTGTTGCACAACCACCATATGAGTTACTGCAAATGCATACGAGCAGGTTTGGCTGGTATGTTTGGGCTAGAGTCAAGAACTGTTATATGCTAAAAAACTGGAGGGTGGCTGGAACCAGGCTCTGTCGTGGTCATTAGCATTAGAGGAATGTTATCTTTGTAATGCTGCTTAAACCTGGCCTGGCTTAATTCCATTTTATGCAGGGGTGCCAGTATTTTGTGTTGTCCTTGGTAGGGAGCTAGTCCTTTTGTATTGTTTTTTAATTTATTACTCATATGCGTATACAGTTTATCACTTTTGATGTTCATGAGCTTTTTTTTCCCCCCTTGGGTGATCTGTAATCCAGTGTCAGCTTCTATGGAAAAATGTTTTTTTTTCAGAGCGGTCATGAGACTTTGCAGCAGACCTGGAGATAAACTATAAGTTATATGAGCCTAGCACAGAGCTCTGACATCACTGTACATGATAAATACAGTTGCAGTTAGAGGGATAACCATGCGGCTAGTGAAAGAAATTTATCTAATAATTAGTGTACTACTGCTGCTTTCCAGGAGTTATTTGTTAATAATTATTTGGGGAATAGGGACAGTATTCATTTTAGTGCTCTGTCCAACTCTGTTCAAAGGAGATAACTGTGAATTGTTCAGTACCTAGAAAGGAGTGAAGAAACTTTATCTACAAATCGAAATGTTTCTTAGGCTTTGCACAACCCCAGAGTTGCCTGTGGTGTGCACAGCCTCTCAGGGAGGCTGAGCCAGGTACCAAGGGAGGGAGCAGTGGTCGATGAGCAGAGGAGGAGCCCAGCCACACCTGCAGTGAGGTTGGCATTTGTGAGCATGAAATTAAATCACCTAACCCTGAATGCCTAAGTCAGTGCAGGTGAGCTCAGATCAGCTGGACTGGGGGTTTAAGAGACCATCATTAATCACATCTGCAGAGTCTCATTCAGCCATTGCTCTTAAGGGAGGAAGAGAAAGGAAGGAGCAATTTTGATGAAGTGGTTGGTGCTTGTGCAAGATGAAGAGGTGATACGCTTGTGTAAGTCAGACCTGCCTGGTCCTTGCTGTTGCTTTTTTTCTGCAGTACAGTTCTGATGCAGAGATATATGGGGTAGGACTGAAAACATGCACAAGACAAGCTAAAGTGACTAGTGAGTAAGGGGATCAAGAGGGTTTAGGATAATTAAGTTGTGCTGCCCAGTCTGACTGGGATTTTTATGTAGACAGTGGAAAGAGATAGGCTGCTCCTTAAGATAATTTAAGGGATGACTTTGATGCTGAGAAAATATCTGGAGCAATCTGATTTTGTGTTAAGTGTCTTTTGGGGAGGTGCAGGAACAGCTTCACAAATGCAGCCTGGGGTGGGACTCTGCAGAGAGGAGAGCTTTGAGGAAAGGGTTTCATCACAACATGATGTTTCATAGACTGGGAGTATCCTCTGCAAAGCAGCCATATAAGTATGGGGCTGCAGCAAACTGGGAGGGCTGCCTAATGGGGAGGTGAGATGGTCCTTCCTGCTTTATTCTGTGCTGGTTAGACCTTGGGGAAGCATCCCACTTGGGGCTTCATCCTCAAAGGAAGCAATGATGGAACCAGAGCCCAGAAAAGTACAGTAAAAATGAGCTGAGACTAGAGGCTGTGGGGAGGAAAGCTGTGGGACTAAGGCTGTTTACTGGCAAGAAGAGAAAACCTCAAGGTGATGAGGTTGCTGTGGTTGAGTGCTCCTGGGCTGCTGCAGAAAAGAGGGGAATATGCAGTGCTCTATGTCTGTGGGATGCAAGGAATTGATATTAAGGGATATATAATTTTAAGATGAGGATGGAGAAGCGCTGCGATAGGTTTGCTCTGGGAAGTTGTGGAGTTGCAGTCACTAGGGGTCAGAAGTTAGATAAATGCCTGCTAGAAAACAGAAGTGACCCCACCTCAGGCAGGATAATGGGCTGCCTGGCCTCTGCTCTGAGGCTCCTTCCAACCCCCTTTGCTGTGGTGACATGGAAAGCAAATTCTGCACAAAAATAAATTGGTGTGTTGCCTTTCCTCTCCAAGGAAGGAGATGCAGGATGTGCCCAGGAGGAAGAGATGTGGAATAAAGGAGCTGGGGCAAGGGGCAAAATGTGACTGAGACCTGAAACTAATATAACTATTATTTCCTTCCTCCTCTTTAAATATTAATAATAGACTTTTTTTTTTTTTTTAATGCTGTCAAGATAGCCAGCATTATTCTACGCTCTTGCCTAAGCCATTAATGCACTGTGCTCTGAGTTAGATTTTGCAGGCCTTTTCCTTCCCCTCTCAGGAGAGATTTTCCTATGAAGTGCCATTGTCGGCAGCAGAGCTGGGTGCTCGGGTACAATGCCCTGTGGTACTTTATGAATGAGTTCCTCGGGTTCTGAACAGTGACTTTCTGACGCAAGGCTCCTTTGTTTCCCTACTTAAAAGTAGGCAGCCCTGCAGGATGACTGATTCTGATAATAATAAAGGAAAGCACACTGTGTGCACTGGGGAAATAAGGAGAAAAGGATTTGTGAGTGGTTTGGAGTAGGATAGGATTCTTGGGGCTGACATCTTTGTCCAAGGGAGCTCTGCAGCAAAGCGTAATAGAAAAGTTAGCAAGTGTATGTCATCCAAAAACCTTTGCAGATAACAGCACAAGTATGTCGGGTTTGGGAGTTGCGGTCCCTCCCAGCCCTCCTGAGCGTGGTGCAGCGAGCTGATGTCCGGCTGCCTTAGCGGTGCCGGTGGAGTCGCTCTCTGGATGGTAGATGCTGCTGTAGGTGGGGTGGATGTGCCCTCAAACAGTGCTGCCTGCTTCCCGTGGGCTGTGGTCTTCTGCTGAAAACCAAAGCTGAACAAAAACCTGGAAGCTTTTCTCTGTTTGGAAGCGTACTTGGTTGGGTTTTTTTTTTTTTGTCTGTTGAGATGATTAGCAGCAAGCCTGGGCAGTGGAGTATCAGTGTGACCCATAATTTCAGGTCTCTGTGATCAAAGCTTCCTGATGAGTAAAGGCTTTTTATCAAGATCAGTGATGGGAAGAAAACAGGCTTTGTTATCTCCCTGCTGCAGAGGTTATTCGTATTGCCCTGTGCACCCTGGATTGCAAGGAGCCGGGGCTGGCCCTGGCTGGCAGTGCTGCTGCTGCGCTGGCAAGAGGCAACATCCCACACCTGGAGGTCTTCCAATCGTAGTGAGGACTGTCAAAGAAAGGAAACGCAGGCTCTCAGTTGGCTCACTGATGCCTGTGCTTGTCGCTTCTGAGTGGAAATATGCTGGGTGGCTTTTTGCATATTAACAGGCTTTTGATATTGGACAGGATTGTGGAGAATTCAGTAGCTGCTTGAAAATCATGGTGTGTTTTTTTTGGTGTTTGTTTTTTTTTTTCTCCCTTGTCTCGGATATGCTGAGGGTAAACAGCTCTGCCCTCTAGTGCCGTTTGCCAAATCTGTTAAAACCTAACACATGGGTGATGCTGGGAACATGCCTCACTCGGAGCATCCCTTGGAGCCCGCTGACCTGTGCCAGTCCGGGGCTGCTCTGGGCATCGTGCCGGAGGGCCGGGACCGGCTGAAACCTGGCAGCTTCCAGGTAGCCCCACGCCAGGCAGGGGAGCGTGGCGCGTGTTGGCGTACCCTCTGTGCAGCATCCGCGAGTTCATTTCTGTATTTTCACTTGAGCAACCCTGTCGAGTCTGATATTTGCTTTCCCATAATGTTTATTATGCCTTTGAGAGACGTGTAGAAGAGCTAAATGATGAACAACCATTTCAGCAGCTTTGCTCTTTCAGCCCCATAAATAATGAATTCATCGGGGTGAGAAAACACATGCCCAGACACAAACACATGCAGAGCCTTGCAGAGGAAAGGGAATAAGCACGGAAGCTTGAGATCCAAATGCAGAGCCCCGTGCCAGTAAAATGGGAACTGCTTTTTGGAGTGAGAAAGTATCAGAGGGTGGGTATGGAGTTAATTGCCTCAAGAGGAGACCGAAAGCAATTAGGAATGCAGGCGCGTACTAGCGCTGAGGTTTGAAGTGATGGGTTGCTACCTGCTTGGCGTTTGAAGGGGATTGTCTGTAAATTCTGTCTTTAAGCATCAGCTGAAATGATTTGGTCCCTGCAGCCCAACGGGGGTTACAAATATTGAACTTGCTGCCCCCCTTCAACTCGGGGTGGTGTGGTTTCAAAGCGTCTGCGTTCCTGGAAGTTTTGTAACTGTAAATAAACGAAACCCTACAGTTCCCACACTGCCCTGCTGAGGGTACTTGCAGACACATCGCGTGTGCAACTTTTTATAGAATCCACACTGGAGAGGACTGGAAAGAATCCACGGAGCTTCCTTAGCCCCAGTGCTCACAAGCAAGTCGTGGTGGCTGGAGGAGCGAGGGTTGCGTGGCAAGGCGTTGCATCGCGGGGCGTGCTGCTTCCAGGGGTAACGCGTGGGGAAAGGACGAGCTGCTTTCGTCTGCTTCGCTGGCGATTAAAACAGGCAAACGCAGCGGGGCGAGGTCTGGTGTGTGCTGGCAGAGTGTGTCAGCGGAGCCCCGCAGACCCAAGTCTAATCGGCTGAAACGCAGAGCTGCCAGTGCTAGCCGGGGGCTGGGCAGACTGTTGGGAATTCATGCTTCATGTTTTTCTTTGCTCTGTTGTATATTCCCCAATTTTTTAGCACCGCCAAGCTCTTGCCTTCAAAAAAAGCACCCGCCTGTTCTTTTGATCAACAGATTGCGTGTGGCTTGACAGCGAGAGCCTCTGTCAGAGGCCGTGTCTCCTCTTTGGCCGTGGGAGTGTGTGTGAGGGAGCCAAGCGTGCCGAATGGGAGAGGGGCAGCCTGGTTGTCACTGCTGCCAAGCCCTTACGGCAGCACTGGAGCTGCAAAGCAGCTGCACTGTGCCAGACACCTTCATCCCTTCTCTTCCTCCTCTCTGGGACCGGTTGTGGACATCTGGGGTTTGCAAGGGCTCTTTCTCTGCTGATGCTCGTGGGTCCTTTCCCAGGAAAACTGCTGTGCAGTGGGAGGTTTGAGCCCAGCTGGTGCTGGGAGCTGCTGGGGGGGATGCTGGGCATGGCAGAGTGTGGGGGGAGCTGCAGGTGCCTGCAGGGCTGCCTAAAAACCAGGTGTCTGCAAACCAGGGCTGCGCTGGGAAAAGGTGAATGAGATGCGAGTGGTTCATCTGGACAACCTCAGAAATGTTTTGCTGGCTGGAGACTAGAATCTTTGTGATAACTCTGAAGTTCTTTCCTGGAAAAATAACAAGGGAAATTATACTGGTTGGCAATTAGTCCTTCAAACACAAGTGAACCTGGACAGCCAGCAGAGCACACAGGCAGCTCTTTGATTTATGAAACACTGAGACTTCAATTCTCTGATCCATCTTAGCTTGATTTGCCCTGATAAGAGCTAGGACATTTTTGTAGAGTTTGATCATCTACTTTATAGCCTT
The DNA here is from genome assembly GCF_003259725.1 of Athene cunicularia. NCBI lineage: Eukaryota > Metazoa > Chordata > Aves > Strigiformes > Strigidae > Athene > Athene cunicularia. The sequence continues at coordinate 5,590,378 of NW_020799116.1, forward strand.
GTCTAAAATGTTTCACAGGTCAGCTCCCAAGATGATGTTAGATTTTATGGACCTGGAAATTTGTTTGTGGAGTGCTGGACAATTCAATTTTGAGGCACTTTGCTACTCAGTAGGTGGTGATGGGGAGAAAATTCATGCAGAGTTTAAACATACTGAATTTCTTGAGTTTAACGGGGGCTTGCAGTTCTTATGTTGGCATCAAAACCATGACTACTTGACTGTTGTATAAATGGCCCACCAGTCTACATGCACTGATTGATTTTACTTTTTTTTTTTTCCCCCTCTTGAAACTCAGGCCATCTATGACAACTCTTGATCTGCTGTATTTTTCTCATTGATCTCTGAAACAAGTGAAGCCTACAAGATGATGCTCTCTGAGCTCCTTCCTTCTCACAGATTTTGAACTCCGCTAGCCTGTCTAAACCAAATCAGGCAAATACTGTATTGCAGTGGGTTTTGTGACCCTAGGTGACTGGGCTGAGCAGAGACCTCTTAGTGCCTGCAGAGGTTCACGCCAAAGATGACAAATGGAAGTGGGGGAGAAGGGAAAGAAAGAGACATTAGTAATTCCTGAATTTGGGAGAAGTTCAGCCAGAGCTTCCCCATGTCAGTTCCCCTCTCATCCCCCTTTATATATATAGTTGGTGTAATGATGAAAGCTCAAATAGGAGTTACCTCAAATTGGAGGTAATTTTCCAGAACATCATTCCCACGAGTGCTACAATCATTACAGGCTGAAATAATGTAAGTAGAGAGATAATAGCAAAGGGAGAAGAAAATGGAAAGGTGTGAGCAAAAGAGGAAAACAAGTTTCAGTCTGATTTTTGGAAAGTAATGGAGAGCTAATGAGTTGGAGCTCATCTAGGTGGCAGCAGCAGGCATTGCTTTTCCTACCAGGAGAGGTGATGCATGTCTAGAAAATAAAAGAGAATTTAAAAGTTGCGTGACTAGTGCATGAAAGTAGAAGGAGCTACAGAAAAGGACCAGGAGTAGACAGAAACAACTGAGGTAGCATGGATTTATATGTACTTCTGTTAATTCAGGATGAGTGCCTGGCGCTGGGCAGCTCATAAAAAGAGGCTGCTTTATCTGTCTAATCCCTTTCTGTCTTGATTTTTAAAATAATCCTTGGGTTCAGCAGTTTTGGTCCTGTTGCTGCTACAGAGTGGCCACGGAAGGAGAACGAAGGTGTCTGCAGAAGGTTTGCTCCAGCCTGGAGACCAGCACCAGGACATGCCAGGGTTTGGGGGCCATCAGCAAGCCCACCCTGGCCCCATTGCCTCCTGGCTGCTGGGAGTAAATTTTGGCAGCTGGTTAGATTTAGCGGTGGCCTTGGTGTGAGTGCAGGGTATGCCTCAGCTGCACAGGCAGAGCTCTTCTTGGCTGTGGGACCCCAGACAGTCAGGATGGACAAGAGACACGGAGAGAAAAAAGGCAAATAGCCCCCAGCACCCTCAGGAACAAGAGGCATGTGTCTTGAATCACAGAATCATTCAGGTTGGAAAAGCCCCTCAGGATCATCGAGTCCAACCCTCAGCCCGACTCCACAAAGTTCTCCCCTACCCCATATCCCCCAACATCTCATCCAAATGGCCCTTAAACATACCCAGGGATGGGGACTTCACCCCTCCCTGGGCAGCCTGTTCCACTGCCTGACCACTCCTTCTGTGAAACATTTTTTTCTAATGTCCAATCTGAACCTCCCCTGTTGGAGTTTAAAGCCATTCCCTCTTGTTCTATCACTAAATCCCCATGAGAAGAGACTTGTTTATCCTCTGCCCTCTCCCAGGAGGGCAAACCCGGAGCACTGAGTGCCTTGGGGTAGCTGTAGCCTTTTGCCCCAGCCATGGTGCCAAGCAGGGGATATCTTATATACTGCCTGATATGGCATTCGATGGAGGCAGCTCCTTCACCTTTCTTTTTTCCTTTTTTCCTTTTTGTTTTTTGTTCTTTGTGAATCCTGGTCAAGGAAGCTAATAGAGCCAGCAGCTGTGTAAGTAGTGGGAGCCGGTCCCCATTTGTTAGCGAGCCTGTCAGGGGCTGAGCGCGCACGGTGCGTGCAGAGGTGCTCGCTTGGCTCGCTCTGCCCTCGGACCGCTGCGCCAGACGGAGACGTCGGCGAAGACAGACACAGGTGGGCTGCTTAGTGTGACGGAAAATAATTAGGAGAGCATTAGTTTTAGGTTGAAATAAATGGGTTGTCCAGCTGTAGCTGCTGTAGAGAGGAAGTTGAATGTTAATTAGATGCCACCAGTAATTATGGTGATTATGTGTTTTTTTGAGTGGCTGTTGGGAATAGCTCAATTCACATCCAGAGGGTAACGTGAATGACATTTCTAATCGCTTTAAGGAAGAGGGATTTTTTTAAAAAAAGCATAAAAACCACCCCAAACCCAAGGACAATTACAGTAAAACAAAGCTACAGTAGGATGCAGAGAACTGTAAATGGTTTGATGTAACTGCTCAGGAAAAATGAGTATCGGCTGAAGTAAGAGAAAATGCTTTGTCTCCGGTGCAAAAAATTCATCCTGCTTTTCTACATAGAAAAATAGACTGTGACAGAGATAGGACCTACACCTGTTCATCCATCTCCTGGTGCATTTGCTCAACTGAGACAAGCAGTCCTCCTGAAAATAACTCTAAATTTATTTTGCTGATTTTTCAGGCCTGTCTGATTCTACCCACCCCGCCCCCCTTAACACAGATAAACAATGATGATGCCGGTAAAATTCAGGGAAACGGTGATTTTGTAAGAGACTATTACCTTATCTTATTTGCAGACAGTCAATTTTAATATTTAGACCATAAACAATTTTACAGCCTTGTCCATACACAGGGCTACTCTGAAACAGTTGCTCCAAACATATTTATGTAGGCATTGTGATAAAACAAGTGCCCACATGCAAATCTATTCAGAAATAGCTGTTGTGCTCTCAGTTCCATTTTTCTTTCAGTTTTTTTCTTTCAGTTGTAGAACAAACCTCTCACTTATACCAACTAGTTAAGAAATGAACTCATTAACATGCCACCCACTGTGTCTGATAACCTAACACCTCCGATCTCAAACAGTCTCAGCTCAGATTCACTCTTAGAATTATCTATTAATATTATTTGTAGAATAAATTTGCGTAAATTCTCAACAAACATGTGCTGGACACCCAGACTTTTGTGTGATATTTTACTGGAAATGACTGATTCAGACCCAGTAGGTGAGAGCTTGCATGCGCTGTACAAGAGTGATGTCTTCCTTGCAAACCCACTAAGTGCTCATGGGGGTTCTTCTTTTCAAGAAATAATAACAAACACTTGAATCTTACACAGACAAAAATGTGCAAAAGCCCAAGGACAGTGAGCTGATTTGCACAGAAACCCACTGGTGGTTGAACAAGGACAGTCTTCTGTGATCCACAGGGAAGGTCCACCTGAAGCACTTGTGCGGCTGCCTAACACAAAACTTAAAAAATAGAATCGTAGAATCGTTCAGGTTAGAAAAGACCCTTAAGATCATCGAGTCCAACCGTTAAAGCTGCCATGTGTACCCCTAAGCCATGTCCCTAAGCACCACAGCTACACTTCTTCTAAATACCTCCAGGGATGGTGACTCAGCCACTCCCCTGGGCAGCCTGGTCCAGTGCTTGATAACCCTTTCAGTGAAGATGCATCATTCCCCTTCGTTCACAGGGGAAACACAGTACCTCACCATCTGACCTTCCTGAAACTGATGTTTGGAAGACCCCTGCTGATGATGATTCAGGTAAGATGTCACCTGTTTTTTTGCATCAGCTGTGTTACTTGCTGTCAGGGGCATGACTGTTTTTTCTGAGCGTTGGAACCATACACGATACCGTCACGGCATTCAGTGGTTGGTGTGTCTCAGACAGAACTAAACAGATAACCAGCACAGTGGCATAGCCACCTTCTTGGTCTTGCACTGCACTATCTACCTGGGCATTGAGTGGAGAGGTGCAATTTTTCACCAAATGGCCAACTTTTTACCTTCCTCCAGCTTCCTTCTCCAGGTGGAGGTTCTTCAGTGGTCCCTGGTCTTGTCACATGGGACCGTGTACTTCTTTGTGTGTAACTAGAAGTGCATCCATCATAGGATGGAAGTGTCCTGCATCATGAGATGGGTGCATGCAGTCAGCTCCTGTCCCCTGCACCCAGGCACGTGGGCATGTCTGTCACGTGCGTTTTGCTCCAATAACGGATGTAGTTGTGTGGCAGGGGAAAGACTGCAGGTCTGAGGGAGATGGAGCAGTGGAGGACTGATTGCTGGAGCAGTGGGGTGCCCCACATCTGGGAACAAGCCTTGGGCTAAAAGCTGGCTGAAAACTTTTGGTGGGTTGGATGCATCCAGGGCAACAAGATTTGCCAAAGGAAAAGCTCCTCACTGCAAACACAACAGCCCTGGTATTCCTTAGTCACTTCCATCTAGGAAAGTTTTTGATAGTGATTCAACTATGTTAAATTAAAAGTAGGTGGCAAAATGATAGCTTTGCTTTTGCCTCTAAAATCCCACTGCTGATTCGATGTTATTGAAGCAGGAGTGCACTTTTTTCCTTTTTTTCTCTGGCCAATCAGTCAGTTGAAATATATGTTCACTCTTTCATTTCTAGTACTTAAATTTGGGGAATAGTGAGACCCTGCACGCGTTTTCTTACATGCATAGACCACGGTGAAAATTTGAAAGTTCAGCTGACCTTGATTTACCCAGTGCTTATGAGCTTGTGCTCTCTTCTTCCAGATTCCTCCAGAAGGATCCGCTGCTGGTTGATGGGAAGTCATCGAAACACGTTGTGCCACATCGGGAGGAGCATGGGATAGCCTGGGGCTCTCGTCCCTCCTCTTTGAGGATGAAGAGTTGACAAGTCTAAATGGACACACCACGAGCAGTAGAGTCTGGAGAAAATGGAGGAAGACCAGGAGCCCCCAGCAGTGATTGAGACTTTGAAGAATCAGTCCCAAAGGACGTTCATCTAGATATTAAGGCCTGTGTTTATAAGAGTGATTGCTGTGCCATGCTCTCCCTGAGGACCTGGATGAACATCCAAAGAGGGGGTATATGCTGTTACCTCCAGCAGAGGCAGGCTGGCTCATGCCACCTATCTGTTCTGGTGCTCTGAGCTTCTCTGCATGCTGTGCTACCAAGCACACTTGTTCCCATAGGAGTTTTTGGTGTGCCTGTGTTTGGCAGCTTCAGTTTTCCTTGTTTGCCCTTTTACTTTTCTCCTTTCATCCTGTACTTGGACACAGGGATAGTTCTCAGTCACGCTAATGCCTCAGCCCTGGTACATTGGTGCTTCCCTCCTTTATCCTTTCTATGTCTGCCACAGATGTGGAAGCTGCGGGCTCTGCTTGCTGACCAGGGCCTGGCAATTCAGGGACAGAGCCATCGCCAGGGCACACTTTGGCTATAACACATTCCTCTGGAGCTTTCTGAGTGAGGAGATCCATCAGGTTCATTTGCACAAACACCATGGGTGAGAAAATGAGCTCTGCGTCAGGCCGTGATGATTTTAAATCTGAGGGGCTGCTGAGAGCTGTCAGCCGAGGCAGTCCGTCAGGTCCTGCTGGCTCCAGGGGTGTCCTCCTCTAGTCTTGCTGCTGCACACTGTGAGGACCACCTCCTGGGAGGCAGCTGAGTCTCAGCCACTGGGGACACTAGGGCTCTCCAGACTGGCCTTGCTGGGAGCTCTCCTGGTTTGCCAGCAAGACCAGTGTGGAGATCCCTGGTGAGATTGCTGGAAGCTTTCCTGGTTTTGTGGTGCCCCTTGGCAGCCTAGGCAATGTCATGATTTGGGGTTTTTTATCCTTTTGTCTCAAACAGTAAAGCAAATAAAGTGATGGAGGGAGGGAGGGAGGAGTACCACAGCTCAGGGAAGAGCTGTGTTCCCACAGAGGGTTGCACTGAGCACACTTTTGCTCTCGCAGTGCACACAGAGGGGTTTTTTAACCCTGGGATCCCTCTTGAGTGCTGGTGAGGGTTGTGTGGGAAGCAATGGCTTCTGTGTGGCTGCAAAGTGTTGTGCTGCGGCTGGTGTCTCCTTGCTATGGGGTGGAGAAGAGGGTGAGCAATTTTTCTGCGCAGATTTTTAGACGGCTTCTTTGCTTTTCTTACTCGGGGGTTGATGGGCACTGCTGCCGTCCCTCCTGAGGATGGCTCCAGCTGCAGACCACGGGTGAAGGTTGCAGCACCAGATCTCCACGTGGTACCACCTGCCCGTGGCTGTAATAGGTGGCGTGGTGGCTCTTCCAGGAGGAAGAACACCTCAACTGAAGCAGTATCCTGATTGTCCCCATGCACCCAGTGGGGCAGCGAGTGTGCCAGCGTGCTTTGTGCTGTCAGGCATCAGTCACAGCCAAGCGAGGGGCTCCTCCAGCGGTGCTGAGCAGGGCAGGGGCAAGCGTGATGACTCCAGAGCTGGCTCAGGTCCATGCAGAACCCTGGTGCTGGCTCCCTCCTGGCATGGGCACCCTGGGCCCTCTCTCTGGGAAGCCACTTTGGGAAGCGTGTCGTTCCTCCTCTGTTCCTCACCAGCTCTCAGCAGTTTCTGTGTGTGCCCACCAGAGAGCAACCCCGGCACAGGGTTCTTGTCTCCAGAGACAGGGATGGTAGTTCTGGGTGTGAGCCAAATCCATCATCCCTCACCCCTCAGCTCTATCATCTCGTCACAAACCCGAGCTGAACAGTGAGTTTAGTCCCGCCATGTCCTGGGCAGGAGGAGCATCCTGCTGGGCCGGGACGAGGTGCTGCCATGTGAAGCCCTGGCCTGGGTCTTCTGCAGAAAATCCATTGCCTCCTCCAGGGAATGTCCATGCCAGCTGTTAGCAAGGAGCATCAATCCAACACACAGGGAGCAAGGAGGGGTTCAGACAGCTTACAAAACGTAGATGGGTAAAAATCTGGTGCTTTATGCAGTCTCCTGAGTAAGTGCACAAGCAAACTGTTCATCTCATAGTCGTTTAGGCTGGAAAAGACCCTTAAGATCGTAGAGTCCAACAGATATCTCGGTGGATATCTTTGGTGCTTGAACATGTAGTTGGGTGTCTCGGTGTGGTTTTGTGTGCAAGATGCTATCCCAGCGCTTGGTGTTTGGGGAAGGAAGAAACCTGTGTGCTTTTATGGGGGTGTTTTTGTTTTGTTTTGTTTTTTTTTTTCCCCCCCATGCTTCCACAGGCTTTGCAAGTATCAGCTGAGCTTCAGTGCTGGCACAAAGTCCCAGGGTAAGCAGTTGCATCTGGGCTTGGAAGTGGGGCTTAGCTATTCAACGTCTTACTCGAGCTGCTTGTGTCAGGAGGGACAGATGGACAGGTTTTATCTTGTCTGGGACAGACACACAGTGCAGGGCGACCAAATTGCCTGCTGGAAGGACCCGTCCCTCTTCTCTGTGCTTTGCTTGAGCTGGAGGAGCGGCGTTCACGTGTCAGTGGTGGGTGCAACAGTCCGTGGTGCTGCTGAGCCACAGCCCCGGTACTTGCAGAAATGGGCTTTGAAGGAGAGCTGAGGGAAGAAACAACTCATTGCTATTTTTATCCTTGCACCAGCCCCCGGGGATTTCGATTGACAGGATTAGTTATGAAGCCAATATTATGAGTTCAACTATGAGTGAAATAACACAACTTCTGTGGGAAGCAGAGTAAAAGAGGCAATTATACAGTAGTTTAATAACAGTGCTGTGCTGGCTGGGTAGCTAAAAACTTAGAGTTGACAGTAATTAGGTTTTTTCATTCTTCATGTTAATAGCTATAAAAATTACAATAGAAATTAATCTGATTCGCTTTTATTCCATGCTGTTTTCATCATCCAGTCTGTGCCCATTTGGCCTTCAGATTATTATTTTATATGTTTTTAGTGTCTGGTATTTAAGATGTACAGAAACAGGACTTAATGTTGAAACATGCACTAAGGGGGTGCAGTAACACTCTTTGGAGCATCAGAAATCCAGGGAATGCTTGGATAGACTGTGAGGGCTTTCCAATTTGACTCACCCTCATTAGCAGTTGGACTTCTAACCACAGGAGTTACTCCAAATCATTTAAAATTACAGTAAAAATGAGATGTTAGGAAGAACTCTTTTGCCTGCCTGTTAATGTGCCATGCATAGATAAACTGTCGGGAGGGAGGGAGGTGCTGGGGTGCAGCAGTCTGTACGCTGGTCACTCACTGCCCTCACCTCCCTTGTGGGATGGGGTGAGAGTTGATGTGGTGATCTGGTTTTGGGCTTTGCTCCCACCTCAGGCTCTGTGCTGGGATGGCAGCATGAGTGGTGGGGGGGTATTTGTCAGCAGCAAAGAGCTGGGCTTGTACTCATTCAGTCAAGAACCTGCGTGTTCCCTCAGGTCTGTGGAGCATCTTCCCCATCTCCGCAGCTCCTTGGTGGTGCTGCGGTGTGGGCCGGCAGGCTGGGGCTGTGCAGGCATCTCATCTCCCTGCCATTGCATCCCAAGTGACGCTTACTTGTCAGCTGCCCTCCTTTCAAGCACTGTCCTTTTCTTTTTTGTGTCTAGACAGCAGTAAGCTTTCTCTTATGCCATAAAAACTTGAATTACTTCAGTAACTGTGTATTTCCAAACTTGCAGGGTAAAACTTGATGAGCCAGCAAATGTGTGGCATTTCGGCTGCTTGTGATCCTAGCTTGAAAGTGCTACATAGCACAAAGGAAAGAGCTCTCAGGCTTGCTCTCACAATTGAAAGCTCAGGATGGGATATTTTGCTTGGAGGCTGAAAGTATTCTTCCTCTTCCTCTCTTTTACTTTATAATGTAAAAGAGCCAGGTATAATAAATGCTATCTCCTGGTCCTGATGATGCGAAGAGGGCTGAGTGTGAGGTTGTGTTTTGCAGCTCCAGTGCCTGGTGGGATCTCTGACACGTGCAAGAAATATGCTCTACAGCAGCACACCTGACCTCACAGCAGAGCATGTATCTTACCTTCTTTTCCTCTGCCATGGCAGGAACATCACAGTTCAACACCACACTTGTGCTTTAGTTTTAAGCCACTCTGGAGATGTCCAGTGCCATTAGCAGGGCAAAGGCCACCTCCAGGTATGCTGCTACCCCCTTTGCCGCTCAACAGAAACACGGTGTGCTTTTGGCAGATGCAAATGCTCCAGATGGTACTGGGGAAAGTGCAAATGAAAGATTTGATTCCAGCCCTTCTTCACTGTAACAAAATCCTGTTCCTCTCTCTGGTAGACCCTTTTTTTTTTTTTTTTTTTTTTTTTTTTTCCCTCCTCCTTTCTCATACCCCTAACTCTGAGCTTGCGACCTTCAGCTCATCCCTGTGTCATTGCAATGAGCAGCAGCACACCTTCCAGACTGCTAGCCAATGCCCGTGCCATCCAGCACGTCATTCTGGTGCTGAGATCACAGTCTGTAAAACCTGGATATAATCCATTAATCAGGGTGTCCAACTGTCTGTGGTGGGACCAGTTGCCAGGTGGACAAGGCAGTGAGTGGTTCATGGGGTCTCGGCATCTGGCCGTGCACTGGTGTGGTGCAGACCTTCAGCACAGGCTGAGACAAATATTCCCTCATGCCCTTGGTTCCCACCACCCCCCACATAACTGCAGCAGAGGCAGATGTGGCTTGAAACACCCAGTGCAGCTCTTGGGCTTTGCCTGCTGCCCAGGTAGATGATGTCCTCCTGCAAAACCATGGTGGAAGAGCCAGGAGGCTGAAAGGAGTCACCCTCTGGGAGAGATCCAACCCACGGGGCACTACCTGGACCTAAATTTGGCTTGGGAGGATGAGGGATGTCATCTGCCCCGTTAGCTCCATCTGGAAGAGCACGCATGCTCCCAACCGTGTGCTGCGCTGACGCTCGTACGGCGCCCGAGTCACCACCCTGCATTAGCTTAGTCCAGCACATTTCCCTGTTACAAAATTAGATCCATTTTGCAAATTGCTGCTGCGCTCGTAGTTGAATTGAAAGGTAGCTTTTTGTTGGGGTTTTTTTGTGTGGTGGTTTTTGGTTTGTTGTTTTTTTTTTTTTACTGGAGTAAATCAGGAATAAGTCAACAGAATCAAGCCCTTAGTGCTTTCAGCAACATGCTCATTTAAATTGGATGCAAGAGGGTGTCTGTGTTTACATTTGGCCTGCCAAGAATCTCTGTTTCAGAAACTGGCTTACATAATATGTCAAAATTGGTTTACTCATTAGCATTGCAAACTGCGTGAAACAAGCCGCAGATTGATAAACTCGCAGCAATATTTGCATCCAGAGCCGAATGGCACAGGGGGAGGGGAGGTTCATTAGGAAACGTTCCATTTCCACAAGAAAAACAAATGGTTTCCAGTTATATATCTCAGACTTCGTTAATTTTCTGTCTTCCCAAATGTAAATAAAGATTGAGAGGGAAATGTGAAAATCTCCGTGGGCAAACAGGCAAATCTTAATATTTCCTGGGCTGATGGGTTGTTTGCAGCAGCAGCTCCAGGTTGGCTGATTCTCCTCTCGCCGGCCGGGGCTGCAGCCCCTCTGTGAGGCTCCAGCCTGCTCGCACAGCCACTGCTGCCCTGATTGATGTTTCCTCTACAGCACAAGTGGGATGGAGGCTCTGATGATGCTAATTAGCTCCTCCAAATGTGGGGTGGGCATAGATTTGGTAGCGTGTTCCAAAGGGCCCGCGGTGGTGCTGCCTGCTCCTGCTTTAGCCTGCCCAGAGTGTGGGTGCGATGCAGCCTCGGGCAGAACTGAGGACTGTGATGCTGAAAAAACTCCAGCTCAGGTCCTCTGTGGCAAGACCAATAAAACTTCATCTCCACTGCGCAGCGAGGGATTTTACAGGCACCTGTAAATCTGCACACACACATGCGAGCGTAAGCAGAGCTCCTAGGGTAACGTGAGCACGTATGTTAAGAGTGAAGCAACACAGCAGTGAGAGGGTCTGAGTGTAACCAGTGCTTTTGGGCTCCCACTGTGTGGGCTTTAGGTACTGTGTGGTGGACTGGGAGCTGGGAGAAGAGATGGCAAAGTGTGGTGGGGAGCCAGAAGAACATCCCCTCTCATGCTGCCCTGATGCTTCTGTCCCCGGGGAGAAGTCTCTCCCCAGGCTGCAGCCCTCACTGTTACTGGTGTCGCTGCATCCCTTTCAGCTGGGTTGGCCATGAAACCTCCCACAGGCAGGGATTAAATCTCTTCAGACCCTGAGTGATGTGGCAAAGCTGGCGGAAATCTGCCACAAAATCTGTACAGCTTTACAGTAGTATCTAAAGGAGTTTGAGGCTTAAATCCCCTGAAGCTTTTTAGTTTGCTTTGAAACTCCCGACTTGAAAATCAAAAGTGGAAAGCTCTGTTACAGCCCAGAGAGAAACATGGCATAACAGCACTGGCATTGGCAGCAGCTGGTTTTATGCTTGGTGATGCTGAGTGCCCGTCCAGTAGTTTTGTTGAATTTCTGAAACGAATCTAATAAAGCTGAAAAAAGCACCAGCCTGCAGTGCTGCAGGGTCCTCCGCAGCCTGACAAGTGTTTTGCCTTGTCAGCAAACACCAACACAGCCACTTTCAGCAATGTTAGACCTGATCCACAGCGTTCATGATGTGTTGCTTGTTTGGAAAGGAAAAAAAAAAAAAAAAAAAGCAGGCTTTGATCTCTTTATGCCATGGAGTCAGTGTTGCAGTGTTCAGAGGAGCTGTGCAACAGAATGGGTCATCACCTGCTGCAGCCCCTCATGCTCTGGCTAAAACAGCATCCTGCATCCCCATGTCCTGCACAGGTGCCCAAGTGGGCACATATTTTTAGATGGCTGAGACACAGCAGCTCCCAGGGGTGCTTCTGCAGAACTGTTTTAATGGATGTTTTTCAAAGTTTTCAGAAGACTTTAGAGAGTTTAAGTAACAGCAGTTGTTAGCTGTGGGAAGGGAAAATAAAATTATCTCACTGGAAAATGAAAATGAGAGGTGTTTGCATTTCACTTACTGTCACACCTTGCAGCAAGAGGCTGGTCACCATGAGATACAGCGAGTTTCAGTGCCAGCTGGAGAGCTGAACGCAATGAAAAAGGCCAGGAGCAATGAGATGTATCAGCTGGGGAGCTCAGGCAGGCTGAGCATCCTCCGCCAATGTGTGGGAGCAACCCAGGCACCCACAGGCTGGAGAAGAGCTCTCCCAGGGGTGTGGGAGAACCGGCATCACCCCTTGTGCTGATGCAGTGGGTAGTAAGTTTGGTGTGGCCCTTGGTCACTTTTGCCCTTCACTGGCTTTTGGTTCATGTTCCTCTTCGGGTCTGTGTTATTTCTACAAAACCTCTTCCACACCTTCTCTGGGCTGCTCGGTCTTTTCTAGAGATGGCAAGGAAGGAGTGAGATGTGTGAGCCCCGTCCTTGGGGAGGAAGGTGTGTTGGCCAACGCTAACCAGGTGAATGCCGAGACACTGTTGCAGCCTTTGTGGTGTGAGCGTGGCTGCAGAGTGCCGTTCCTGCGTGGATAAAGGCATCAAAGGGCTGATCACGGTGCAGTGGGAGGCAAATGCTAACCAGCTCTGCAGACCAGAGGTGCCGAATTGTTTAATCTTTGTGGCTGGGACTCAAGCGGCGTGCACGGTAGCTGGCAAATGCTTCCATGTACGTTAAAATGCGGCGAGCAGCAGAGCAATGCTTCAGCCTGGAGAACTCTCTCAGCACCACGATGTCTTCTCATTACAGCATCAGCCAGCATCAGGCTGTATCTGTTGGAAACACAGGACCACATCATCAGCGGTGACATCTGCCAGCGTGGCAATGCAGCTCCTGCTCGTGGGAAAGGGGCCTGGAGGGCTCTTGGAGTCACCTCTGTGCCTGGATCGTGCTAGAAGTGCCAGCCCTGAACAGATAAATTGAATTATCAGATGAATTCAGTTCCCTTGGTTTTATCTTCAGGATTTTCCCTGTGAATTCCAGCTCTTCTTGCACAATGTATATCCTAAGCCGCTGGGGAAAAGCGATTGTGCTCCGGTTTTGCTGCGTAGGGAACTGTTGTCACCCAGCAGGTGTTTCTGTGTACCAGCATGTAACTTCTGTCTCCAAATAAAAGAAAGTTCACCTTGTGTCTCATTCATTAAGTCACATGTATTTGAAAATATTTGATGCAGTGTGTAAAAAAGAGGGCAAAACAGTGATAAACCCGGGGCTGATAAATAAATAGCACAAAGCGTGATTCACAGTCTCAGTTCCACCAAACAGTGCTGGGGCGATGGGCTGGTGATGCCGATGCCGGAGGCTCCCAGGGTAAGCGCAGAGCCGGGAGCCTTGCAGAGAGGGATCTGCGGATCCATTTCGTGCTCTTAATGTGCTGAAGTCCTGAGCGCTGAGCGGAGACACGGGACCAGCCTGAAACCCCTCTCGCGAGGAGGCTTGCAGTGAGAGGGCATGCGGTTTGTGTCTTTGTACAGCTGCCAGGGGGAAGCAAAGGTGGCATCTTTCCAGAGAAGTGGCACGCGTTTGCCACCGATGCGTCCTGCTCACAGGCAGGTTCCTGTATGTTGGAGGCAATGAGCTTACCTCCTCCTCCTCCTTCCAACACACCCAAGGGCACAGCGATTTTGTTTGGGTGGATTAATAGCACAGAAATTTTCCCTTTTGGTGTGAGGGACCCATGGGTTTCCCATAAGTTTTCTCTGACACACAGATAGGGACAAAAGCTTGAGTTCCAGGAAGATGCTTTGGAGGTCTGGTCCTGTGAGAGCACAGGAGAAGCTCAGCGCACATGGAAGTATGGGAGACCTGAGAGGTCTTTTCTCCTTTCTGGATGGGGTCCTTGCTGTAGCTGCAGGGCAGCTTTCTGAGATGCAGTGAAAGGCATCTCAAACTGTAACAGAGAGTCCAAAAATCCCCCCAACCCAGCAATGAAGAAGCACTGCTCCGATGACCGTCTGTAAGCGTCAGAGCTTTGGAGGATCTTTAAGCTTAGTACAACTTTAGCCCAGAATTGTGAACTGTTTCTTTCCTATAGAGCACACACCAGGGCTGAAGTGATGCTGCATCAGCGGTGGGGGAGGAAGGGGTTGCATCTCCCAGCCCGCTGTGGTGGTACCTGCACCACAACAAAGCAATCAGCCTCTCACCGAGGGGAAAGTATTCGCTTTCTCTACTTAGGCTGTGTGTAGTCATTGTCTAATAATATGAGCATTTTGCCATCCCTCTGCAAATAAGGCTGAGGCTGCTGCCTGATTGGTATATCATCTCACTTTCTCTCAGCATTGATTTTCTTGCTCTCCTTATTTGCTTCATAAAAAGCGAGGCAAGGAGCTGGTGCTCGCTCGCTCCCTTTCCCTCCCTCCCTCCCTCTCTCCCTCCCTCTCTCTCTCTCTCCCTCCTGTGAGAAGCTTTTGGGAGCCTTTATTTTTAGTATGAGACAAACCTTGCTTTATTTCAGGAGACGCAAGTTGGATTATAAATCCTTTTGTAAATGTGTATGGTGATATTTGCTCCGGTAAGTTATATGCATCTCTATTTATTTGTGTAACTGTACTGTTTGGGGGAGAAGTGGGGTTTTACAGGAATCATGAAGCCTACAAAATTGGTTCGAGGTTTGATTTCTTTGTACTCTCATGCTGAGCCCAACTGTTCCATGGGTTTTAGATACGTTGAAATAATTTTGGTTTGTATTTTGCTTTGCAGAGGGGGGTGCCTGCTTTGAAAACTTGTTTTGCACTTCATTTTACAGCAGAAACGTGGAGAGTGAGGATTAAAGGGAAAAGAAATTCTGATTTATCACATTCCTTCTGGCATTTTAAGTCAAAGATGCCTCAAAATAATGCAGCAATATTTGATATAAAAGAAATCAGTTAGAGCTATTTAATATTGATCAAGCTGAAGTATGAATATCTGACTGCATATTACCTTAGAAAGATCAATCTGAAGTATGGCAGATTGGCAGCAACATGCTCCTCATCAAAATGTACTAATGAAATAAAGAAAATCTTTAAAGTAATTAAGAAAATAGCTTGCTTTTCAGAGTGTAACATCATTAATACAGGTCAATAGACTGTTGCTCTGACTTTCTGCTCCCTGCCTCTGCCTTGTACAGCTCAGCAGCCTCATTCCTCAGCGCTCTCAGCTAACTTGGAGACCTCTTTACCTGTAAATAACAGCAAGGGGCAGTTATTTATCTCCCCATCATAGCTCCCGGTGTGCTTTCCAGGCAGTACAAGACAGTGATTGTAAGAGCATGGCTAAGGAAAACAAGATGTATAGCTGAAATACTTTCAGACTACCTAATAAATACTTGAATTCGCAGCATTATATTGATTAATTTATTGGCACTTTGATTCTTTCATACTTGAATCATATCCACGGGAGTCGATTGCTTTGATGTTTCGAAGTCTTTAAAAACTCCAGCTGTAGCACAAGCTGGAGCTGCTGTGAGAACATGCTTGAGTGTATATCTGCTCGGAAACTCAAAGTATTAAACCCAGAATAATTTGGGTCTAATGATTCCAGGGTATGCTAATAGATAGATGAAGTGTACTTTAATAAGATGTTAGAGGACTGTAACGGGAGAAGGTAAGGATGTTGTGCCTGCCAGTCCAAGCTAAACTCTTCCAGAGAGAAATTTCAGATTGCCAATAACTGCTTAGTCATTTGGACCAGTTTAATTGTTCCTTTTTCTGTTGTTTGGCTTTTTTTTTTTTTTTTTCCCAAAACGGAATAGTTGCACTTGCCTGAAGAGCAGCCGATGGGAGTATTTTGTGGCGTGCCCCTCTGCAGAGGGCTGGTGAGCTCTGCTGGGCTCTGTGCTGTGGCTGCCCAAGCCCTGGTGCCGGGGCACAGCATCCCACGGGCAGCCAGCCAGGCGCAGGGCGTTGTACAGGCGAGCCCACGCACTCGCTTCCTGAAAATGTAGTTAATAGGCACCCAGTTCAGTGGCTTTTTGGTTTTTACATGACTGCTGTTTCATAAGGACCGTACATATTTATACCAGCTACATTAACTTGAAGGCATGTGCTCGGCACAGTGTTGGAGAACGTAGTACATGACAATAACTGACTTCTTCTCCTTAAGGGTGGAGGGCGTGTGCACATCACACACACTTTCTAAGCATAATTCTGCTTGTCTGAGGACAGCGTTAAGCATTTCTAACTTTGCTGAGCCTTGTTGTCTGGCTCAGTGCAGTGTCCTCCAGGTGAGCAGAAGGACAATGGTCAAAAGAGCAGATTTGGGTAAATCTGGAGGGGAAGGGTAGTGTGAGCCAAGGAGCAGGATTCCAGCTTCCTACACCACAAAACTAAAGGCCTGGGTTTTCTGTGCCACATAACTCATCGTAGCAGGGGTGCCAGACTGCCCTGAAAGCTGGGCTGTGGTTTATTAAGGAAGCCAGTTGAGCTCATCTTAATAGCTTTGAAGCAGGAAGAGTGGCCAGGGACAGTTGGTTTGACTGCACACAGGGGGAGGTCTCACCCCTGCCCCCCAAGGCAGGTCACCAGCGGCCAAGGGAGTGTAAGGCACAAAGTGAATAATGTGGTTAAGTCCATCACTGCAAGACTTTCCCTTGGCAGAGCAGCTTGTGGCTGAGCAGAAATGATCCCTTGAGCCCTACATGCTCTCTCTGCAGGATACAGCCGAGACAAACTCGGGGGACAGGAGAACTTGCCCCGCTCCTCATCTTGTACATACAAAAGTCTTCAACGATCATGGTTTTCCATCTGTTGCCTTTTGCCCATCCTAGTGTTGCGATGTGTAGTGCTCCTTCATCTCCAGCTACTTGGTGGTAGCAGGTCTGGAGGCAGCTTGCCCCCAGTCCAGTACCCCCAACCACCTCTCGGACCTTGGAGCAGCCTCCATCACCTCCCTGGGAGCGTGACAGCCTCTCTGCAAGATGACCTCAGGTTATGTGCAAACCAGGGCTCGGTGCAGCTGCCGGGACAGGTTCACAGCATGGTGTTCCACAGGCGCCAGGGCTGAAAATGTGAGGTTTGCGCCAGTGGGATGGAGGAGTCGCTGTCCCTTTCTAGCAGATGCATCAGGGTTTGAAACATTATTTTAGGGGTGTCTGGATCCTGGGGAGCTTCTTTTCCTTTGAGACCTGTCTCTTTGGCTGCTCCTCTCAAACAGTTCCCAGAGAAATTCCTTAAACTCTTAAAAAATGGACTTCTTAAATATCTGGTTCCTTCTGAATTCCAGATATTTTTTTTAGCCAACTCCTTGGAAGACTTAATAGTTAATCCTCTGTTAATCCTGTTCAGATCAATAGGGGCTCTACAGAAGGGAAGGCATTTGTGTTGGTATTGGATAGCAGCTGCCTGTCACTGCTGGTGATGGCAGGTGGTGTTTTATTCTTCATGTCACTCTTGATTAGGAGTTCCTGTACAATTGTATGACCATTTTTTTCAGGGAGTATTTCCCTCTACGTAGGACATCAAATGGCAACTTGACCTAGAGTTTGGTCGTTCCTGATTTTGCCTTTGGGTTCTCTTTTCCTCAGCAAACTGGGCACAAATCAGTTCAAATAGCATGGTATACCCTCGCAAATAAAACACGCTCGTGTGTGGTGGACTGGGGGGCTCAGCCCAGTTAGTCTGAGCAGAACTGGGGTCCCTGGGTCCCTGCCTAAGCCCTGCCTGTGCAGGCGCCACAGTGGGATGCAGGCATGTGGGAGGGCATGAGGAGAGCTGTGGGTTTGGGACAGGCAAGAGCTACCTCCCCATTGAGCATGTCCCTGCTCCTTCATCTAGAGCTGGGCAGGCAGCCTGATGTAAGATGAAGGGAAGCTGCGGCCTGCCAGCACAGCACACGTGTGTCCATACGCAGGATGCAGGGTTGCTGGAGCCTAGGCAGGCCCAAAGGAGAGATTTAGCTCCTCACCCAGGCGTGCGGTGGCATAGTGCCAGCCCTGAAGATGTTGGAAGGGGCCCGTCGGTGTTTCTGGGCTGCAGGCGAGGTTGGGGCTGGGGGAACACACTCCTGCCCAGGCTCGTGGGTTCAGCAGGAGCAGAACTGTGGAGCGCTTGTTCCGTTTTTATTTAATTCAGCGTTCAGCGCGGATGGAGTGTCTTACTGTGCTGATTCTTAGCTTGCAAAATGTGATTGTTGCCCTTCACCCAAAGGGCTGCTCAGAGCCCTTGAACCTGCAGCGAAACTCCTGGGTAAGTGAGCTGTGGGGCCAGAGACACGACGATACTGTGACACTCTTCAGCCTTCCTCTCCTGTCATGTACAATGTCTTATTTTGGAGGGGGAAAAAAAAAAGTGAGAAGGAAAGAAAGGAAAATGAGAAAGACGTGCTGAGCCCTCCTGTAGAGACAGGGGAAGAGGCAGGTGATCAGCATGGGGTGCCATATCTGCGGTGCTGTGCCTTTCCTCTCCTCTCCTCTCCAAACCAGCGGGTGCCGGGGCTGTCTGTCTGTCTGTCTGTCTGTCCGTGCAGAGGCTGGCTGGGTGGAAGGGCTCTGCGCCACCTGAATGCCTGCGCAGCGCCTCATCTCTCACTAAACTTCCCCGGTGCCGTGGCAAAGCAAATATGCTGCAGCAGGCTGGAAAGCTGTAAACATATGGGCACTAACAACAGATTAAGTGAGTGATTTAGTCTAAGGGGCTTGGTAGATTACCATAAAATGTATCTTAATTAGAAAAGCAATCAAACTTGCACGGCGTCAGTGAGGATGAAACGTCCTTGTTGGCAATAGTGAGAGCTGTGTCCCCCACGCCAGGGGATGGGGATGGCGAGGGCTGTACCTCATGCCCACTTTGGGGGTTTGCTGGGGTTTGCCCAATCCAGTTATGGGTAGAGGGTGCTCTCATGCTGAATTATTTGTTCTTTGACCCATGAGGCCATCCCACAACCTGCTCAGAATGAGATTGATGGTGAGCTCGGACTCCTTTAACAGCATTAAGAGGCCAGAAACCGCTGAAGGTGGAAGAACAGAGCATTTGCACATTTTCCTTATAACTGTGTGCAATTACCCAAAGATATAGTTAAGTGTTTGCCATGTATAGCACAGCTAGTCCCAGATAAAGGATTGGGGCTTCTAAGTGCTACCATAACACAAATAATTAATAAGTCTATCTCCCTCACTGTGTCCTCATCTTTTTAGTGAGTGTGGCCATAATTAGCTTTCACCTGATTCTGAATTTATAGCATGTTCAATTGCTTTTTCCAGTCTGCTTGTGTTTTCTTTGCTTCCTTATTTTATTGGACCTGGTTTTGTTCCACAGGTCTGAATCTACAGATAAAAAAAAAAAAAGCTAGATAATCATCTCCAGCAGTGCAGATATAAAGATTGCAACAGCCAAAAACATATTGATGCATTATTGGTTTTGTACAAGTGCCTGCTTTCTTCTGGGGTCTGGGAGGATTTGAAGTACATTGGGAAGTGGCACAGAAGATGTACAGCAGCTGCTAACAGTTGAGAGAAAGGAAAGGACGCCTGGTTATTTCAGAATTAAGTATTTTGAACCGCAAAGGAAATGGAGAACATTCAGGCAAGTTTTTTGCCAAGTTTTTTTTTGTTCTCTTTTCTTGTGTTTAGAAACAGGTATGGCTGCAGATTTCAGGGAATGTGAATGAAAGGGTGTGAAAAGAAAGAGATAGGCAAGAGGTGTGGAGGAGCACAGTAAGGGGGAGGATGTAGAGGAAACAGAACAACTTAAGCAGATGAAGTGTGTCAAGAGCTAGTGAGATAAAGAATATTTTTTTAATTTCAATTTAAGGACACTGCTATTAGCATTTGCTAAAAATATTTGTGTTTAGGTGTTGTTTTTTATGATTAAGTGTGGGGAAAGAGAGCAATGCCATCTCTGGGGACAGAGTATAAGAGCAGTGGCGAAAACAAAGAGGAAAGGGAGTTTTTAATTTTAAAAATATTTCTTGCTCAAAATGTTCCCTGTGAATTCCCAGAGCTCAGCAAAGCAAACGTTCATTTATAGCCCATCATTTTAATTATTAGAAAAGAAATTATTTTTACCATGTGGGCTGATAGTTAGCCAGGAGCAAAATCTTCTTCCGGCCTTTTGCGCAGAGGCGGGTGCTGAGGTTGGAGTCAGCTCCAGTGGAATTTTCCATCCAAAACTGGTTTGAGATGAGCTGATGTGTCCCACGTTTGGGTCCCACCTGCACAGGATGCCAGACAGAGCTCTGATATGGAGAGCTTGAGCCATCCTCCCTACTAAAAGGTGCCTGTTGAGGCTGGGTCTGGAGCAGGAAGGGGACATCTGCGATTAATGCAGGACACCCCTAATGCCTCAGTGGCCAGGGCTGGGTGGTCCATGTTGGCTTTGCAGACATACTGCCTAGAAACCCAGATGTGCTTTTCCCTTGGCTCCCAGTGGTCCTGCTCGTATGAGTGTTGTGGGGCTGAAAAAAATGGAAAATGGCCAGACATCATCTGACGGAGCGCTGCTGGGTGTGCAAGGTTTGGAGGCCCCATTGCTTGGCAATTTGAAAGCACTCTCAAATCCTCACGCTAAAAAAGCTGTTGCGCCAGATTATTAATCCCAGGGGTTTTCTGGATTCCTTCCCGAGCTAAATAATTTTCACCCATTTCCTTAAATCTGCTTGAGAAAGGAGACAGAGCCAAATGCAGGCATGGGTGCGTGTGGGGCGGGTGGGTGCAGAGGCAGCAGATGACACCAAATAGCTACACAGCAACACGGGGAGCCAAGAGGAAGCTACTAATGGCCTCTGATGAGCACGGACATGACAATAATGAGGTTAATGCTCTTTCATTCACCCATAAACATCTTAGAGAACGTATAATCCCAGCTAGTCAATGGGCAATCATTAGGTCATAAATAATACAGTGTGATTGAGGGACAGAAGCCTTTCCTGTAATAATAATTTTCAGTCAGTGCTGACCAGGGGAGGGTTTTGTTGCAGTCGCAGTCCCCATGCTGTGCCATGCTATGGGGACTGAACTGTCAGAGCATTTTCTGGTCAGAGGAGCACTCCTGCCTCTTGTTTCTGCTGTGTGCATCTGTCATCATATCAGGAAAATGCTCCAGTGGAGCCGAGGTCTACCAGGTAGTGCTGGGAAAGAGGAGCTGGAGCTAAGGGAAAGAACAAAGACACAAATTAAATAAGGAAATGGTTACAGCAGCATCAGATGGGGCTGCCAGGGGCCTCAACCCCTGCAGCGGGGCCTGGTGGTGATGCTGGGAGAGCTGGGGATGGGGATGGGCTCCCTGTCTTGGAGAGGTGCCTTGTCTCACTGCATACAACACTGTTTGTGCAAGCTGGATTTGCAGTCACCTGCCATCCAATGCAGTGGCGGAGCAGCTATGGTGTGGTCTTGGTTGTCGTTGAGCCTCTGAGGCTCTATCGACCATCAGGGTTTTAGCAACATTAAGTTCAGGGGCACTTTCCCTTTGCTGAGTGCTTCCCATGTGCGGATGTCACTCAGCCATAATGTAAATCCATGTGTTTATTAGAGGGAGTAAATCCTGCTTAGTAATAACTTGGATCACACTCCGTTTGCATTTATGTTATATTGTGGGCCATTTTAAACCAGATGCTTTTAAATTCACCAAGTGAGCAAGGAAACGAGCAGCCGTCCAACCTTTTTTATTTTATAATTAAATGTTTACACTTGTTACACAGTAAATCCCATATAATCAGCCTATAAAGCCTGCACAAACCCCATGTTTTCAAGGGGGAGCAGGAACAGAATTACATTTGTGCATGAACCTGAGTGTTGGCTGGGTTGCTGAACCTCACTTGTTAATAAAAGAGCATCACCTGTTAGAAAACCTCTCCTTTACCTGACCATGGCTTTCCTTGCTTTTTGCCTGTGGTGGTCACAGGTGATTGATGCCAAAGCAGCCCATGAGACAATATGGGCACACGGGGGGACAACTGGCATGGGCAAGAGGAAGGGGACCCAGCCTGGGGGTGGCCGCTCTCCTGGGCTGGCAGTTGTGGTGATCTGGGCACTGTCACAATGTGGATCCTGGTAGAGACCACTACGGCTGTCTTTTATACCAGCAGTCTTAGGATTGGAAAAGTTTTCCGGCCCAAAAAAAGGATCACATGTCTCTGATGAAGTGATACATGTCACAACATGAGTTATTCAGGGATCATATGTACCAAACTAAACAAATCTGTCCAACTTGTGCTCCCACCTCCTCAAAAGAAGAGGGTACAAATGTGGAGTTGTAGAGACTGCAGAGGAAGAGCTGTAGCTTCCAGACTGCTCTCCAGCTGGGGCAGGAAAAGAGCTGCAGGCTGTAAATGCAGCGAAACTACCTCTCTGTGATACATCCCAAACGAAGCCGTGTATACCCCGTATTACCCCAGGTACTCCTAAATCTGTCCGCAGCAAGTATCGATGGGTTTTGGTTCATGGAAGACTCATTGCCAATCTGTCAATGTCCACGTGCAGAAAGCAATTTATACAATTAAAAAAAAAAAAAAAACAAAAACAAAAAAACCCAAAACCCAACCCTCAGGTCCTTGTAAATGTTTTCGATTATGTCAAACCTTTGACAAATGGTTAGAGGGCCTGGAAGAGCTTAGCATTTCTGCCCCACTTGTGTAAGTAGCTTTGCCCTAAGAGATATCTTTATTTTCTGCCTGTTAACTCTTCCATGCATGATGCCAACCTTAGCATTAGCTTTCAACTTTATGGCTGACCCATTAAATACTGGATGAAACACAACTCATCAACTCGTATTACATTTTGATCTTAATAAATAGGAAAAGCATTACACAGATTCCGTCTGGCCATCTGGAGGAACAATGTTCTTTACCTCAACGAATGGCTATCTAATCCTCTCATATACAGCTGGGTTTTATTCTATTAAAATATAATGAGAAAAGACTACCATACCATTAGGTGGTGGCACTAAATGGGATTTTTAGCATAATCAATGGAAGATGAATAAAAAAGATAAAGGTTTCCTTCAAAGAAAAAGAGAGAAAATTGTCTCCTTGGGATTAAAGTATTGTAGAACCAAATTATTATAACATGATCTTTACTCACTAAAAATACCCCAATTTCATCTCCATAAATCTTTCCATTAAGAATCAAATTAAGTTGTTTGGTTTTTTTTTAATTTTAAAATTACAAAACATTAAATGAAATGCTGAGCTTTACACAGAGGATGCTGCAGGGTTCCTGCCCACCATGGGGTCAGGTGTTTCTGTCCAGCCACCAACATCCAGGGCTGCTCTCTGCGGGGTGCCCTAAAATGCCAAACAGAGATTTGTTGCTGCAAATGCCCCGGTGAAGACCCCAGCCCAGCGGGGAGGTCTTGCAGCAGGTTGGTCTCCTCCAGATGGGTGGCAGTGGCTGGGGACATGGCAGCTCACACCGTGTGGATCCCACCAGCCTCGTGTTCTCCAGCTATATCTGTCCTTGCCACATGGATGCGTAAGAAAGGGCCTCATTCATTTAGCTCAGTGTAAAGCCATACAAAATTGTTAATGCAAGAATTTTCCTCCAACACAACTGTAGTTGCATTTCCACTCCCCGTTCAGAAGATGCTGGAAACGTTAAGTCTGATAGCCGAGTGAAAGCTATGAGGTGCTTTGTGTGAGATCTGGACAGGTTGTGTATCCCCAGCTCCAGCGCGGTGACACCAAAAGCCCTTTCCCAGATGCCACCACACCCAGGAGGTGCCTGTGGTCTGCAAGGGCCCCCTGATGCGGGACAGCTGCTTAGTGCTAAACCTGAGGCACCGCTGGGGTCGATGTTTGGGTAGACGTACAACGTTCCCCAGATGGGGCATATGTGGTTCTTCAAGCCCCAAACTCCTAGACGTTCCGTCATCCCTGGGCTTTCCCCTCTGTGCAGACAAGGTCTGAGCAGACACGGGATCGTTCTTTGCAATGCTGCTGTTTACTTGTAAGGGGGCACGCTAAATCCTAGCAATTAGTGAACTATTGCTTTAGGGTTTATTTCTCAGCGGGAGCAGAATATATTTCGGCTTTCTCCCTGTATAGCTGTTGGAGGAAAATGACTCCTGCTAGTCATCGCCTACCCCCCAGCACTGCGTTGGCTGCGATGCTATCCACCTCCAATTCATCAACCAGTCAAGTTGATATAATTAGGAATCCCAAAGTCAATAATCTGATAATCTCCAGTGCACAAAGCCTTGTATGTAGGAGAAGTGATTCCAGGAAGTCTGCAGTTTAGATCTGTGCAGGAAAAATGCCAGATTTTAAAAAAGAAACAGGCAGAGACCTGAAGGAGAGAGTGCTTCCTAATCTTTCACTGGTGACATATTTTGGGCCATCATCTCTGCAGTAAATGTTTTCCCGTACAGTCATTTAGTGCCTTTGAACCTTCCCTTTAC
Source organism: Athene cunicularia (assembly GCF_003259725.1). Classification (NCBI taxonomy): domain Eukaryota; kingdom Metazoa; phylum Chordata; class Aves; order Strigiformes; family Strigidae; genus Athene; species Athene cunicularia. The sequence goes on from NW_020799116.1 coordinate 5,614,586, forward strand.
GGTCTTAATAATAATGTTCAATTACTGGTTCTGCTCTATAAATAAATAATCCCAGTTTAACGAGTCACTCTGCTGGGTGAGTGATGCTGGCTGCGGGGGGACGTCTCCAGGGCCCTTGGAGCTGCCCACTCCCTCCCCAGTCTCACGTGAGCCGTTGGCCGTGGTGAGTGGCAGAAAGTGTAAAGCAATATAGCGTTTGGCAAATGCTTTGCAGTCTCTTTATTATGGCGATCTGGAGAGAGGGAAGTCTTATATCCAGAAATGATGCCAGAAAAAAATATGTCTTTGTAAAACACTTTGAATGTGTAAAATGACTAATACAAGAGGAGGCGTTTTCAAATATTTCAGGTTGCTCTTTAGCAGTGTCAGGAGTTCCCCTCAGCTTTTCAGTGCTAGGGCAGGAGTGGGGGGCTGGAGGGGACCTCTCTGGGAAAGTGTCCAGCAGGCTCGTTCCCATTTTCCTCCCTCAACCCCAAGTAAAAATGTTGAAGATCAACCCACAGAGCGAGTTATGTGTCCTTCGCAGCCTGTCTTTGGCCACCACAGCTCCATGCAAGCCTGACATAGTTTCTTTTTAAGGTCTCACTATCCTGGAGGAGTCACCAAAGAGCCCTCAGGCAGAGGGGGGATCTCTCCTTTGCATGAGGGGGATTAGAGGTGCATGCCCAAAGTGGCTCCATCTCATCTGCCAGCAAGCTGCCAAAGGCTGCTGCAAGGGGCAGACGTGCTCCTGGGAAAAGCAAGTGGCTTATATAAAAGTTTCATCAATTTTAAATGACAGTGTTATCTTCTTAACAGGATGTTTTAGGTGTAACATGCTCTACATAAGCCTTTTAACTCGCCTTGTCAGGAACCATTCTGCCTTCTTCTGGTGCGCACAGCAAGCCTGTCGCTCAGCAGGCATTGAGGGGAATTGTCGGAGAGCCAAACGCAGAGAAGTGATGGGAAACCGTCCCGTTTTTCCCTTCCGTGATGGGATGAGTGATGTCTGGGGTCGCGTGCTGAGGCATTGCCAACTGTCTAATGCACAGCTGGGACTTCAGCTCCCCCAGGGCATCGCACGCCCTGAGCCCCCGGCCACCAAGGACGGCTGGGCTGGGAAACGAGGGGACCGGCCTGGAATCTGGAGTCTGGATAAATAACAGCTCCTGAATACTGAATTAGAGGATCCATTGCCATGGTGTTGAATCCTGGCATCAGAAGAAGGCAAGTTTCCAGCTGATCCTGTAGATCAAGCTGATGAACCTTTGCCTGCCCTGAGCTGGTGTGAGAAGCATGTGCTCTCTGTGCTGGCAGTTATATTGCTGTTTTTTCTCAAAGTGCTAGGATGCCAACTGATCTTTAAAACATGCTAATCTGATTTGACAGGGAAGGCCGTTTATTATTGCACAGTACCATAATAAATATAATTTCTGTTGGATAAGTTAGACTATAGGGTTTACTTGACTTCCTTACAAAAATGTACCAATAGCACAGGCCAAGGCTGCAAGGTCATGGAGGGAATATCCCATAACAGGAGCAGGGGATGGGATGCTAACCACCGTGCAGAAACGCATTGCAAGCTTCAGAGGTGTGCTGCCTTTTTAGAGGCATGTTTGAAACCACGTGGAAGAAGGGCGATCTTTCAGCCAGGTTGGACTGGACACGGGAGATGCACATTGCTCCAGTCTGTGCCAGGGATAACATCCCAAATAACATCCCTTCCTCCCCCTGCCTTTGGCCTGGGGCCTCCTTGGGTGGGTTGGTAACTGCTTCCAGAGTGCACATTGAGGGAGCAGGATGCTTGCCTGGGGTGTTATCCCACATCGAGGGAGGAGCATTGATCCAGGCTGGGGACAGACATTTTCCATTTCCCCCCAGAGCCCAGGCGGGAGCAAAGGCACGGACCTCCCCATTGCATCGCTGCCAGGGAGGGACGGGGTGCCAGGGGGTGGCTGGGTTTTGCCCAGCTCCCATGCCAGTGGGCAGGAGCAGCCTGGCACAGCCACCGCAGCAAAGATTTGTTGCCTTGAGGGGACTGTTTCTGCTGGCTGGCACTTTCCCAGGGAAGGCGAGCGCAGCACTGGCCATCGAGGCTGAGCCTTGAGAGGCAGGAGCCATGTGCTAAGCAGAGGTAACCGTGTGCTGGGGAGATTTATCTAATGTAAAGGGGAAGAGCAATATGCATGCACACTGCAGATGGGACTAGTACTGAGCGTGGATTTATAGGCAAAGAGTAAATAGGAACATAGGGAAATGCTTTCCCTTTCTCCATAAACTTTTCAATTTCAGAGAGGCCAGATACAATAAAATTATCTCGCAGATGGAGGTTTTATTGAATCTGGCCCATAAAGCTCCCATTATGGGGTTTACAACTGCCATTTACACAAATCCTGCTATAATAAAATACAGTGGTGTTTACAGCATTCCTGCAACTGCCATGGAATTACAGTGTGCACAAAACCTGACAAGTAAATCTTGGCTTATTGCACCAGGCACTCCACTGACAACATAAAGCAGCAAAATTTGGGGGGAAAAGAAGGAAAAATGCACAGGTAGGAGGAGAAGGTTGCTTGGGTAAGGGGAGTATTATGCCCGCTGCTTGGCCGAGATACCCCATGGAATTACACTGATTTACAGCCCTCACCCTGCTCTCCTTCAATGCAAAACGTAAATATGCTTCCAAAAGGTGCTGCATGGCCCCAGCACACAGCTGTGGGGACTGGCTGGGCGTTACTGGCAGCTGGGCTGTCCCAGCCGTTAGCAGCACCTGATCCAGCCTCGGCAGAGAGCCAAGCTCGGGTTGGCTGAGACCTTGCTGAAGTTTGGTATAAAAATCACCAGCTGGGTCCTTTTTCTTCTTCCACCTGCCTTATGGATTCTGCCTGGGTGTAGAGCGTGTGCTGAGCAAGGATGGCAGCGGGTGGGCAGCCTTGGTGGGTTGTGGCTGGAGAGGAAGGAGGCTGAAGGGTTTGCTGAATGAGCGGAAGCATCTGGAAAGCTTCTGTGAAGAGCTGAAGGGTGAGTAAAGGCTAGGTGTGGGTTATCTGAAGGACTGAGACTTTGGGTGCTTGAGTCTGCTGTCAAAGATGCTCTCAGGAGGGGAGAGGAGCAGCTGGGAGCTCTGGAGGAGATCCTTTCTGCAAAGGAATCGCCTGAGCTCTGTTTTGGGGCATGGCTCCATGGCCTTGGTGAATAATCGCGGTGGCACGCGTCTATACTGATTTCCAATACTTGATTAAAGGCGATGCATTTCCATTGTCTATCTTTCCTCTGCTTGTGCCCATGCTGAGAGGTGATGGCTCTTCACTTGGGGCACGTCTATCTCACACTGCAGCCCTTCAGTTCCCTCTTTATATATGGCTGCATTAATCTTCGTGCCTCCCCATGTATCCGCAAAACACTTGCATTTGCAACTCCATTAATTAGGGCAGAAAGCAGGTCAGTACTAATCTCTCCTGTTCTCCTTAATCTATTGTTTTCTGACGTCGCCTCACAAATTAAACTGAGATGATTAATACTGATTTTCAGTGCTGCACTACGTGTAAGGTCAAACTTCTTCTATTTACAGAGGAAGTGTCTCATTTAGGATGAAGGAACACTCTACAATGTTATAGTAGAAACACTTATTCCACGGCACATATTTAACACATCAATTCACAGTAAAGTTCAGCTTTTCTTTTTCTAGTGAGCTCAAGGGAAGAGTTGAGTCAGTCAAAGTTTTTTTTATCAACTTTCCTTATCATTGGGCACCTTTGCAAATCTGTCCTTGGTGATCTGCCCTGGTCACACTGGAATTAAGTAACCAGGTGGGAACATCCATTATTCTCCTGTTACTCTGTGCTCCATTGTGCTTGGCACATCACTTTGCAGCCGAGGAGAGTCTCCCTACCCCAGGGCCCAGGAGTCACCCCTGTAACCTGGCAGTGTCTGGGGAAAAGATGCACATGCAAAGCTGAAGTCCAAGGAGGCTGCTGCAGCGCCTGGCTTTGCTTGTACTGTGGATTGGGAGAGCCAAGAGTAATGGTGTGTTTTGCAGAGCCTTGCACAGCAAGGATAGATAGGTATATTTTTTTCTGTTTATTACATTTCCATATTGCTTACCGAATCATTCAGTCCTTTATTTTGCCATTCCATCTGCTTGCTGTATAATTTTTCAGTGTCCAAGGATGTTTTCTTCTCCAGATGTGCACACTGTTTGTTTCCTCTGGGTTGCTGACTTTTAGCTTGCTTAACTGTAACTGGGATCAGGTGTTTGCTTGTTTCCCATACCTGCCCTACTGTAGATCTCAGTTTAACTCTATTAAAGCTGATGGAGTTACTTCAGAGCTATAGTGCTACAATTAACAAATTAAATTGTCCTGTCCTTTAAATTAAATTACAACTGCATAAATAAACTGTCCCCACTTCTGCTCAGTGTCTTCCAAGGAAAACAGTGATGCTTTAAGACATCTGCCTGCTTCCAATTCCTCTGTTTGAACCCTTGATAGGAATATAAATGCTGATGTGCTTCTGGCCTGTGAACTCCCTTGTTCACCTTCTCCTGAAGCATTAAGATGTGATACGGGTTTGCCTCAGAACCACCCAAGCTCATTGTTCCTGTCTAGTTTGCCTGAGCTTATCCTAAGTCTTGATTTATTTTTTCCATTTTGCTGGGTGTCAGTTCACTGCACCTCTATATCCATCTTGGGCTATGATAGTAATTTGGGAAAAATAATAAAAAATGGTGTGTTTTCCAAGACATACATGAAATGGAAGAGGGGCAGCATGATTCTGTGTTTTGCCATGTAATGGGATGGTGGCCACATGAACTGTCTTGGTCTACTCTTACTACTCCTGGTTGCTTCTTATAATATAAATACTTCTGCCTGTGTTTTATCTGGGTTAAGACTGACTCATGCTCAGTCAATGTTCATCCTTCTCTCTTGTCCAAGCTTGCCCATCAGTGGGATGGTTTAAATAGCTGTTTGGGTTGTGAATCCCAAATGGGGTTCAAGACAGGAGGGGATGGCTGAGATGCCTGCCACAGACAAACGGTGATGTTTCTGTCTACGTGTGGCACTAGAGCTTCACGTTTTGTGTTTCTCTCCATTTGCTTTTGGGAAGGGTTCAGGAGTAACGTATGGCAATGCTTTGAATGCACGGAGTGATGGATAACCTGACCCGAGGGGGCCGGTGCTGCGGCGAGAGCTGCTGCATGGATCTGCTTGTGGTGGTTGTTGAAACGAAATAAAATAAAAATGTTGTTTGTTTTTGACAGCTTTTTGCAATCTTTGCATTTGCAACATGCGGTGGGTACTCTGGAGGACTGCGCCTCAGTGTGGACTGTGCAAACAAGTCAGAGAGTGACCTCAACATTGACATAGCCTTTGCCTACCCCTTCAGGTAACCCGGTTTGGTTCGTGGCGGTTTGTTTGCAGGGAGGCAGGCATTTGGGGGCTGGTGCAAAGCCCACTTCCAATGGGGTTTCCCATCACTTATAGCAGCTTTTGATTAAGGGGGCTCCTGAATTCTCCTCACAGTGTTGTTTAGGCTCTGGGTGTGCAGGTGGAATGGCTTTATCTAGACCTGGTGTGGATGGGGCTGGGGGAACTGCTGGGAAATGGGAGCTCAGCGAAGAAGAGAGCAGTTGTGAGCATACAGAGCCCCATAAAGGCCAGGACAGCTCAGGCAGTGGAAAAAACAGGCAGGAAGAGCAAAAACCCATTGGCCCAAGAAGAAAATGGGGATAAAGTATCCATTAACTGTTGTGTAGCTGTTAACTAGGCAGGGAACGATGGAGGATTTCCAACCACTGGAGTAGCAAGAGTCTGGAAGAGCTACTCCATGAGGAAGGGAAAGCAATAGACAGAAGTTTGAACCATAATTTTGAAATGCTTTTGGAAATTCTACAATTCTACTAATTGCCTGTCATGCATCTCTTGGTGCCTGCATACTTTAAAGCTTGGAACCTAGTGACTTAGGAAAACAGATTTCATGTTGTTTAAGTGTGTCTGAAAGCTGTAGTGAGGTTAAATATATATATATATATATATATATATATATAAAATGTTCACATCGTTTAGGATCCTGCTTCAAAAGAATAGCTAGAGTCTTCTGTTTTTAAAGATGTCAAGTCCACTCTAAAAACCTTTCACTTCTGTATAAGTGATTTCTTTAAGGAATTGAGATGATTAAGAAAAGAAAACATAATCCAATCTCAAGTCTAGTACACTGTGACTCTAAAATTATTTTGCTTCCTTGGGAAATCACATACTGGTTTGCTTATGATTGCTATGCACAGACCAGATGTAATATCATCTACTTCTTTGACATATTCTCAAATACGGCAACTTCCAAATATTGGAAACTGAATTTGATTCCTTGAACTGTTGTTCTTCCTTGACACACATTTATTAGTCTAAAGAGGCACATTTCCTGGTATTACAAATGTTTATTTTTTTGTCTTGAATTTGTCTGCTTTTTCTTTCATTTCTGCTTAGTATGCATGAGAGAGATCCTGAAAATTGAGTTATGTGAATTTGTAATGTGATTCACTTCCAAATAGGTCACTTCTCCAGCATTCATTACAGAATACACCCTACAGTAAAGTGCTTTTAGTTTGCGTGATTATAAAATAGTACTTTATGTAAAAAGTTAATAAAATGAAGTCGCCAGCAAGTATCTCCTGGTCGACCATTGCTTCTAAGAAGGAAGTGGCTGGATCTGCAGTTTCCAGCAGTCTTGCTTATTAGAAAACTGGAAATAATTGCTGGATAATTGTAGCATTCCATCATGTTGGAAAGATGATGCAAAACTGAGTCTGTTTGCAGAAGGGATCCAGCTGAGGCTGTGGCTGGTCTGTGAACTGTCCGCGTGGCTCCCAGCTGTGGCGGGGTGTGTGGTGTGTACAGTGGGGTGGATGACCACATGGTGTAAACGTACCTGTAATTTTCAGGTGAGAAGGGAAATGACACGTAACCAGCTGGTATTTTGGGGAGCAGCATGAATATACTCGGGTTTTGTGCCATTTGGAACTTTGCATGCAAACCTGAGGCACATGCAAAAAGTGTGCAAAGATGCACAGACTACGTGGGGTAGCAGATGTGTGGCTGGAAAATCTGGCCCGGTGCTACCTGTGGAACTTGGTGTCACTTTACTGTTTTACCTTAAAATTCCTTTGACTTCCTCTGGAATTTGCTCTTTCTGTGTTTCTCCCGTGCTTCTTCCACAGAGTGGAGAGGGGATGCTCTAAAAAGAGTGAGGTTAATTAGGAAAGGTAACATCTCACATTAGAGCAGTTGATACCCTTGGACAAAGCAGACACATTTTAAATTCAAGCCCCCTCATCAAGACTGTGATCCTGAAGCTCCTCTGCCTGCATGGGCATGTAGGCTTTGTGTAGGTAGGGTGAATTTGCCACCAGCTCTCTCGCATCCAGGGCCGAACGAGTCCATGTTCACATGGCAGTTTCCTTTCAAATGCCTTCAGTGTTCTGATTATTGGCTGACAGCTGGGGGAGGTGTAGGTGGAAGGAGAGATGCTGCTGACACCGCGGTGCTGTTGTGGCTGTCAGCAGTGACACTGAAGCAGCTGAATACCTGTGCGCTGCTTTTTGAGCTGTGCCTTCCAGCATGACTTGAAGAAAGCTGTGGTACTGCCTGCGTTCATTCCTGTTACTGTGAGCTCGAGCTTTTCATTTCTAGAAGTCGAACTGCTAGACCTTGGCTAGTAGATGACTAAGTGTCAAGAGCTTTAAGCAAGTAAACAAAATTTTAAGCCTCAACAGGACAGCTTGGCAAAGCAAGGAGACTTGGATGCTTTGGAAACGAGATTGAAGGAGCCTGAAAGTGTTCCCATTAAAGCAAGATCAGACAGGGGAAGGGAGTTTTCCAGACTGAAAGGGGAGGCATATCACTTGTAACCATATGCTTCTGGGGTCCATCGCCTTAGAAAAAGAAAGGGAGGATGCAGGAGGGCAAAACCAGTGCTGATGGGGTTGGGGGATGTGTGATTACAACATACTAACTGCCAAGCTGGCTTCAAACCAGTGATTCATGTAGCCCCAGGCCTGTCCTGAATGTACCGAAGAAGCATTGCATGCCCCAGCAGGTAGCTCCAGATGCTTCTGCAAACCAAGGGCTGTCTCCAGACCCTCTTTTTTTCAACTTCAACCTAAAAGTTGTAAGAGTCTCCGGCAAACAATGTAAATGAATTCAAGAGAAATTATTAGTTCCAGCAAACAGGGAGTTTTGATGGGTAGAGTTAAAAAATCAAGAAGTAATATTAGTTTAAAATTATAGTAAGATGATAGTTGTGCTTGGCTCCTGCATCATATTATTGCCGCTATAACTCTGGGAACAGGGACTTGCGGAGCACCAAGGAAACCCCCTGCGTAAGGTGGTTGCTACTTATTTCTGCCAGAATCACATTCTCTTTCCAGTTTAATTCTGGACCTGGATTCATTTGCCCTTTGAAAGTGGAAACATGAGGAAGTACAGATAAGTACATTAATTACTCTCTAATGGTCTCCTCTAGTGATCTGAAGTGATGCTTATGCATAGCTGGGAGAAGCAATCCCTTCAGAGAAAAGCCCGCGTGGTGGGTACCTCCGCGGGGCTGTTGTGTGGCAGGAGCGTGCAGAGGCAGAGACATTCCCTGTTGTAGGGGTACCCTGTGCCAGGGTTCATGCTACTGTGGTGCGCTAACCACAGAGAAGTCTCTCCAGCATCGCTGCTGAGTACTTAAACCTGAATCTGGCTCCACCGTCTCTCCTGGAATAGAAGGGGAGGTGGATGCTTTTCTATCTGCAACTACAATTCATTTAAGCTTCCTGCAACCCACATCCATGACCCTGTAGTCACGCTGTAATATGCAAAGAAACCTGTAGTCCAAACCCTAATACCCCCCAGCAGTGCCTCCTGGAGCTCTGCCACACTTTTCTGGGTATCCTCACAGACTCCTCCATGTCCAAGCTGATATTCCTAAGGCCATTTCAAATAGTCACCCGAAGTTTTCTCTCATTTCTTCTGTCTGATTCTAGTTTTATCACAAAGGATTTCTTTACCTCTTCATGCTTTAAAACACAAATCAGTCTTTCTTCTGGATACCTGTGCATGCATTTCAAAAGTTTTACAAGTTCAAATACGGAAAAATTTTCTCTGGCCCCACGCTAGCAGTTTTTCTCAGCATTAGGATATGTGCTTGGTACAGTATCTATTGCAAATTTGGCACGCATCAGGTTGTTCATCAGCTGGACCCTCACCCCATGATTCAAGTGGGGGGAAAAAAAATCAGCATCTTGGAATTATTTGTTACTTTCACAGTCCATCACCCTTTCAGATTGGATTTGTCACTCATCCAAGTGCCCTGAGGCAATATCTTTTTCTGCAATAAGGGTCCTGGTGAAGGTCCTATTTGTTTATTTTTATTATTTTCTTCTGATCCCAGCAACATTTTTATCATGTACTTTGCTATTCATTGTTTTTAACTTTGATAGCAAGTGGTTGACTAGTATACCTACTGTGCACATCTTTGTTGCTGGTATTTGTTGTTTTAAGGTGCTTTTTAACAATCCTTGTAAAAGCAAATTGGTTTGGTTGCCAGCTCACTTTTCAGACTTATCAAGTCTGTACTGAAGATTTTTTGCTACTTAATGTTCATGTCAGAAACAGTGTTTTTCTTGTAATTGGCAGAGTTGCACTGAAATGTTTGGGCTTCTTCAGCTACTGATTTAAATGAAACTTTGCGTAGCAGAAGCGCTCTCACAATGCTGTGCAGGCAGGCAGCACACTGCCAGCCAGAGATGATAATATCATCACCTGCTGCTTTGTGGTTATCTCACTGGCAAATCCTCTCTGGACGGAGGGAGGAATGCCTTGCTCAGACCCTGGCTGCAGGGTGATGCTGCACAGGACCTGTGGCAGGGTGAGAACTGGAGTGGAGAGGTTGGGCTGCACTGGGCTGCAGTGCGATGGCGAGGGGGCAGCGTTCCAATACGATCCGGTAAGTCTTGAGACAGATCCCAAACTAAAATCTTTTAGCCTTTAGCTTTTGGAGGTGCTTTAGCCCAGCCTACATATGGAGGGTATTCCCAAGTTAAATGCTGCATGGGAATTCATTTGGAGTGTATCTTGCCTTTTCCTACGACATTCATCCCACAAGCTACTTGGAAAATATTGGCCCAGAGGATTCTGTGATTATATTTTAAAAACAGTCTCACCTAAGCCAATGGTTAAGGTAAGTACGTGCATAGGTGTTAGGAGGATGAGCCATAGTTACTAGTGGGGCAGAATAGAAAGTTCCCGGTGATGTGGGCTCCTGATGGAAGAATATGGCTGTGCACATCTTTGTATCAGAGCAGTGAGCAAAACAAATGCTGTTTTCCATTTTATTTTAAATCAACTATTAGTATCTTTCCAGTGTGATAGTAAAACTGTCTCTTGAACTAATCCTTACTTCTGAAGGGGAAGGAAATTGTATTTTATGGGAGCTTTTAATTCACTCTCTAAGCACCTCATTTGAATAAAGACATTTCGATTGAGCCCCCTTTAAAGCGTCCGCTTCGTCTGCATGCGATGGGTAGGCTAGTCTTTCATTTGAAATATGACAGCCAGATCTAAATTGCCTACTTAGAAGCTACAGATGATAATTAAGGAGAAAGTAGCTAACTCTTTATGCTTTGCAACTGTCTTTCTTTGGAAAAAACCTCCGTTAATATTAGCACATTTCCGTGCCAGAGTGTGCTAGCCTTCTTTTTTATTATCCATTTGTAGTAAATCTTGCTTCAGAATTCAGTAGAAAACATTTTGGCCAAAAGATTATAAATGTCTATTATGTCTGGGAGTCCAGGAGCTGCTGATAAATAGGAAGTCTTTAAACTAAGTAATTGGCTGCTATGCCGACTTTCAGCAACTATGGCAGGCTCCCCTGCCAGCTGTCTTGGCCTGCCATACCAGTTGAGGATGGGAGATAGGAAGGAATAAAGTCATCGAGTCAGTTAAAATCCCTGTGTTCGTTGCACAGAAGATTTTCCCCCTTCTGCAAAAGCAAATCGTGGCCTCGTAGCAGTTCTGTGGGTAGACGGAAGCAGAAGGCAGCCAACAGAAGTTGCAGGAGCTTCAGGTGTGCTCTGTGCCAGAATGTAGATGCCCTAGTTCCCAGGCGGATTTGTCAGAGCTTCCGGGAAGGTGAGAGGCACTGGTTAAACTCTGAGTGACCTGTTCCAGCTTAATGAAGAGAGCAGTCTCTATCCTGGCACTTCTTAGATCAAAACTTGGTGCCTTTGGAATAGCTGTGTGTTTGCACAAGCAGGAGTTGCAGGGATAGGCGGGTGAAGGTCAGTGGTGAAGAGCACAAGCTGCGTGGTCACAGTGGTCCCTTCTGGCTCTGCAATGGGTTGGACCATGAAACCTGCATCAATCTAGTCCTTTTTCTTGGTAAACTGTGACCACCCCAGTGCTAGAGCACTGCAGATCTGGGGTTAACATCTGAACTGACAAGGAAAGGTGTTCAATAATGCATCAGCAAAGCTGGAGACTTTCGTCAGTACCCTCAGTTACATAAACTGGCTCTTTCGGATGGGCACCAAGGGTTTGGTCGTGGCATTAATTATCTTCTTCCATAACAGTTTCAAACCCTGATCTCATCAGTGCTTTTTATACCTAACTTTGGCCTCTTGCTGAATAGATTTGCCTAACGAGGAGTTCTAGGTTTTAACTACTGTTAGTGGAAACTGGAAATAATGCAAGTGAGGAGCCTAACGTTGCATCCTGCAGAGAAAAATTCAGCAAATAAAATTCTTCAAGATACAGATATCTCAAATTATGACACCTTCACAAAACTCTTTTCATATTCAGTGTGACCTAATGATGCAAAGCAGGCTGAAGCAGTAAGATGTATTTTTAACTAGGAAATACAGACATTTTGGAGTTTTTTTTAGTTGATTTGTACATTCTGGTAATTTATAGGGCTGTCCAGAAAATTGCAGCTCCATTTTTTTTAAAGTTTTTTTTTTTAATGGAAATCCAGTAAAAAGATTTTATTCCACAGTGACATGAACACAAGCACTTTCTGAACTATTTAAAATATGGCCCCAGCACATGTCTTCCCTGGAGGTTAAGGCCTTGGTCAAGTCTCTGTACTGAAGCAAGTCCGTGAGCAACCTGAACATGGAGCCCTCGTAGCCAAGCTGAGAACTCTCATCAATGAGCCATTGGTTTAGAGCCATTAGCTCCTACATTCTCTCCTGGGCTAGGGAAAAGGTGATCAGGGTCTGCAGAATAAATATATTTCTTTCCAGCTTTGCACGAACATAGCTTTTAATAGGAAAGAATATTTAACATTTTTGTAATCAGCTCCAGTTATTATTGGAAACATGATTTGATTTATATTGTGCATGACTACAGACTACTGAAGTAATTAACAATCTGCAAATCAGTGTTTTCCAGTGTCCATGAGTCTTCAGTGACCACACTGGCTCTGGGAACACTGTTTTCAGACCAAGAGGAGAGTAGAATGGGAGGAAATGTCTGTGCTTTTGTACTTGGACAGCCCTGGTCTGCAGAAGCGGCCGTCAGTGAGCACAACGTACAGTTTAATTCCTGTCGTCGGGGAGTTTGAAATCGTTGCTGGTCTGATTAAAACAGACAACAATAAGGATGATTCTGTGACTCTTCTAGTTTTGAGTGCCTCTTCCTGCCCCCAGTTACAACCTTCAAAACCCACTTTGTAGACACCTTCAAGGTTGACAGCTTGGCTAAAGAATGGTTTTTACTGCCAGTTCGCACTTTTGTTTGAACTGTGGATAAGTGCAGTCAGGGGCTGGAAGATGCTTCCAGTCACTTGATGCTTTGTTCCTGCATGAGATCTATAGGAAACCACTAGAAATATGATACAGCCACATCTTCACCTCCTCTTTGAGGCTGACCCTCTGCACGTGGTCCTTAGCAGAACCGATGCACTGTATGAAGGCAGAGGCCATCCCCTGCCCCCACAATTTGCTAGCTGATCTGAATGGCTTAGCTTCTGTGCCAAACTATTTTGTACACAGCCAAGAAGCCACGGCCCAAGGGTGGCTGCATAAGTGGCAAAGTCTTTGCTCATTCGTGCTGTTGCTGTGTTGGGCTCTGCACAATATGCTGCTTGAGTAGGTCAGAGAAGGAGGTCTGGCTGCCAGTATGTGTAAAACTAAAGTCCCTGGTCCCTTGCACAACCAGGGAGAGGTGGATTACTCCAGCCAGTGGGTTTGTCACAGGGCAGACAAGATTTTTCCAGATGTTGAGGATGTCTTAGTTGCCGCTATCCTCCAGCTTCTACTTTGTAGTTTTTAATCCCATAAAACTTGAAGCAAACACATCCTTGAGGACTGAACAAGGACCACAGAGGAGGCTTGTCTTGCTTTGCAACTCTTCAGACTGGTCAGCTGTTGTCTTCTCTTACACATAATCCATGCACAAACATTGCATGACAGAGTTCATGGGCACACAGCTGGCTGGGAAGTAAATGAGGAAGGAAAGTGGTAGCAACTTTCTGAAGAGATGGTGTCTCCTATGGAGGAGGGAGAACACTGCCTCTTAAATCTTTGTTCGTTTCTAGAAACTATTCTTTTGGCACTCAGAGTAATTGGATTCTTGATTACTTTAGATGGTATTGATCCAGACTGGCTTATTTCGCTTCATAAAGGCTGTATTTTATGCTTAACGCTGTTTTGCTGCCAGAAAAATTTTTCATTAATACTTTAGCTAGAATTTGTTGTTAAAGTGGAAGTCACTTTTGGATTTGTTAATATATGCAGCTTTTTCACAATTTGAACTTTTAATATATATTCATGAATAGTCTCTGCGGTATTGTGCAGCGATGGTGTTTTATCTGTGCCTGCCACAAAGGCTTTTTCTAAAAGTAGGGCTTTTTACAACTTCCCTTACAAATTTCTTTCTGCACATTTTCATGCTGCCAGTACCAAAGCAACCACAGCAGAAACCCTTTGGCTTTGCTTTGTTTAGCATTTGATCCCATACCCCAGATGAAGTGTGGCGACCCAGCTAAGGGACAATCAAACGCACGTCCTTCCCCTTTCCTCTGCTCCCAAATGTGCATTCTCTCTGCTGCAGCCCTGAAGGTTTCCCCAGGGCCACGGGGAACTGGATAACTGGGATGTCTTCAGTCTCCTCCTGCACCTGGCTTCTACATGAATTGATTTACCAATGAGTTAAATGCAATATTTCTTATTTAATAGACTCTGGAGAGGGTGGGTGTCCAACCCCACCCAGCAGAGCCCCACTCAGTGAGGTGCCTCTCCCTGTCCCGCCTGGATTCTCAGAAACAACACTTCATGGGTTATTTGGTGTGAAGGTGCTGGCAGTTTGTCCACAGGTCTGTCAGCAAGTCTGCCTTGGCTCCTGCCCCGTGTGCTGCTCAGTCTGTGATCGAGCCCACAGGCTCCCTGAGAAAAGGATTTGATGTGTACTTCAAATGAAAATATTTTAACTGGAAGTTTTATTGGAGTCAGGCCGTAAAACTCTACAGAGGACTTAATTTGATTAAGTGCCTTAGGACAATATACTTGGGGCCATTATAGTTAAAATGCAAAGTTAATGTAAATACAATACGAAAGAATGAAAGTTGCTGCATCTTCTGTAACTGGTGTTTCATTTAACTCAGCTGGTCCTGGAGGTGAAACTGCTGGTTTCAGGGCTTATAAACCTAGATTAAACTGTATGTGGACGCTGCTTCTAACAGGGCAAAGGGTTTATGCTTTCAGATAGTTTCGTGTGAACATCAGGTGATGCCCAAGAATTTGAACTGATTTTATTTGCAGTTCGTGGCCTATTTGATTGCAGAAAGCAAGGTGAGTTGGAGGTGTCTGAATGCCATGACGGAGTGTGAGCAGCAGCAGAATGTGTTGGGGTGCAGGAAGGGGGGCTCAGCGGTCCCACATTGCTCCATGAAAATGAGGATTTGTTATACTCACTTTCCAAAAATGGTCTTATTAGATTCAGTGACTGGGTTTTAGGCCTATGCTTTTTATTGCTTATGATGTATCTCTAGATGTTTAGATCTTTGTAGATTGTTCTTCAAATAGATGTTTTTGTTCTGCTCTGACAGAGGCTTGATAGCTTGGAAGCTGATTCCCGTGTCTCTCCAGAGGAGAGGGCAGCAGGAGGGACACCAGAGCCATGGATCAGTCAGGATCTCATGGTGGGACCAGGTAGCATTGGACAGTTGTCTGTGTGACAAGGCAAATACATGCCTGTGGCATTTCCAGGCCTCCTAATTTGTGTTGTTCCATGGACACTATGACTTTTTTAAGACAATAAAGAGTTACCTTCCTTCAGAGATAGTAGCTAAGCTTTCCAGTGCCCAGGAAGCAGCTCACCCCAAGAAAATAGCTCAGTGAAGGGGAACCAGAGAGCAATGCTGCCAGTCTGTGCCACAAGGAATGTACATGCCCAATCTGAGAAGGTATTTGGGTTTGTAGAGACTGGTGGAGCATGTCTTTGAGTGCTGTGCTCTGCTTACGCAGCAAGGAAAAGCATGTGTTTCTGAGAAGAGCTGTGAAAATATCTCCGGAGATAAATCTGGGTCTGGATGTAGGCTTGGAAGTGGGGTTGGGATCACCCACTCAGCTTTCTGAGCGCTCCCGGCGGTGTGTGTTCTATAATGAGCCGTTTTATTTCTTTTTTTGGTGCTACGATGGAGTACTAGGGTTTGCATTACTGCTACGTGCACAGTCTGGGGAGGTTCATTGCTATGGCTGGCACGCATCCGGGACATTTCTTCCTCAGTGTGATGAAGCTGTTGCACAGGCTGTTTTCCAAGAGCTTTGTGAAGGCAATCAATGGGACTGGGTCCTGCACGAGGGGCCCCAACTGCGGACATGGCAATGGTGCCCTCTCCCCACCACCGCTAGGGTTGTCCTTATTCTGGGGTCTTTAGACTCCATCCTTGGAGGGTTTTGTAGCTTCCCATCCTGGAAACCTGAGCAGTTTGGAGGGTCTCTGACTTGTTGTGTTAACAGGAGAAGAGATGTGGAGAAGGGTGGAGCAGAGGACATGCATGTTGTGATGCTCTGGGAAGCATTGCGATGTGCCTGCTCCGAGCTGCTTGCATGGGGGGAATTACCACCTCTCCTAGCGTGGCACACGCAGTGTGGTGTGTTGAGATGGAACTGTGGCTGGCAGCTTGTGCTGTTACAAATGGTACTGTAGGAAAATAGTACTGGCCAAATGTTGGCACAACAGTTACCTGCAGTGAGGGCTGGGAACCTGACAAGTCAAGAAATTGAAAATGGGGGTTAATATTTTCCATTAATTTGACTGGACATGAACCAGAAGAGAACATAGGTTGCTACAGTTTTCCTGGTGAGCTTCCCAGCAGCATCTTCTGGGTTTTTTTGGTGATGCTGCCCTGGACATGCGTTTGGGTATAAACCACTGAAGGCAGTTGTGACAAAGAGGAGATCTTTGGGATGTTCAAATATCCAGGACAGGAGTTAGAAATAAATGTTTGCAAGTTGAAGTGTGTAATTGTGTGAAACTGCTGGGAGTGTTGAATAATTCTAGAGATATATGGGCTTTGGGGTATATTTTGGAAGAAACTAAGAGGACAGAAGTTCAAAGTGAAATACTTTCAAATACTCTTTGATCAGCAAACCGTGTCCTTTCTTCCTCTAGAAAACAAAGAAACAAAAGACCAAGCTTGAATTGATGAGTCAGATGGAGAATTTTATTTTTGTTTCTTATCTCCGGCGAAAAATTAACAGTTTGTGGGGACTAGGTATGTGGTAGGTATGGGGACAGGGCGTTGCTTTTGGGGGGCTGGTAGCGTGAGGTATGGGAAATTAGTGGGATGAGAGAGATCAATAAGCACCTCACAGTTTCGAATGGCTGTGGCATAGGCAGGCAGCTGGGATGTGCATCGTGGGACAGGTGGAGAATGGGAATGCTCAAGTAAATGGGAATTGATTCATCCTGGGAAAAGAGCTGTTAGGGAGCAGGCTTGGGGTGGGAAAGAGTTGTTGCTGTGAGCAAAGGGGTAGAAAACTCCGGTTTTGCCAGAACATCAGAGGTGTAAAAGAGCCAGAGAGCAGTTGTCTCTGTGGTACCTGCTGGGCTAAGCCCATCACATCCCCACAGCTGTCCAGGGCTCTGCTAGCATTTTGGCTATTGGACTTTGAAGGGCTGGAGAGAACTTCAGCATGAATGACTTCAAGCAGATCAAATGTGGTATTAACAGGCTGGCTGCCTCAAAAAGAGCCTGACTTCAACAGCTCAAGGATGCCTGGGTGCAAAGATCCAGATCCTATGGGAACTCCTGCATAATGGTTATAATTAGCAAAAAATATGGGCTGAGGGCAACTGCTTAGCAGTGACTCCCTCTGCAAGAGTTCATGGTGTTGTATGAGAGCTTGTAGAGTGGCTTCATGGCTGCAGGGTTTCCCCCCTTAGGGGTCTGTCCTTGGAGAGCACATCTGGGGTGGAGGAGGGAAGCAAGCTGCAGAGCTCAGCTCCGTCCACCCTCACAAAGGCTGGAAGGAAGCCTGTTCCTTGCTGTGTGGGCAGCCTTTCGGAGAGCCAGGATTTAGCACCAGGCACACAGGGATGCCCAGCACTGAGGGAAATACTCTTTGCAGTGAGGTGCATTGCTTTCTTCTTGAGAACAAGCTTGGAAGAGTTTTGGCAGAGTCAGTGGACCTCAGTTTCATTAAAGAAAAGACCTTTCTTTCTCAGGCAGATTTCTACTTTCACCTGAGTATTAAAGGTTACTTTTAAAGTTATCTTTTTTGTGCAGGTAATATCTCTAGGGAAGTCTTATGGGACTGATGAGTTCTGCTGTGGGAGGGAAGGCTCCCATTTATTAGTGTTCTTCCACTAAACCTATGAAAAAATCCACATTCAGCACCTCGAGAAGGGGCACTTGCACAGGGACTGACTGACTGGAGGCACCAGTGTGAAAGCACGTCAGCACAGACCTCTGAAATGAGTAAGATGCGGTTTCCAGGGCTAGCTAAAAGAAATGCCTTTACTTCACATCCCAGAGAAAGGGAGATGAACTCCCTGTCACGTTCTTGTGCCTCACCAGAGCAGTTTGACTTGCTAAGGGGCCCTGTGCGTTTCGGCATTTCACTGCTGTGGTTTGCAATGTCATTTTTTTCCCTCATTTTGGAGATTATCAGCGAAGATAAACATTTCACAACAGATTCCTCCATGAGCGCTACCTGCGGTAACTAATTTCCTGTGGTGTATTTCTGTCACTGCTTTGCAGACAGTAAATACAGTTGACAGTTTGACTACCAGAAACAAGTGAGGGGGAAATAAAGCCCAATGAAAGGATAATGGATCTTTGGATTCTTGCAAGTACGTGTGTGGGTGTTGCAGATTTTGCTCAAGCATGTAGACAGGTGGGGGGGTGGATTACAAGATGCTATTTTCAGAAAATAGGACAATCTGCCAAAACAGCTTTTTTTGTTTGCCTGTTTTCTCCCATGTCCTAGTAGCGGAATGAAGAAGCAGTAAAACCCCATTGAGAATTTTTGGAGGCGGAACTTTATCTGTTATTTATTAATCCAGGCACTGATCAAAGCGCAGGAGAGGAAATCTGTGCCGGTTCATCAATAATACTTGAGCACATACTTGCCTTTAATTGCATGTTCTGTTGGTTTCAAATCTAAGCCCTGCTCAAGGGGGAGGTTTTGTGAGTCAGACAAGATTAGATCACTTGGCACAGACTCTCCTGCTTGGGCTCTGCTGTGTCTGCTGGTAGAGTGGGACATGGGACAGGATGGGACTTGGAGGTAGTTGGCTCAAGGATCATCAGGTGGATTAGAAAGAAAAGAGGGGCTGTAATTAAAAGCAAACCATGGCTTGAATATTGTACTAAGTTCAGGAAGAAAAGGCAACTGCACATTTACATGGAGAGAGCACAGCTTCTGCTCCCCCACGCACATGTAACAGCTGTAGCTTTGTTCAGCATGTCTGGCTTCATGTATTGTTTTCAGAGCAGGGGTAATTAGTGTCTGAAAACGTAACTGCTCTTTGCTATTGTGGAACAATGTAAAAATCCTTTTTTTCCACTGTAAAACATTCCTGCCCTCTTCTGATCTTGTCAAGTTAGACAATATAGCTGTCTTGTCATCATATTTCCCACGGCAACAGAAAGCTTGCCAAATGGTAGAAGAAACCTCAGAAGCTTCTGAGTAATTAATTACTGTGACTTCATCAGTGAAACTTGACTGCCTTTGGTGGACTTGCTTCAGATTCTGGTGAGTTTGAGGGAATTCAGACCCTGGATGGCTCAGCAACCATGGCTGTTGTTAGCAAAGGGGATGGTGTCGTAGCGATGAGCAGCGAGGCTGACCTTAGTGCTGCTCTGCTGAGTGTGGGGTTCAAGGTCACATTCCTGAGTCATCAGCTTTATTTCTGAATTAGTAACAATACTCTCTGCAATACAAGGCAAAAAGCACTGTCCAGCTCATTTTTGGAGGAACTTAGGGAGAAGAGATTTTTCATTACTTTTTTTCCCTAATTAGGTAAATTTATTACCAAACTATTCCTTATTTGCACTGTCCGTCAATCAGTGAAAATCACTTCTGCTAATGCAGCCCAACAGTATTACTCAGATGTTCACAAAGTACATAGACTGTGGTTGCAAAGAGTCACTCTTGGGGCTCCTGATTTTGTTTAGGAAATGGAGAGGCAAAGGTGAAAGGCAGGGGTGGTGCTGGAGATAAGCGAAGCAGCAGAAGGAAGACACTGGCCAAGGATGACTTGAAGGAAAAGGTGAGGTGTAAAGAAAAAGAGATAAGAGAAAATGAAAGAATAAGTCACAAGGAAGTAGAAGGTGGAACAGGTAGAATTGCATCAAAAGTGGGAGGCAGAGGTAGAAGCACTTAATTTTTTGTGAGTCATCACCAAGCCATCCTGCCCCCAGGAAGGCTGACTTAGCAACACCTGTGGAAAAATCAGAGCTTTCCCTCTGAGATGCCATTCCAGATCAAAGAGGTTTCGATTAGTAAAACTGGATTTTCTGTCACTGATCTTCCCCTGCTTTAAAGAAACTTTTCAAATGCCTCTTGTGAAAGCAGCATCCACCCTAACCACCCCAGGGCTTGGCTCACTCACCTCTCTTCCCTGTCTGTCTCCTCTTCCCAGGTCTGACTCATGGTCTATTTTGGGGCCCTTTGCCCAACCTAGATCTCCGTTGTTTGGGCAGAGGTGAAATGGCCACAAGAGGCACTAATTGCTGCACATCCTCTTAGAGGCTAGGGAAATCTAAAAAGAAAAGCAAGTGAATAAAAATAACTTGATGGAAGAAGGCTTGTGCGATCTGGAATCCCTGACAGATGCTTGGCCACAAAAGCCCTGCTGGGAAGATACTAGATGTTAATATAAAATATGAACATTTTCTCTGGCTTATCATGATTCAGAACTAAAGTACAGTCAGGAAAACAGGGAATAAAAAAAGAAAGTGGTGTCAGTTACTTTGCCATGTTTCTGAAAGGCTGGAGGGCTGTTGGTGATTAGGCTGGATGGGGCTGTGGTGTCTGAGGCCGGTCAGTGATGCAGGGGTTGGGCAGCAACTCCTGGTTTAAATCTTGATAGAAACATTCCTTAAGTTATTTCATCTTTGGTACGTGCAGGAGTTTGAACTGCTACCTGCAACACCATGCGTTGCCTGGTGTGCTATTTCAGGACTCGAGGGGAGAAAAACCTAACCACCCTAAAGGTGTGTTTTACACAATAAAATGCATGTAGAGTTGCCTTGTTCTTTTTTTTTTTCCCCCAGCACAATTGGATGTATTTAATGTAGCTCAGCTCAGTTCCACAGTGCTTGTGAAAGCAATGTGAGGGTCAGAGCAATTCTCTAAAGCCTGTTTGCAGTGTGAGGTGGTAACACAAAACCATGGAGCTCCCGTCATCGCAGCGAAGCCTAGCTTTGCCATGAGAGGGGCTGGAGCCTTCGTGCTGTGCTCAGCTGGAAAAGCAAATACCTCACCCCGCAGCGGGGCCGTCAGTCAGCGTGGTACCTGAGCGTGGCCATGCAGATGCAGCAAATGTGGTTAAATATGTAAGAACCAGAAAATGCTACTTAAGCATTTGGTGGCTTGAGAGGGGGGGAAAAAGAAATAAGCAATACCCCCCACACACCTTGAACACCTTTGTGTTGAGCTGCAAAGTGTGGGCTGCTAGGGAGACCCTGGGTCTCCGGGTGGGTGGGAGCCCGGGGTGGTCCCCAGCCCTGGCTCTGTGCACTGTCGCATGTGTCCCGTGGGCCGGGTGGAAGGTGAAACCTGGCTTGAACCCAGCCTCGGGTTCTGGAGAGGAGACCTGAAGAGGACCAGCTCTGGCTGCACAGCATTGCATTCCCCTGTGGAAGGAGGGACGGGGCCAAGCTTCCTACTGATCCAAAGCCCCACAGGTGCTGCTGCTCTTTCCAAGGGGTTCTGAGCCAGGTTCCCAGTTTCATTCTGTGTCAATATAGCACCCAAGCAGCTGAGCATTGGGAAAGCAGAGAAAGCTTTCTTTTCAGACCATGCAAATCATCCATTTCAAATCTTTCTGTAATCCTGGTGGTGGGTTAAAACAAAACCGCTTTCTCTCCAGGCTGCAAAATTGGCGTGAGGCACTAGAAAATCTTCCTTTCCCCTTTTTTCCCCTCCCTTTAGGAAAGGACAATAAGCCCTGACGAAAAGCGTGTGTGCACTGATGCCAGGAAGCTTTGAAACCAAGTCAGGAAACTGTCTGATCATGAGCG
Organism: Athene cunicularia; assembly: GCF_003259725.1. NCBI lineage: Eukaryota > Metazoa > Chordata > Aves > Strigiformes > Strigidae > Athene > Athene cunicularia. The sequence continues at coordinate 5,636,297 of NW_020799116.1, forward strand.
TTAGAGTCTCTCTCATGTGTTCAGTTTTCGTCAGACTTTGCTGGGTTCGCGTAGGGGAGGCGAGTCATCCGCAGCTCATCTCTGCAATCTAGGCAGATGCCTTCCTTGTTTTCATCCCACCACTACTATAGCCTGAAAAGAAAATGCCTGAGGCAAATAACCGGTGTTATTCATCAACTGCTGATGAAAAGGTTCTGCCTACGCGATTGGGTACATTTAGTCTGGAGCAGAAAATGCAAGAAGTCATGCAGTCCTCCGATGTCCATTAATCCATCTTCTGTGATTTCTACTGTGGGTACTTTGTTTTCCTCTGGGGACCTAACTTTTTATTTAGTCATATATTCATGGCTGCTGCTGCCGTTGGCTTGCTGTTGCACACATTAATTGCCCTTCGGCTGAGGAATGTCTCCCAGAAGGCCTCATCTTTTCTGCGCACCAGATCATAACTTCTTTAATTGCTGCTGTTAACTTGCTGCTGGCTTTGTCCCCTCCACTCAGACCCGTGCAGAGCAGAACAGCGTGATCCCTCATCGGGCCCCACGTCGTCCCCACTGATGCTAATTGGACCATGCAACAGGACCTGCCAAAATACCCCTGCCAAGGATCCCCTTTCCCTTTCTGAATCGGAAATTAAAGTTATTACAGCAAAAAAGGGGCTGACAGGAGCTGCCAGACAGAATCACAAATCCATTAGCTCGGTCGCTGGTTGCAAACAGTGCATGAGTACAAGGTTAGGGCTTTGATTGCTTAAATCGGGGCATGCAGACCCTTTCTTTGACCCAGGTTGTGTATTTCTGCTGCAGCTTGGTTTTAAAAGCTTTCGATGTAGAAGCACTATGTGGCTAACAGCCCCAGGTAGCTATGCGCTAGGAAATTTTACACAACAAAGTCGTGAACCAAGCACAGGCATCTTGTGGTCTTAGTATAGGGGATAGGACCTGTTTTCTGCCACCTTGACTGTAAGAATTCGAGAATCAAATTGTTTCTCATATCATCTTTCAGTTGTTGCCATGGCAAAGCCCTAGAGAGGAAGGGGGTTTGTACCAAACCATTGGAACATCAACTTTTCTTTGATTGATTAAAAGATGTGTTCAGGTCTTCAGTCTCACCTAGACACACTCGTGGAAGTAACCTCACATGTACGAGCAGCTCTGAAGAGAACAGGCTGCAAGACTACTTATAGGGTCAGTTATTCAATCAGGAGATCAAGCGCAACAGGAATGAGATAGGGAGACAGAACAAATGTATTTATATCTTTATTCAGGTAACAGTTTCCTTTTTCTTTGCTTTACCTGCTGTTCTTTGGGATATTTTCCAGGTTGCATCAAGTGAATTTCGATGCTCCCACTTGTGAAGGCAAGCGCCGAGAAAAGCTCTCCTTGATAGGGGACTTCTCCTCTTCAGCAGAGTTCTTCGTCACCATTGCAGTCTTCGCCTTCCTCTACTCGCTGGCTGCCACCGTGGTTTATATCTTCTTCCAGAACAAGTACCGTGAAAACAACAGAGGGCCTCTCATTGTAAGTGTATATTTGCAGCGTTCTCAGACATAGGTCTTAACCTCTTACTTTTTTGGTGGCTGAGGCTGTGGTGTGATCTGGTCTGGGAGATCTAAGTGGCCCAATACCCAAAGCATCTCTGCATTCACCTGGGTTTTTCTGGTCTTAAAGATTTAACATCAAGGGTAACAGATACTATATGCAAGTGGAGCTTAGTCCTAATCTTGTGGGATTCCCCACTTCTCTCCCGCTGCCTGCAGTGATGATGTTCACACAAACAATGAACACATTGCAGGACTGGGGTCCAAGTCATACATCTGTGGCAGCAAAGCTTCATCAGTGGTGGAAAAAAGGGAAGAGGAGATCTTAGGCATCATCCTAACAGATAAATGGAACCATGTTCCTGACCAAAGACTAGCCAGGAAGATTTCTTATTGCTTATTATTGCACAGTTCAGCCAAATTATTTTGCTTTGGAGAATTACGTGGCTGGTTTTCCAGTATTCCCCTCAGCTCCCAGCACATTTGTGTCTCTATAAGGCTCCTCACCTTCCAGGTATCATTCAATGCACCCATCAAGCTGTGGCCATTCGTGCCTTGATTTTTGTTTTTACTGATTCCCAAAGGTTTGTGATAAAAATCAAGTGTTGCTATGCATTTCTTTTCTTATAAATCAAGACTGTGAAGCCAGGGAGAGCTATTTTATTCTAGGTATCCATTACCTGTTAGTGATACACCCCTTGGTCTTGCTAGGCAGCTGTGTGTCATCCTCCCCTGCGCTGAATTTGGGTCAGGTCTCTGCATTTGCAGGCTGTGAGGTTGTCTCACACTCTCCCTCCCATGAGCAACCCTCTCCTCTGAAAGGGTAAGGTTGCACTAAGGTAGAGGAAATATTTCTCTGAAATCCTGAAGAGAGCAATTCAAAGGGAAAGTGGGGGGAGTTTAGTGAAGACAGATGTAAGGAAAGAGTTAATTCTGGATTTCAGAAAAACCTGATGTTTATGGCTGACAGAAACCAGATATTTGGCTGAGACTTGTGCCTTAAGTGACTGAAAGCCACCAATAAATAGCATCAGAAAAATACAACAGAAAGGAAAATAAATCACCAGCACAGAAAGGTGGTACCTGTTAAAGGAAATAACTACAGTAGCAGTCACCAGAAGATTAAACTGTAGGAAGGTAGTCTTAGCATCACCAGGTTTTGAGGGAAAGATTTTCCTGCTGCAAGAAGATGTGAGTTGTTTTAAGTTTGCATCATTCAAAACCGATGAATTGTTACAGAAGGAAAAATTCTCATTCCCCATCAAAGGAAATGAATCCTCTTCCTTTGGGGGCTGTTGAGACCTTTCCTCTCTCCCTAGAAAATGGTGAGGAAAGGAGGGGAAATCTTCACCGAGGGGAGGTAGAACAGGCAAGATAAAGGGGTCCCTGCAGAAACAGCAAATAAATAAAGTGCCTTGCTTCTGCTTGATTCAGCTGATATCAAGTAATATCTCATTTCAAACTGTCTCATCAAAGAATTAGTTGCAGAGATCTGCCACTTTAACTTTCTTGTGGAAAATAATTATTTCTTCTGACCCTCCACATTATCCTGTGTAGCAGTAGAAAAAGGAAAGAGGAAAAAATCACTAATCTGTCAGATTATGATGTAGCTGTTTGCCATTGTCCAGGACTTTCTCCATAAAGCTGCTGCAGTCCTGTTTGTCACAGGATGCACGGCACAATCCGCTACAGCATTAATGTGCCACTGATTTAATTTGTTCTATGTAACGGATTGTAATTGAATCTACATGTTAAATTTAACCGGTGTCTGTTACCAAAGCCTCTGTAATTTCCCAGTCTTTAAACCAAGCCTAAATGACCTTATTTGTTCAGAATATAAAGATGCTTCTGAGTTTGTCCTACAGCAGAAGCAGCTCCTGCTGGTGAGTGGTGTTGAATGTGGCTGAGGGTTATGCTCAGCTTATGCCTGTCAGGAAGGGGGGTCCCCATCTGCCCCAGCCACATGCTTCAGCATCTCCTCTTCACTGCCAGCTCTGTTGTGTTTTTTTAGAAAAAAGACCCTTTTTCACCTGGCCCGCATCCTTACTGGTCTCCCCTGAGGCTGCCCAGTGCAATGATTGCAGCACCACAGCCTGACTGGGTCAGGGCGAGTCCTACTGTGCCATGGAGTTGTAGAGAAAAGGCAGAGCCCCAGGCAGAGGAAAAGCAAGCATCTGTAGCCAGGAGGAATTCGAGGGTCAAGGGGAAATTCAGAGTGAAAAGCAGCTTCCCACAGCTGCAGGGCTCACCTAGGGGATGTAACACCTTGTGCAAAGGAGGCGGGCGATGCATCCTCCAGCTCCAGGCAGATGCTGCACTGAACTGACGTACCCAGCAAGATCACACATAGATCAGATCAGATGTGTGAGTATGTCTCATCCCTGAGATTGTTCATCCCGAAGAAAAGTGCTGCAGAAATCTTGAGGTGCTTTGTGCGGGCCTGAGTCCAGGCAGCAGCCCCCAGCACGTGTCGGTGCAGGAGACAGGGCAGCCCTCGCTGCTCCTTTGTCACCAGGCGGGATCCATGTGTCGGGCACCGGTTCCAGACTACCAGTTTTTTACCTCCTAGCGAAGAGTTAGAAGATGATAGTTTCATCTGTCCTTGCTTCTGCTGCAGTGCCTGATCACAATTTCATATTTAAAACCCTTCCCATCTTAAGCCTTGTACTTCCTCTTGGCTTGATATTTGCTCAGTCTGGGGTGACATCTGCCTTTAAGTGGCACGCTCTCAGAGCTGGCTGCCTTTCCTCCTGACAAATTTTCAGGATTTGAAAAATGAGTGTGACAGGAGAAGTGGAGAGAGGAGGGGAAAAAAAAAAAGACGACTTTCACTTGAAATTTTAAAATTTATTTTTTTTTCAAAAAACCCTTGCACAGACAGTCAGAGCACTATGAATACATTACCAACTTGCAGCAGCCTGACTGGATGCAGAATATATGATTATAAAGAATTTAATGACTGCTAAGTCACGTGAAACTTGCGGAGAAAATTTCAGTCGCAGCTATTTCACGTTTACCTTGTTTATACAGATATAGGGAAACCCGACTGCATGTGCTGAGAGCTCGGCAAACCATCACTTTAACTGTGGAAAAATATTTTAACGTTCAGTGTGAAGTGAGACATCATGGAAAGGAAATATTTCCAGTAGGAGAAGCTTCTTTAACTCCTTCCACAGCTGTTTGAACGGCACCGGCATGTTTTATTCGCTGTGCAGTGAGCCGTGTCTGTTGCTAACGTTGCCTGTCAGGTTTTGGGGATAAAAATCTTCCTTTTGGTCACACAGGGCCCTGGCTGTGTTACTCCTCTGCGGTGGAGGTGGGAGTCTCCCCTTCCCACAGGCCTGGCAGCCCTGAGCCCTTGCCACGTGTGCCCTCCGCTCGTCTCACTGGCTCCACGGATTGTTGGGGGGGGGGTCATACTAAATAGATTAACCTCAGAGATGACCTTGGGTTCCCAATTCCTAAAGGAACGAGGAGCAATTTACCTGGGATTATATACCTAATAGATATGTGCCGTGTGTTTCTGAGCTCTGCAAACCTCAGCTGTGATTTTAATTTCGTTGCAGACTCCTGCCCCACGCACAGCGAGGAGCCGGGGGCTCGCCTTGGTGGTTACAAGTGCAAGCCGGTTTCTCAGATGACTGATTAGTGCTTAAGAGCCTGAAATATTTTAAAGAAAATAATTGGAGCTGGTGACTTAGATTTTTAATGAATGCAACGTACGAAATCTCACCAGTTTTCAGCGTATCTGCATCTCTCAAACCAACCTAAGCTGGTTTCCACTCACGTAACACCGCACACGCCCTGGGGAGGCATTGCTGATTTGCAATGAGAGCAGAGATGAGCTGCGCCCTGGGACTCCCTAGCACCTCTGTCTCAGTGCCCTGCTTCAGATCTGTACGCTTGCAGCTGCTTGCAAGCAGAGAGTAACAGTCCTGACGTGAAGTTTTAGAGGATCAGGGGTAGATGCTTCCATATATCTCTGGAGTAGAAAAATAAATGAAAAAATAGTCATGGTCAAGGTGTGTCAGTATCCAACACTCAGACTTCTTTTTCCATAGTTTCTGCATCCCGTATGTACTCCACTTAGAACCCACACTCTGACAACTCTCTGTGCCTTCAGGTTTGTCTTTGGGAGTTTATGGATTGGCCATGAAAAAACACATGCATTCATGTATAAACGTAAATCACTTTATTAGTATTCCAATCAATTAATATAAAAGTATAAAATTATTTAGACAAGTGACTGACATAGCCCTGAAAAGAGGTATTTCATTTTTATAACAACTTTATAATCTCGTTCTTACACTGCATAAAGATGCTTACGTGTAAGACGGGATCATACCTTCACATCTGGGGTCCTGCAAATAAACACGCTAAGCAGAAAGGCACTTGGTTCTTTACATATGTTGTGGGCCAAGTGAGTTAAGTGCACTCCTGATCTGCCCTTTGGACATGTCTTTGATTAAACATGTTTTATTTCCTCCCCTTTGAGCTTTCTAGAAAATAGATAGGAAAAGAATAAAGAGCCATGCGTGAAAACAAAGACCGAATCCTTTGCAGTTAAAAAATGAAATTATGAATAACCTGAATAATTCTTTGCCTTTCAAAGAGCTGTTTCAGCCTGCTGTGGTCACTTCCTTTTTGAAACACAAGCCAAGGTGATCTTGCTGTACACGCTGGTGCCTCCCAAAGGGCTCTGCACGTCCCGGCCAGAAGCAGGCTTGCAAGGCCATACACCATCGCAAGAAGCGTGTAATTCTTTCAAAGCTTCATCCAGCAGAAAATCTGGACTGGGACCTTGTTCAAACCAAAAAAGAGCTGAAATGCCACTGTAGGAAGGTGTTTGCTGCCTGCAGCAGCCTGCTGTTGGCTACCTTCCTGTGCTAGGGCTGGGGCTATGGCTTTTGTTGGGGTGGCTCTTAAATTTTTAGGTCAGTTGTGATGGTGAAAGCAAATCCTCAGAGCAATTTGCCGCCTCTTGGGTAAAGAAATCTCCCTCTGCTCCTGCATGGTTGTCTGTGGAAGCTGTCGTCAGTGTTACTGGGCTAGAGAGGCTCTGGCTGGGAGGGTTTATAGCCTTTGGTGTCTGAGGAGCTGCTCTCTTGTATGCTCAAAGTGTATGAGAGGGTGTTGTCAAATGCAAAGGTTTCATAGCATGAGCATCTGAGGATGGAAACGCTTACAGAGAGGCACTGAAAGCCCGGTGTGGAAGCCAGATATGGGGCCAGCAGCTGTGGTTCAGCGAGGGAGGGGAGCACAAGCATCGAAGGGATGCCAGGCACCCTCCGGCCAGGCCAGAGCTGAGGTTTTGCATGGCTTCAAACTTAACAGCCCAGGGCCATGTCCTGGCTTCTTCTGGGATAGAGTCAAGTCTCATTTAGAAGCTAGAACAGTGTATTTTGGATTTAGTGTGGGAGCAACACTGAATATACGCTGATGTTTTAGTTGTTAAGTAGTGCTTATCCTAAATTAAGGATTTTTCAGTTTCCCATGCTCTGCCAGTGAGCAGGTGCACAATAAACTGGGAAGGAGTGTGGCCAGGACAGCTGACCCAAGCTAGCCAAAGGGCTATTCCATACCATAGAATGTCATGACCAGTATATAAACTGGAGAGAGTTGGCTGGGGGGTGGATCACTGCCTGGGGACTGTCAGAGCATCAGTCAGCAGGTGGTGAGCAATTGTGTTGTGCATCACTTGGTTTTGTTCTTTTTTATTCTTCAGTTTTTTGTATCCCTTTTCATTACAATTATTATTGTGGGTTTTATTATCATTATTATAGTTACTTTAGTTATTGAACTGTTCTTATCTCAACCCATGAGTTTTACTACTTTTTTTTTTATCGTCCTCCCCATCCCACTGTGGGGGGAAGAAGTGAGGAAGTGGCTGCATGGTGCTTAGTTGCTGGCTGGCCCTAAACCATGACGGACTGTCGTGCCAAACTTGGACCACAGTGGCTGGGAGGGAGAACAGGGGACCGAGTGCACACAGTGACACGTGCTACAGAGTTCTGGGGGTTGCTGAAGCCACCGACCACCTCAGAGCAGATGAAACACATCCCCTTTCCCGAGCAAAGAAGCAGCTTCTGCAGATGCTTTCAGCTGTGAGCGATTGCGCTGAACACTGGGGGATCCAAAACTCTGCTCAGGAGACTTAAGTGACTGTAAGTGACTGCCCCTCCAAAGACGGGCATTTTGCAAAAGCCAGTAGCTTGATAGCAGTGAGAAACGTTTCAGTTACCATGAAAAGAAAAGGCATTCACAGTTCTATTCTAAACCATAAAATATATAAAATTGTTCCAAGTAGGCATTTTTGGCAAACTCAGTAATAGCAAGTTTCAACTTGAAAAAGGCAGCAAGAATTTTTTTTTAATTTTTTTTTTTTTTTTTTAATTTTTTTTTTTTTGTTACACATACTTCAGGCTCTTAAAAACTCCCTCCTTGGATATTCAGCATATTTTAAATTTTGTTTTCTGCTTTCTCCTACACGTTCCTATTTTGCCTCCTTCCCAAAGGCACCTGTAGGCAGACCAAAGTATCTCAGCTGAGATCTGAGAAAGAAACTTTGCAATTAGGAGTATAGTGTAACCGTACAACAATACACATAGAAGAGATCTGTAGACACCATTTCAAGAGAGCAACTACAAAAATTACTTTGTTCCAAAGGAAAAAAAAAAAACAACCACCCATGCTATGAGGATATTAAACATTCAAGTGCAAGCTTTGTTTTAGTATGCAGACACTCTGGCTTTAATTACCAAGGAGAAATTCCCCAGATAGACATTAAGCCACAGAACAGCTTAGCTTGAAATTCACTTTTATTTTCAGCATGTCATTATCTTGTAACTCTGTTCCACACAGAGCTGTGAAAATGTTCAGCCAGAAATCCAAACCCACTTGAAAACAAGAGAGGTTCAAGTTCCAGCCAAAGCTGAAGGTTAGCAAAGATTCAAAATAAATAGGGAGACACAAGTTTGCTCTAGTCATATATTTTTCTCCTTGCATAGCACAGAGGAGATGGAACAAATCCTCCAAGATTTGTACCCTTGGTGAGAGCACCTGCTGAAGAAAATCCTGATATTTCATTAGTCTTTCTGTCCTGTCTTCTTGACAAGCTGTTGGCTGGTTGGTGGACAGGCTGCGTGGTTTCTTCTCTGAGTCCCACCGTGATCTTTCCCTTTTGACTTGGGTGTGTTTCTGGCACCCAGCCACGCTTGACAGGTTTTGGGGAGTTCGTGTATAAAAGGGGCTGATCCCAGGAGTAGGGAGCCTTTCCACAAGGCTCTGATCTGCTCTCAGGTAGGGGAATTTGTGGCAGAGAGGGCAGGATTGGGCAGGGTTAGGCTCGTGTGGATGCCCTGGTACAGGGGAGGAGAGGAAGTCAGCAGGAGGCTGGAGGATGGGGTGAGATGGAGAAGACCTGACCTGAGAAATAACATAAAATACCTAGTAGTCACTTTAGAACCATCTTCTCAACTGCATAGTGCTATCGGATGTTCTTAGCAGTACTTTGTAGCTACAAAACAGTCAGAGTAAGGGACTCTTGCAGACTGCAGGCATTTGTGCCACGAGTTGTGCAAATGCCTCAGCAACATGGGGTCAGGATCTGCAAGCTTGGTAGCAGGTCTGAACTCCTGCTGCTGTCACCTGCTTGAAGAACTTTTCTCACTTTCCAAAATTCCCTCTCAGCAAGTTCAAGCTCCTACATTGTGTTAGTTTTAGTCAGTTTGCTTCAAAATTTACCTGCTGTTATACACTTATTTTATTGTTATTGCCAATGCACTGATTGCAGAGCCTGGGCCAGCTTGCAAAGTCTAAAGCTATGGTGGCACTGAGAGAGAATTTTTGTTACATAAAAAATGTATTCCCTCAAACTCTCGTGTGTCCCCATCTATAGCGTCAATCGGAGCCTATATGGGTGCTTGGTGTCCAGGTAGATAACATGTCAAGCCTCACAGCAAATAAAGAGCGTATCCTATCACAGTCCACAGATCAGTGAATATCTGCTGTTTCTACAAGTTGGAATTCTTAGGAAATGTTTGCAGTTGAACTTGTTGCCTCTAGGAGGCCATTTCTCATTTAGTTACCGCTAGGAAGTATAAGATACAATAATTTCTTTTGCTGGAAGCCTCCCTCAGAAGAAATTTTACTCTGGGCTATATGCTTCTGCCTACCCGGAGTCTCTTTGGGTGTTAAGATCGTTGTCAGCTCCTGGGCTTCACACTCTTCAAGAGAGCCCATTTGGGCAGCATGAAGGGAGGTCAGAGGAACTCAAAGCTCAGTGGCAGACACGGGCCTGCAGAAAACAAATTGTGGCACTGTTAAAAGAGAAGGATGTATCCTTTGGGAAAGCATCCAAGCACAGTTAATTTAATCCCATCTGCGTGAGCAGAGAAATCCTTTGTTCGTGGCTCACTTGTGTGGCTGGTTTATTGACTGGTGCCTTTTCCATCATGACAGAGGCTCGTGTCCTCCGTCCCTGCGGTGCCACCGAGAGCTCCTTCCCCAAATGCCAGGTGTGCTTGTAGAAGACAAGAATGATGTCTCCCGGGGAACACTTATTTCTCTGGATAGCAACCCAAAATGCTGTGTTCTTAATGAACGTTTTCTCTTCCTTCCATGTACACCTTTACTTTCTAAGGGGGAAGGGGAAGCAGCCCCCATGGGAGGTGGGATATCAAGACGCAGCAATGCAGTTAGTGGTATGTTAGACTTTGGCACCTCTACCATCTGTTGTGGGCTGACAGATGGGATGAAATATGACAGCAGAAAGGCTCTTCTGTTTTAGCAAGACACAAGAAAGCTTGAAAAATCACACCTCCTCCCTCCTTTCCCCCCAAACCCACACAACAACAGTGTCACTTGGCCACTTGTTCTGGCTAAGACAAGGAGAAGTTTATGCCTGTGCGTGCTCCTGAGAGTCTTTCGAGGGAAAAGTGAGCAGAGTGGTTCAGAGCAGAGCTGCTCGGAGGTGCTGGATCCTGGAGGGACTGCCACCCCTTGTCCCCTCTTTTCACGTGAATGGGAATTAGGAGCAAATTCTTTACTGGGACAGAGATGCTGAGGAGTCTCAGTGCTTGGCAAGTCTTGCTGTTTATTTGTTCACTCGTGATAATTAGTGGCTGTACGGCTCGTGCAGCAGGGACATTTGGCCTTACCTGTAGCTGGTGAGAAAACTCCTCATCTGGTAGCCGAGGATTAGCCAGTTTCAGGTTCTCCCTGAGATGCTGCCGTAGATGGAAACGCTTCCTATCGGAAACCCACCCCGGCTGTCTGTAGGAGCACGGGGGGTTAGAGCCAGCTCTCAGGAGGGCCCAGCTCCTTTCCAAGCATCTATATTTTTTAAATGATCCCAATTCATCAGCCGGGCGCTGTGAACGGCCACATTTCCAAGGCAGCTCAGCATCCTGGGTCCTGGCCACATGCTTGTGGGAAGCTGGCCTTGAGGTCGGAGACGCAAATGGCAGCCGCAGGGCTCTGCCCTGATAGGCACATCAAGCACTTCTGAAAATTAGCTCTGGAGGTGATGTCAGCAATCACGACCTTCCGTAAAATAACAAGCTCTTGTTTTTTTCTCTCCTCTGACGCACGCTTTTAGTTTTCTGGTGATTTTTAATATTTTTTCTTCCCAATGGACACACCAGTATAATGCTTCTAACTTAATTTGTCTTTTAGGATTTCATTGTGACAGTGGTCTTCTCATTCTTGTGGCTAGTGGGCTCATCTGCTTGGGCTAAAGGACTGTCAGATGTAAAGATTGCGACTGACCCAGACGAAGTGCTGTTACTGATGTCTGCCTGCAAACAGCAGTCCAACAAATGCTTGCCTGTTCGCAGCCCTGTTATGTCAAGCCTCAACACTTCGGTTGTAAGTGACTTTGATTACTACTTTTCACCCTTATCTTGCAAACATATTTTTGTCTTTTTTACCCGTGTATTGACCTAAATTGGCTGGTGTAAACCAGTTAGCTGAAATGATTTAATTGGAAGTACGGTCTTGCTGTGGGGAAAGGCAGAGCGTGACTCACGACAGCTATTTGCCGGGGAGCAGCAGCGGGATGAGCACGCAGGGTTGGGATGGGGAGGAAGCAGTGTCTGTCCAAGTGCATTGGTTGGCCTGTCTGCTTTTAAATTGCTTGCTGCAATGCTTTTGAAAAGGGGTCTGTAGGCCCCTTTAGGAAGAAAAGGTTTTGTGCCTTATAGATTCCTTTAAAAATCCTCAAAACCAACATAAAATTAGTCTTCAGAGTGTTTAAAAAAACCCTAAAGCAAACCCTCTATGCCAGATGACCCATTAATATCTCTTCTTAATTATTTTCTTTCAGTTTTATCTTTCCACAGCTTCTTTAAACTAGATTATGTTTCCAAAGAAACAAACAAAAAAATTGTTTTGACCTAAAAACTCAACTTTGGTTTCGGAAACCAAAAGGAAAACAGATACCTTGTGAGATACAGCTAAGGGAGATGAATTTGGGAATTTGCTCCCAAGCTGAGAAAATTTTCCAGGAGATTTTGGGAGAAGGATGGACTGGGAGCAGCTTTGACTCCTCCCAGGACCGTGCAGGGTCTGTAACATTAGGCTGGGCTGTGAGACCGCGACTGCCGGGTGACAAGCTCCTCTTCTCCCCACCAGGTCTTTGGCTTCTTGAACTTTATCCTCTGGGCAGGCAACATTTGGTTTGTGTTTAAGGAGACGGGCTGGCATTCCTCGGGCCAGCGGCATCCTCCAGACACCATGGAGAAGCAGTCCAGCAGCTACAACCAAGGTGGCTACAACCAAGACAGCTACGGGCCATCCGGTGGCTACAACCAGCCAGGCTCCTATGGCCAGGTGGGTGAATATGGCCAGTCCCAGAGCTACGGCCAGAGTGGGCCAACCTCCTTCACTAATCAAATTTAGGGTTCACACAGCACAAGCTCTTGTATCCCTCCCATGTAGAGAGTTTAACAGGTCTCAAGTTTCAGTGGCGTCAGATTTTTAAGGGTTTTACATAAGTTAATACTACAACATGGTGTTTAATGTCAATTGAAGGTCTAAGCCTACCTCCTGAGGCAGATGTGAGGTGGCCGGTGGGCTGGAGTTGGCCTTTTTTTCCCTGAATAGCCAGATGCAGGGGATATGTTCATCGCAGGTGATGACCTGGAGTCAGTGTTGTAGTATGTACTGTAGAGATAACTTTATGGTAGTTTTGTATGTGTTAAGATGGTAGAAGCATTTTGTAGCCTCAAGTCTGTAGTATTTAATATGCATAATATAATTGAATTTCCCTCTGCATTTTGGTGAAAAACAGAAGTGGTTTACTATTATTTCTACAGATTAATCTGTATATCCATGCATGTAACATTGCACCTAAATTTTCCAAACTGCCTGTCTGTGACTCTTCAAAGCATTTGTTTTGGTTATACCTTTTCGTTTCAGAAGATTTTACTCTTATTTCAGTTAACCGAGTCATCCGTAACTTAGTGCATGGATAAGCAGTTTCATACTACCAAATGTCTGGACTGTGTAAATGGAACTTCTCAACTTCTGCCACTACGTTTTGTTAAATGTATGTTTAAAAGAAGTATGCATCTTTTATATATTTTGCAGAGTTGAATATATATGGCTTACCCAAGTTCTGAATGCTTTGTAACTAAAATGTTTTTCCTTGAAATGGCATTCAGTAGTATATATAGTACCTGACTAATGTTTATTCCATTTAACTCAGCTAAGTATTCATTCTATAAATCACTATTTCTATGGATGTTTTGTGAATCTTTTAACGTGAGCTGTGGAAAATAAGGACCAAGTAACTGTGTTATATGTTTACAGAGGTATTTATTTAACTAAGATAACAGAGGTGCAGATATCAGTATATAAAACCACGTGAAAATGCCCTGTTGCTTCATATAGCAAAACATGAAAGCCGCGTGTATCGTTGTGACCTTACAAAGCATAAATATTCCTTTATACCTTCTTATAATAAGAAAACCTTTCTATCCGTGTTGTTTCAAGATTGTTAGATACCCCTCTTTTCTGTCGCTGCTCTGAGCGCTAGCTTGGTGCTACTGGAGAATGTAACTGGATTGACCAAATAACCCAGGCTCAGAGGAACTCACCCTAAAACAGCCAAACTTGTAGCCTGTTCAGATTTCTCCCTGGGAAATTCAGCCCTTCCTCACTACGGCGTATGGGATGCATTGACAACAAAAACAAAAGCCCGAAGCACAATATACTAATCAAAACTGATCATCTGCATTTCTAAATCAAAGTGTATCAGTATATAATCTTATTGTATGAGCTGTAATGTTGAAAGCATCTTAGCTTAAAACAGCTTAGTCTCTTCTATGATTGTTGTAACCAATTTATGGCTACTCGGTGGATGAATCTATATTGTGATATCTATTTGACCCTAATAAAGTTATTGCATACAATGCATGTTTTCAGAGTATGTTAATATTAAAATGTCACTGCAAAATAACTAAGATAACCATTAAAGATAAATATTCTTGTGCTTGACCTTACTGGTCATATTTTTACTGTTTTCCAACACTTTTTTTGAGGATGTTTTTAATGTACTGTGGAGTTCGGCACTTCTAGGGGCATTTGTCATTAAAGGTCAGTATCACAAGTTTAAAAAAAAAAAAATTAAAACTGTGTAATTTAATACATGCCTGCCTCTTTACCTCTCTTTCCACCTGTCAGTAGGACTAGCCCAGTGCTGTGAATTGCTGAAAAGCCAAGTTTGGGCTGCGGAGAGGACAAACCAGAATATCTAAATGTCCTGGTACTCCACATGAGAGAAAAACACAATCTTCTGGGTCAATGAAAAATTTTATTTTGGCTCTCAGTTCTTTTCTTCCTTGTTTTTGGTTGTTTTGTGGGTTTTTTTAAGTTTGGAAAAAGATATAGGCAGGCCAGGAGAAAGTGAAATCTGTGTGTGACAAGGGGTGGGGATGGATGTATGCTCTTCATGCCCCCTCTCACAGAGTCCTACTTCCTTTTTTTTTTTTTTTTGTTAAATCCACTTTGTATTAGTTGATCAGGTATAACCCAGGTTGGTTCATCTAAGCCTCTCCACTAGAAATAGAGTGTCATCTATAGAGTTGACGGTAGAGTGTTTTGTGTCAGCTAGCTTTCTGTTCATGAACTTTTCCACCTGGATCAGCAGGGTCCCAATTCCAAGCTTTTCTGTTCAATGCTAAGGGTTAGAAACTTGTTTTGCCGAGGTTTATTCCTGCATTTCAAACAAGCTGAAATTCTTGTGTAGCCATGTGAGAGCAGGAACTGCAGCTTTCAAACCCTCAGGAGCTGACACCCCTGGAGAAAGGGCAGTTTCTAATACAAGATTGGGAACAGAATTAAGATGATGACTTATTTTGGGTATTATTTGCATAACTCCAAATCTAAAATATTCTCATGAAGGGCAGAGCTGGTGGAAGAGTTGACAAAAGCAGGCACACGTTTTCATGAAAGATTTGCCCTTTGCTTTACCCAGTTGGCCAGATCTTCACGGGTACGTTAGCTGCTTGCTGCCATGCAGAGCTGTTGAGCTGGTTGTTATCCTTTGGGGACTATAGTCTTCACTGTGAATTAGGAGGGATGAAAAATCTCTTCATCTGTAGCTTCTCAGAATAATATAGTATGGCGGCAGCAAAAGTGAAAACAAAAATGATGCATGCACTTGTCTGTGTTATAGAAGAAGATGTATCTGACTGTTTCCTCCGTGTTCCTCTGGATTCGAGTCGTGTCCTTTGGCAATTGTTGAGAAATTGGAAGTTTATTTGATCTGGGAGTAGCGACTGTATAGCAAAGTATTGAGCAGCAAGATGGAAAAGACAGTATTTGATGTTCCCTAGGTTTAAGACAAATACAAAGTAAACTCAAGCATCCTCTGTGAAACTGCTGCTGGCAGACTGATTGCTTTCCTACTTCATCGTTAGTGAGTATCTCTGCCAGTTAAATAACTAGGTCAGCCTGGTTCCTTGATCTTCTGTGCTGTCCCTCCTGTTTCCCCATGTGTTTCTCTTTATAGCCCATTTCTCAGCTACCCAAGTCAGAAACATATTTGCATTATCAGGTGTAGAGGAGAGCCAGGTACCTCGGCGAGTGTGATGAGGATGGTGGGAGCACAGGGTTTTCTCTCCAGGTGCCTCAGAGGCCAAGGAAGAGCCATGCTCACGTGCTTCTTTAGGGTTTCCCCATTGCTCTTGACAATGGGGGAGGGAGATGCACTTTGCAAAGCTGCAGCAACATACCCTCCGTGGGGAGGTGCTGGCGAGAGCAGGGAGCACGGCTCTGGGTACCCAGGGGCTCTGCAGCCGGCTTTGCTCCCTGTCCGGTGCAATAAGGAGACAAGGATGAGTTTAGGTGCAAATCCAGCCCACAGGGCTGTGACCTCACCTGACAGGGTATTTTTTATTGTGCAATACTTTCCTAATGACCGAGCAAATCTCCTTCACCGTGGCTGTCGAGCTGCCCGTAACAGAGCCCTGAGGATGGCCAGGACTTGGAGAAAGTTTGTGCTCCTGTCGCATTAATTCATATTGCGATTGCCTGACCTGATTAGGTTAATTATTTCCAATTTGTATATGCTCTCCATTTGAATGAGCAATTCAGGCTCTAGCCCTGAATTAATCTTGGCTGAAACTCTTGATGTACTGATGAAAAAGGCAGTTGCATGCAACATGCATTGCACCTGTCTATAGTCTGATCTTGGCAATATCTCCAGAGTTTCACAGTTAATATTACAGACAGATAAAGAACTACTGATTAAAAACTGCCATGTATTGTTTCATCCTTTTCTGAAAAAGTTGTTCTCCTATTATGTCATATCACGTCATAAGCATTTAGTCCTCTGTCTACTAGTTTTAACCAGGTTTGGGTCAAAAACTTTATATATATGTGAATGGATGGGCTACGTAGCTTATGCTCCCCCTGCCTTAACTATTCTTTTTCAGGATTTTTTTTTCTTCCCTCCTTCTACTAAACCTAAGAGCTTTTCCTCCTGGAATTTTCTAAGAGCAGCAATAATCTGTATTTTAGTATTAATAGCTGGTGCTGATTATCCCATCATTTGTCAATGCCATACATCCTTAGTATGAAGATCTTAGCATTTTGATATGAAATTTTAATAGTTCAGTGGGGAGCCCTCCCATTTGTTGCATTTAGCTACCAGTTTCTTTTCTTACATCTTTATCGTTGTGTCCTTAATAAGATTTTAGTTTTTTATGAATATAGCTGCATTTTTAGAGTCTAAATGTCCTATAATACAACATTTCTCAGAGGAAAAATTATTTGGTGATAGTATTTTCAGGCTTCCCTCTGAAAATGAATACCGTACCAAAAGTGTTGGCCTCATTCCTTATCCATTAGATTGTCACAGAAATGGGGGGAGATGGGTGCCTGCATGCAGGGGATACCTGCAGCCACTCTGCTCCCTTGACAGGCCCCAGATGAGGCACATTTTTGGCCAAAGTGCTGTACCACATCTGAAAAATACCTAGACATGAGAGGACAAATGATGTTTCCCTGCAGACAGACCAGTTCTAATAGCTTCTCTTAAATGACATTTTACCTGCTCCATCTCAGCAATGGAATTCATAAATATTTTAATCATTCATGACCCCAGAGCTAAATTCCAGGCTGAGCTGAGTTATCCCCCATGTGTGCAGTAGTAGGGTAGATGGGCTGACTCCCAGCCAGGGTCCCCCCTCACCCCAACCCACTGAGCATGCCCTGTGGGGCAGTTCTGCATCCCCCAGACCAAGTGCTGGTCACAGCTTAATTATCAGGCACCGGTCATCAAACTGTGCCCAGCCCACCTGATGCAGATAAATACTGGTGCAGATTTCACACTTGACTAAAATCAAATTGACTATAAGGAGATGTTTTCAAAAAATGGTGATGGCCAAGAGGCAAATGTTCCTGGGACACACAGAGCATCACTTAGGCCATCCCAGCACAAATTTAAACAGCAGCAATATGCACCCAAAAAAGCACAGTGATGGAGAAACAAATGAGAGGAAACACTCTCTCTGTAATTTTATTTATCCCTCTACATTCCCTACCTCTTGGAATAAATGCAGAGGGTCAGGTTTCAGGATGTTTAGCAGTATGTTAGCAAGGGTAAACCAGCTACTGGTGAGCAGGAGCCAGTTAGGCTCTGTGACCAGAGGGGTGCAGTGGCCATCAGTTACCTGACATTTAGGCGAAGTAGCCTGCTTGTTGCAGCAGCAGGGCCATCAATCCCTTGAGCTGGTTAAATTGCCATTAACCTGTGCTGGATTGTGTCTCCTCTTTGCATGCCACCGTGCAGAAGAGGAGGAGAAGGTCCTTCCCCAGCGGGGCTGAGCCCGCTTGCCCGTGGCACACCAGAGGTTGTGGCTGGTTGTTGAGAGACCAACTGCAGCGAGCGCGTTAGACCTGCTGCTTCTGTTAGCTTTTCACACAGTAAGTAATTGATTTCAAAAGGATAGAGCAAGAAGAAATAGAATGTTAGGCTGTGGCAGCCAGTCCTGCTTTGGGTTAAGATGGAGTGGGGGGCTTCTTGGTCTTGGCTCTTTGGAAAAAAACACATCTAGCATGTAAGATCAAAATGACTATATGCAAAGAAATCAAGCAGTAACTCCCTGGGTTAGCAGCATGTCTGCAGCTGCTGAAGTGTTCGCTGAAGAAATGAAACCTGAGTGGCTAATGGTGTGAAGGCACCTTTGGTTTTAGGTGTTCCCTTGTCCCTGCCCAGTGCGGGCATGCCCACACCTGCCCGCGCTGAGTGTCACAGGGTCATCTCCAGGGGAGCCACGGCTCCATCACACACAAACGTTTCACAACATAAATCTTCTTGAATCGCAGAAAGTACTTTAAAAAGGATGGGAAAACTCTGGGAAAAATACCCAAAGTGAAGCGGAGACTCTGGCTTTTTGCAGCAGCAACTATTTTAAGTGAACTGCCTGTAAAGATTTTGCAGTTTTAAGTGTTGGCTTGGGTATTTTATGCAGGCAATATTGTTAACGTGTGAAACATGCTAAAAATTGACCAATAAAAGCACCTGGATATTTCAAACATAAATAGTGTGTATCAAAATAGATACAGAGCAGATGGCCTGGCTCCCCGCACACCTTGCTGACCAGAATACTCAAGCAACACGTACAGCCAAAATCTTGCTGCCTTCAAAGCTGATCACCTGCAAAGGCAAGGGTTATCCTCATGCTACCCTTTGTCTGTTAGGCACTAACGCTCCTGCACATGCTAACCAGTGTGTATTTCCTAGAGGGATAATGTACCCCAGGCTTGCTTGAACTTGTTACTGCCCCAGCAAAGGAAATCACCTGTTCTGGAGCTCAGGCTCTCAAAAGTCGGGTAGATTAAAAAAACTGCGAGCTGAAATCTGATCTACGGTGGAAAGAGCCCAAAACACAGAGGGCTGGGTTTGCCAGCCAGCTCACAGCACTGCCTGTAGCTGATAAACGTGCAAAAGAGTCTGTTTCTCACTCTCATTTTTACCTTGGACACTAAGACCAAACGTCACCATTTTGCGGATTAACCGGGATGTAAGGCTTTTCATGCCTGGTTGTATGGTTCAACAGATGTGAAAGGGAATTATCACTTCAACATGATATCAAGACTCTTTTTTTTTTTTTTTTTTTTTTTTTTTTTTTTTTAGCTGATGGCAGATTACTAAGCCTGAATTCTTGTTTAATTTTAGTGTGTTAATTGATGGGATAATGAGCATTGATTATATGTGTTTTGGCTGCGTCATTGCAATTACAGGCTCTGTTTTATTCATGAGCCAGTCCTAAAGAACGCACTAGAGATCTAAGACAGCTTAAACCTCTCAGAAAAAGGCTCTGAATTGTTTGAGTAATGACACTCTTAGATGGAAAATTAAAGGTTCTCTTTTCCCATGCTTTTTAAGATAATTAAAATCCAGGAACAGTAAGGTGGTGAACATCCTTATTCATTAGCCTTCAGTAATTTAGCTTCTACTAAATGAGGAAAACATTTTAATTCTCTAGGCCATCTGTTGCAGTCTCCTTTGCGTGTCCTGTTACATAAAGTCTCATCCTGGGTAGTTTTAACATCAGTATTGTATCCTTTCACCAGGAATGATGAGCTGCACGAGGTAGTTGAAGTCACTACCTATTAACAGACCACCCTGGAATTGAAATGGCCACTTGGTCTTTTAAACTGAAGTTATCCTGTCTAGACACCTCTAGGCAAACGATCCACAGAAAGGAGACCGTGCACAGAGATAGGCAGCATGACAAGCTGTGTGTTTTCTAATAGCGATATCCATGCCAATAAATAACAAAGTTCATCGGAGCCCTGCCAGTGCCTCTAACGTGCGACTGCGCTGCCATATGGCTCCGTGCTGCTTCTGAAGCAGGCAGTATCCGTTCGGGTGGGAACCGAAGCGGAGGCTCCGTGCTGGATGCTGCTTTGCAAGCGGTTTGGAGGAAGAACAGATCTCTTTCCACTGCACCGGGGGAATAAATATTAGAGCAGCAGCTTGCTCACCTGGGATAAATGCTGGGTCAGGATTTAGGAAACACTTGGTTTCTGACTCTGTCTATAGAACAACTCACTTTATAGCTTGGGGCAAGTTACATTAGTCCACGCTAGAAAGGTTTCCCATTAAAATGATTGTGTGTCTAGCTGAACGGATTCGGTGTCTTAGTTATTCCTGACGCAAAGTTACGTCCCTACAAATCTAAGAGGATTCAGGCTCCACTAGTTTAGTTTGTTTCTGTCAAATTTTTACGTAAAATAAAAGCCACGCTACTTGCCAACCCAGCAGAGCTGCCTCACAAGGGCTGCTTCCGACGGGTGTATTTAGCCAGCTCCGCGATCACCAGGTAGCATTTACATTATTGATAGGGCATGGCTGCGAGCAGGCTGCTCTCAGAGGGCAGAGCCTGAATTCACCTGTTCGCTATTACTCGAGTTGCTTAGAGATCACAAACACCCCAGCCTCGAGATGTGTGGCTGCAGAGCAAGTGTGCTCGGCACGAAGCAGTACTCGATCAATCAGCCAGCTTCTGCTTCCACCAAAAAAAGCCCTTTGGCTACAGGAGGCATGCCCAAGCCGTAAGTCATCACTTTGTTCTTTGCGTCTCTGGTGATCTGCCATTTGTCTTGAAATTCATTATCTGGATGAATTTGTCTCTATCGCAAGCAAACTCTTCTGCTGTGTGTTGGCTGCTCTGTAATTAGTTTGCAGCACTTTAGCAAAAGTAAGCAGGCTTTAAGTTTTAATAGAAAATAGGGAGGTGCTTCTCACAGACGTGAGTCCTGCTGGAAATAAAAGCTCTGTGTCTGCTCCAAACGGGGAGCACTGGTGAGTGGGGGTTGACAGACCCCTCTGCATCTCCCTCGGGATGGGCTCAAAACTGAGAAACCTCTGGAGCTCTTTTCATGTTCTGAAGAAATTACTTGAAGGATGTTGCAATGCCCCTTTCTTAAAATTATTTAACAAGCATTTTTAATAACAACTCCAGGCTACTTGCTTCGGTGAAGAATTAGGATCTGTGTGATGTTGTGTGCTACTTGTAAAGGTCATTTTCCTTCCCACTGAAGGAATGTTAGTCTCCCTTGGGAAGCCCTGAGTTCCTGGGGGATTAAATGAAACAAAAATGAGCAAACTTACTTGTGGAGAAACTATATATACCCACACAATTCACCAGGTGATAACTGTGCCTCTCTTCTCTCTCACTACCAGCATACCTATAGCCAAGCAGCTGGCATCAATAAAAGGTAAGGAGACCCATTTCTTGCCCCTTGGGGGTTCAGATCCTCCAAGGCTATAGCCCAAGTGCAGCAAACCCTGGTGATTTAGCAGAGCTGTGGAGGGCGTGCAGACCCTCGGCTGGTGTAAGGTGAGAGGGTCCCGTAGGTCGCTGTACAATGTGCTCCTGTGTTGATCCATGTCTTCTCTTCTGCTTGCTTTTCTGTTAAAAATCACAACCTAAAATCATCTGTGGTACCTGATGCCAACTGAGGGCTATGAGTGCACAGACTTAGGGATGTGGTTTAGGAGTGGGGGGAATGAATCCAGCCAGTAGAGAGTAATGCTGAAGTGCAATGCTGATGCTCAGACACAAGCATTTCTGTTGTGTCAGGCTCCCCAGATGGGCCCTGTTTTCCCTGATATGGGATCCTGGGAGTCCTGGCCTCATGGTGTAGCAGGTCCTTGCTGGATGCCCAGGGCAGGGATAGACCAGATGGTCCTCACACATCACCCCGTATTACTGCCACAGCTCTGATCAAAAGCTTCCTTCGGGTGTGTTTCCATGGGAGGTGAGGCACGTTGCTGGCCCACTCCAAATAAAATCTGGGCCAGGTCCTCTGTGGGTATAAACAGTTTCAGTCTCATTAACTTTAATGAAACTACACAGATTTCCACCCACTCAGGGTGGTTCTGACAGACTCCTTTCAATTATATCTCAAATGCCCCTTTTTTTCCTGATAGACTGATAACTTTTTCCCCCCCCTCAGCTCTAGGAAAAGGCTCAGAACTTGAAAAAGCTTTTGCTACAGCAGCTTTGGTGTATAACAACTCTGCTGATCCTGAGGGCAAGCTTAGCAAAGCTGAAACCAAAAGCTTGCTGCAAACCCAGTTTTGGGGTTTCATACAGGTGAGGGGGCTTGGGTGAGTGGGTGGCACTGGGCTGGCACTGGTCGGGCGCTTTGGGTGCAGGAGTGACACTTTAGGTTCTGTCCTGCAGCTGGGCAGGCATCAGTCCATGGGGTAATCCCAAGTGAGACTTCAGTGATTTGGCACAAACATCTTCAGTGAATTAGTTGCTTTATGTTGAGCCTGTGTGTAACACAGGACTGGAGGAGCAGCGACAGCAATACACCATGGCTGATGTGCCTGCTTGCACTTTTTTATAGAAAATAGGGAGGAGGGGGAACCAAATAAACAAACAAAACCCCTCAGACAATGACAAGAGACTGTATTTACGGAGAGGAGAAACCCATTGCATTTAGTGAGGCGTTTGGTAGTTTGCCACAGCACTGACCCAGTGCCAGGAGAACCAGCCCTGTGCTGCAGAGACTGGCGGGGCCACTGGGAGAAAGGGGTCAGAAAGCACCTCTCCACTGGTGCCCACCCAGGCTGTCAGTGGCAGCTGGGTATGGTGAGTATATATTGGCACTTGTGGCTATAAACCTCTTACAGGGTGGGGTTTTTTTTCCCCTCCCTAAAAAAAAACAAACCAACCAACAAAACCCCCACAAAACAGTTTTATCAAGTGGTACTAAAAGCTATGTAGGACTGGTAAACAGAGTTCAACTAAGTAAATGGGAGAGATGTTTAGGAGTAAAGACATTCTTAACGAGACCTCTGCTTCCAAGAATAACAAAATCACATGACTGGTTGGGGAGGGGGAATTTGTACCAAATTAGAAACTAGGCACCTTATGGAAAAGGACTTGAAAATATCAATAGCCAATCAAATTTGGAATCATGAGATGTTTTGAAGATTGTTAAGCTAAAAAAATATCCTGGAAGTCTTTTTTTTTTTTTTTTTCCCATAAAGATATATGAATAACAGACATGATACGTAATTTTAATAATCCTTTCCATTCCAACAGTAATGTCCAGCAGAACAGAGAATAGTAGCTACTGAAGTTATGTCTGTAAAATCAACAGTTTCTGGGACCTTCACAATATGTATGCGAAGACCTGTCTTGAATATTAAAGTTAAAAGGGTGGATTGGTTGGTTTGTTGCTCTCTCAGTTTTATCACGACACACGACTGCATTATTTCCCAGCAGTTACCAGCTACTAGTTATCATCACTGTCAGATTTTCAGTTATGATTAGGTGTCGTCTTTTAAAAGATGTGTTCTGGATTCAGGTGGAAACTTTGGGGACTGGTTGTTCTCCTGTCTGATAGTAATAATATGATTGCAATAACATTTCTGTTTGAGTTTCTTGGGATACCTTTAGAAAACCTAATATGAATGTGGATATAAAAACCTGAATGGGAAGATAGAAATATACGTGAATTTTTAGATGTTTCTTTAAGATGTTTTAGATGTTTCTTAAAGAAACAGATGTTTCTTTATATTTTTTTATATGATGCAATAAAAAAGGAATTTCATGCTTAATCTTTTTCTTCTTTTTTTTTTTTTTTCCATTTAAAATTCTCCATAGGGCCAAGAAAACAAACCAAAATACCAGGAAATAATTTCTGCCCTGGATGAGGAGTCAGAGAACAAAATTGATTTTGAAGATTTCATGATCTTGTTAGTCAGTCTCACTCTAATGTCTGACCTGCTGCAGGAGATCAAAAATATGAAAACCACAAAATGATCAGTGCTTTTAAAGAAGAAATGGCTCGGCACTTTCTAAGGGAAGCAGGAGTGAACCACACACAGAGATAACACCAAGTGCCTGGATACCCTGTGCTTGTCCTTTTTAAATGGAATAAATACTTCTACAAACCTGGCTGAACTCACTCCTCTGTAGAAACTGTATGTAGAGTGAAATATTGATGCTCAGGGCTTCGTGTCCACTACATACATGCTTTGGGAGGGTGTGCTGGTGCGTCCCCAGGCCCCAACACCAGTTAGTGGATGGGTGCAGCCCCCAGCCCAGCTTAATGCCCAGGAAAGGCAGCCCAGGCTCTCACAGATTTCTCCATCATCTCCCTCACCACTGCAGGGGTGCGATGGGGAGACCACCGCAAAAATGTGCGGCCCCATCTCTTCAGGGCAGCAGCATGCATGGCAGGGCTGGTCAGCTCCCCAGGGCTCTCCCAGTTACCCCAGCGTGCTTCAGCCCCGAGCAGTGACACCAGTGATGGATTTCACCATTGGCAGCGACCGCAAAATCTGTTGCAGCCTTCAGTAAACGTTGACTTTAGTCTGTGTGGTTTCCCACCCACAATTAATCCTTCTGAAAGGAGCATATATTTATTTGTATTTCCTCCTCCAGCTGATCTCTTAATGGAGTGATCACGATGGGAAGAAATTTCAAGTCCAGCATTTGCAATGCGCCTTTGGCCGTGCTGTTCTCGCGTGTGACCAAAGGGATGACTTAGGTAAATATGACAACCAGGTGACTGTTGTTTCATGAAACTGTGAAAAGGAGAAACCAGATAAGCTAAGAGGAGGCACAAACTATTGATGGTGGGGAAAGATTGTGGCCACTAAAGTGTTTGTATTGGAGCTGAGTGCTATTGGCTACCCAGCCACGGGCTTGGTTAGAGCCAGAGCCTCAGTATTAAATGCTCATCATCCTAATCTTTGTTTCAATTCCTACCTATAAGTCCAGACTCAGAGCCAAAATTTAGCCCACTGTGACATCTCTTTGGGTCCCAAAAAGCAGCCACGCACCCCAGGAGCAGAATATCCTCTGTGAGAATTTAACAAGCATCTACCAAGACAGTTAAGATGAGCGAGCCGGCCAAACTTTGCAACACTTTTTGTTTTCTCATCTTCCTTTTCTGGAATGGAATTATTTAGCTTTGGTACATCATTCTTTTTAAACAGAAAGGGATCAAAACCTTTAGTGTTAAAAGAGGGAAATTAATGCCAGCTGAGTAACAAGACTTAACTCCTTGACATAAAAAGGCTCTTAGTGTTTCCAGAAGCTAAGAGGATGTTCTGTAACAGATTTAGGTGCAAACGAAAGACACATGGCCAGCAGACAGTTGTTTTGAGAGGGAAGGTCTGTGTCTCCGTGAGGTACGGGATGGAGCGGAAAGAAGAAACGCAAATGGATGAGGGGGGTTTTGAAAGGAAGCTCAGCAGGTAAGGTGCTGCTCCTTGGGGTTTGAAACTCAGCAAGGACATGGCCTGGCCTGGAAGCTAAACATTCACAAATGGTCTTCCTACAAGTTAAAACTCATGTTAGCCAAGTCCCTTGCTCTGATGGTGGATTGCAAGAATAGACAGTATCGAATGAGATGTCCCTCCCGTACACCTCCCCCTGAGGAACTGGTGGCCCCATGCTGCGAGGATGACTGCCTCCATGGGGTGCACGTCGAATCTCCCAGACGTGGGGTATGGGAGTACAGAGATGAGGAGGGCAATATTCTCTTGGAGACCATCCCTTCTGGGCTTGTGTCTTCCGAGGAAGCGGACTTTGACCAAGCACCCTGGATCAAAACTAGGACTTAATCTGGTAGCCTCGTCCATGTGGGTGTCACAGCTTCATATTGACAATGCATTCCTCGCGTTGCTCAGTCTCTTCCCCCAACCCCTTGTTTTTTGGCAAGGTAGAACATCTGTGAAAGTTTAAAAAATCAGCTGATGCTCCTTTTCTGAGGTAGAAAGATGGGTTGAATGTGAGAGTCCTTAGAAGTGTTTTCCATCACCAAAGTAAAGAAAACATGGCACAGCCCTGAAAAGCATAAATTTCCTAATATCCCTCTCTAACAACAAGCTGAAAGGAATGTTTCTGGGAAGCCAATTAAAGAGTTATTTGAAATTGCTAAGGGCCTAACACAGTTTCTGTTACTGCTGATATGTTTCTTAATCTTGTATGACTTGAATTAATGATTTAAGAGCCTTTTATCAGGTCAACTCACTCTGTCATCTCATTGTATGCAAACCCTTTTTATTCTAACATGTTGTGAGCTAACACCCCAGTCCCTGGCTTCAATCAGAAGCCCCTTGTGCTAAGCAAAAGTGAAAGTCCAAAGTAAGAAGCAATTCCTGAGCAGCAAAAATATTCAAATGGTAGGGAAGGAATCAGAGGCACAGGAAAACCAAGTGCCTTGCTCAGTGCATGTAGCAGAGCTGGAACTGGATGCCAGTCTGCACTGGGCTTCTTGCACAGAAGAGCATGGCTTTCCAAGAGGCACTGTGATGCTTTCTGCAGGAATTTCTGAACAAAGCGAATGGGATATGAAAGTCCTGATCTGTATCAGTCCTTGAAAGTCCCACCTGATGCTCAAAAGCAGAAGGACGCACTTGGAAGAGCCCTAGCATCACTCTTACAGTTGGGAGTAGGCAGAAGTTTGCAGCTCGGCTGTGGAAGATGCTCTTTTATTAGCTCAAACTATTTGTGGCTGCCCTGAGCACTCTCAGCTAATGGCTTTGAAGCTGATCTGGTGTAGACAGCATGTCTGGCTGTGTCCTTGGGGAGCTGGCTAAAAGCTTGCTTAAGAGAACTACTGTTGTGCTTTATTTTGTTCCTAGTTCGTTCCTGTTGGAAGCAATGGGAGTTCATCATCGATTTCTCATCACAGAGCCCACACAAGTGTTAAGGAGTTGAGCAGGCAGCTAAATTGATCAAATCTGCAGGTTCCTCTGCCTCAGCAAGTGTGAACATCATATCAATATCTGATAGCCTCTGGAAGTGAAGGCAGCAGGAAGACCAGCTAGTCAAAACCTGACCTCTGTGGGCTTGGGGTTAGGTTGGGATTTGTGCAGCTACATTGTCCAGGGGTGAGTAGCCACCCTGGGTGGCTCTGCAGACTCTGGATCTAAGTTTAAAGTTCTGTTCTGAAAAGCCTGAGTCATCTCAGCAGTTACATGAGCTTTCAAATGACTGACAGAGGAAAAATGGGTGGCAGGGAGAGCTTCAGCCTCAGATCTTCAGCTTCCATTTCCAAATATCAGCCACGGAAGGCAGTTTCATTCTCATACTTTAATTAGCACACCCATAGCTTCTCTCCATGACTTCTTGCTTCATATCTGGCCTTAACTCTATGGCCTGCTGGACTTGGAAGATTTTGAAAATCTGCCTTTAGTCTAATCTCTAAGGTTCTCTCCCAGATCACAGGGGAGCTCTTGAATCCAGTCCACTGACTGTCAGTGGGTGAGTCACAGCAGAATTTTGCATGTTGAGCTTTTTGCCGAGAGCCTAGGGCCACAGGGGCTGTGAGTGCAATTTTGCATAAATCTTTCAGGAAAGAGAAACACGCTGCCCAGCTGTCTCGCTCTTACTGCACCTTCAGTAAAGACCTCCAGTCTGGGGCACGGAAGATGCTGAGGAAACCTTGCGGTCTAAGAGACATTTCGCCTGTCTCCTCCTCCCTCAAGTGTTTTGTTACTTTTTCGCATAAAATAGAACTTGCCTTGGTTGCACACACTTTGCAAGTATGTGTGCGCCCCCCCTCACCTCGGTACTTCCACGTGTCATAGCCCAGGAAAGTTTCTCAGCACCTGCGTCCACTCATGTGGTTATTGCAGCAGGTCACTCTGCAGAGAGAGGTAGAGGTTTGCATCATAACCCACCAAGGTAGCAGTTAAACTGTGGCTACAGGGTAGGAAAACCTTCTTCGGGAGCGTTGGAATGATACAGAAAGATGCTATCCCCTCAGGAGTTCCCTACAGAGCAGATGAAAAGCTTTGTCCCAGAGTTACGCTCTCTCCAAAGTGTGATAGTCTGTGAGCCACAGCGAAGCACTCTGAAACACCTCCTGGAAAAAAAGAAAATCTCGTTGTTTCAGGCTCAGGCAGGGAAGCTGGATAAAGACGGGGTGGTGTTTTTATAGCTTTCTGAACTGACAGCTTTTAATTCCTGCATTGGCTTTTACTGTAGCCAGTGGTTTACAAGGTTTTCAGTGAAGCTGTGTCTGCTCTCCTCACTTTGTTCATCGGCTGTTCCCTCACCCTGCTAGTGTTCATAGCCCTCGTTCTGAGTCCTCCTCCAGCAAAGGTAAATACCAAGTGATGTTCAGCAGCCAGATATATCTTGCTGTCTCTCTAGTCCCCAAGTGCACAAAACAGCCATTAGACTTGGATTCAGAGCCATGGGACTTATCTTTTTATTCATTGCTATAGTAGGAGTGAGTTTATGCTATGCATCGCCACAACGAGAGTCAGTCCCAGCATCCAGCACATACAGAGGAGCTGAAACCATAATCCCCCAAACTGAACATAAAGAAATTCATGGGATTGGCCCAAGTCCAGCCCGGTGTGTCCACAGCAGAGGCTGGTTGTGCATATCTGGTGTAGTGCCTCGATCATCCTTCCTCCTATTCAAAGGTCCCAAAAAGGCCAACCTGGAAAGGATCTCCTGTGCAGAGAATCATAGGTGGTTCTTGTTCCTCTGGACCAGAATGAAAATTGGGTTTTACAGCGAATGAGTGTGTAGTGGCTTGCCAAAGTGCCGGTAAGTCTCAAACAGGACCCGGAGTGCCGAAAGCCTCTGGGCAGCCCAGGACAGCCACTGCAGCCCGAGCTGTCCCCCAGGTGACTCCTTGTAGGCATGGGTGGCACCTTCACACTTCTGACGCCCACAGTGCAACCCCTGGAGCCAAAGGACCAATTTCTATTTGTGATTTCCTCTTTGTTGTTTTATTCCCTTTGCCGTGATCCAGCTTTCTCAGTTACTATCTGCTGGACCTTGGTGTCTAGAGAAACACAAACCACAGCACATGTTCTTGTGAAGCTGCTGCTGAAATTATTCAGAGGGAAGCAGCTCCTCAAGTGGGCGTGTTTCTAACCCTCCAGTAAAACCGGCAGCCCAAACAGATGCAGAAGTTCATCAATGGGCAAAATTAAGCCCCTGTTTCTCCTGAAATGATCAGTAAATGATACATAGGATACCAGGAGCTCTTCCACCCTTGCAACCTCCCGCACGCAGCAGCTAGTTGGCACCTTAGCAGCACCAGAGCAAAGGAGAACAAGCATCATGGTAAATGATGTTTGGTGAAGGTCTGGCCTTGCTGAATGTGATTATTGCATGGATTGTCGAGTATTAGTCAGTGTTAAAATACTAAATACAAGCTCTCTGGAAAGGCAGCTAAATCTAGGACAACTCTTTGGGTAAATTGATGTGAGTTAGGTGTCTGCTTGAGTTTGAAAACCAAATCTGGCTAGTACTGGAAATGGTCAAAGTATTCTTACAGTGGGACAAGCAGAAAGATCTACAACCCAACCCTGAGACCTTTTCTTCTCCTTCAGCAGTGGCCCAGAGAGCCCTCCTGCTATCTCTTTGATTCCTTTTCCCAGGAGCATGAGACTGGTTTATCTGGACACCTGGGGCTGTTGGAGGAAACCTGTCTACAGATGTTGACCCATTTCCCACATCTGCTGTGGGATCTAGAACCCACATCTCTTGATCTCTTGATCTAGTTGTTTGGCCTCCATCCCCACATGATGCTCTTCTGGGGTTTGTGTGGAGGCATCCAGGTTAAGCCCTGTATGACAGAGTTTTCTTCTCGAAAGCTGGCAGGGACAAAAACCATATTGGGGAGAGGATGTCAACAGGTAAGTATTCCTCTTTCCTTGGACACTGTATCTGATGTCACAGCTTCCCTGGGTTTATACACCACTATGTGGATTTTGTAGGGTTTTGCCTAATTAATTAATGAAAACAAATTGCAAAATTACCTTCTTATTAAACTGATCTCACTGTGGAAATAAGGCTGATTACTTCCCCGACAAACTTTAATTAGGCAGCTACAACAAACTGTAATAAAGAGCACAAATTAAAACCAGAACATACTAGACGTGGCTTTGGCAAATGCTGTGTTAATACTGGGCAACATACACAATGATTAAATTATACCAAAAAAGCTCTTTTTTTCCCTTCTGGTAAAAATCTATCATATTCCTAGAGGAAGAAGAGTTTATATAAAAACATCACATTAATAACCAACGCATCAGTGAGTGTTTATCAGTAGTTTCTTTCCAACAACAGCTCTTAACTTGTGTGTTCTGCAAGACTCGGCCGTTGCAGCACTCCATCTCTTCTCTAAATTTATGCTTGTAGTACACATGACCCAAGGTTATTGCAAAGCCTCTGAGGGAAAAAATAGCTTTATTACCTGCACATATACCCCTCAATTTGTCTTTCCTCTTCTGGCTTTTTAGTGCGTGGATTCAGCTCAGTTGAAAACAGAACATAATCTGAAGAGCAATTTGCATAAGAATTGTAAGCAGAGGCCCACACAAATTAGGCATTAATTAATGAGCACCTAAAGCCTTCTGCTGAATGCATCCTGAGGCAAAGTAATACGGGGAGTGCTCAAGTATATGTGAGGGGAAAGAGTGGGTGAGCATATCAAATAAAATAGCAAGGCTTAATTCTTCTCCAATATTTATTTTAGCCCTTGAGACCATTTGAGAACTGCAGACTTTTTACCCCTGTCAGAGGGTGGCAAGAGCTGCCCCTGTAGCACAAGTGGGTTAAAAGGAAAGCTCTTCCACATACACCTGAATTCATTGAGCAAATCCCAGGCTATGTTGAGCTTGGGGGGCTGGGCTGTGGTTGAGGAGCAATAAAGCTGCCCCCCTCTGAGGAGGGAGAGGCTGTCCCAGCCCCGCAGCCTGGGATGGAGCTGGGGTGACATGCTGATGCCCCGGGACAGACTGGCAGCACCTCAGAGATGTGGTGGAGGAGGTGGCTCTCTGCTGCCCGATGGGGGGGATTTACCTCCTCAGTGGGAAAACAGAGATTGCTGATGTAACAGGAGAGTGGGCTTTGGACTTGAAGGAAGCTCAAGGTTGAGTCTGGGGACTTTTGAAACCTGAAGTGTCTGGTTTTGTTGTGATGTTGGGTGCATACATCTAACACGGTGAAAAAGGTCTCCTAAGGAAACTGGCTTTTAACTTCACTGGGTAGCAGCTACACTCTGGACATGCCTACTGCCCCCCGGAGCTGTTATAGCCAAAGCTTAGAAAAAAAGTTTTTTTTTTTTTTTTTTTTTTTTTCCTAGACCAGAAAAGTATTTAGCAGCTCTTCTTTAGGCATTTAACTGGGAGCTCTCAGCTGCTGAGAGTTTCCAATCAGCTCAGAAGTTCTGATAAAGGGAAAACATTCCTTCTGCAAGGCTCTTGGGAGAAAGGTCAGGGTGAGCAGACGGGAGACCTGCTTTATACTGCTTTACAGGTATGTAAAGTGTCTCTTTGCATCAGAGATTTATTAACATACAAGAAAACAAATGCTGGTATTAATCAGAATGGAGGGTTGTTGGTGTCCTTGACTTAACTCAGTTGTGAAGCTGTCTTGAGCACAAAGCTTGCAACCCAGTAGCTTTAGGAAGGTCCAGTCTGGCCTTGCTTCTTCCTCTTGTAAGCACCAAGAAAAGGCATCATTGTCCCCTTGAGCTGGAAGCCACATGAGCCATCTGCGTGCACTCCTGCAACCTGAGAGTGGTTTGTTATTGATTTATTTCGTAACAATATTCCTGGCAAGATGTATGTATCCTATGAGCTAACAGGGGCCAATAGGTGCTTGAGATCCGTTGAAGTACCCAACCGGTTTGTTAAAATAACAAACTGGAGCCAGATTTATGAGCTAATAAACAATTGAATCGAAACCGTTGTGGTTTTAAACTCCATGGTATCAACAGCTGCAACGTCTCAGGTAGCTGTAGGACTCATAAAAAAAAAAAAAAAACAACAAAAACAAACAAAACCCCACATGCTGCCCTTTCGGGGTCTTCTGGAAACTGTTGCGTGGCTCTCGGCAGTCCTGGTTGGGATGGAACGTGACTGATGCAGCCTGGCTGTGTGTGCTGCCCAGGAGGGGTCAGCTTCTGGGACTGTAGTGGAGCGCAGGCTGAGGGTTTGGCACTTTGTTTGCTCTGAAGGAAGGCGTTTAACTTGCTGCTAAGATGATTCTGCTGTCATTGCTCCACGGAGCCCTGCGTGCTGCTGTGTTATATTTGGCATTGCTAACTGCCTCCCTGCACATCTGCCCTGGGAGAGCGGCTGGAGCCTGGTACCCAGGGAACGACTGTAGCAAAGGGGGGGCCATTAGCTTTGTGTGTACTTGTGTGTGCATATATAAAATATGTACATTAAAAATAAGATATATTCTGGCTTACATATACACAAGCTATACTATAATATATAGCTATTAATATATATCTCTGTATGCATATACATACATAAAAATCTCCTCTTGTTTTTACTGTCCTGACATGTCTCACCTACAAGCTTTGTCTTGCTTGCAAATGACTTTCTAGGCCATTTACAACTACAGTGAGCAGTCAGATCCCTGGGTACATCCGTCCTTTGTGGAAAAAACTGAGGCTTATTCCTATCCTCATGGGTTTTGATTTTTTTATCCCTTTAGTTATTAATGCATTAAAGGAGGGGCCCCTTTTTTTTTTTTTTTTTTTTTTTTAAAATCTGATTGTTCAGAAACTCCTCTACTTTAATATAGCCGATTAGTTTATAGGGAGATGACAGAGGAAGGGGGGGGGCATGTTGATAGCAGAGACTTGCTGGTTTTCCATTTTGTCTGTAACACGCTGCTGGTTCTAACTGCATCTCGCTGAAGGTAATTACCACAGAAAAGTCATCAGCTCTTTCTCGAGAGACCCCCTTTCACAGGTGCATGCAGTGGGAGCCAAATGCCGGGTCCCATGTGATGTGTGCTTAAGAGAGCTCTGAGACACTGCTCCAAAATCAGGTGTCTCAATTATTCATTAGTTAATGGTACCTTGGGGATGTAAGGAAGGCTGGGAATTGGGAGCCTGTCTAGAAAGACAAGACCAAAACCACAAAGGGTTTATATTATTTACAGTAACAGAAGTCCTGGAGATGCTTAGTGTGAACCTAGTTTTGAGGAGGGGCACAACCCTAAATCCTCCCCTGTGGTGAGTGGACTGACTCAAGGAGCAAAACCACTCAGCCAGCTGAACCCCCAAACCTGTGGTATGGGGCGAGGAGGGGTGAGCAGGGAGTCCCTGGGAAGCGACCTTCCTGGGGCTGCCGAGCTGCTGGTGGAGCTCTAGGAGACAGACTGGTGGTGAATGGTGCCTGTACTGGGGTAACTGGAGTTACTCACACACCGAGATGTATAGCACAATGCCACACACTCTCCTTAAACGCGTGTTAGCCCAGCCAGCTCCCAGCGCCCTGCTTGTAGGTGCTTGTCTGTGTTGACAGCATGTCGCAAAGCTGCCCTGACACCTGCCATTTGGGACAAATATCCTACATTAAGTGTATCATCGTGTCTCGTGAAGCCACTGCAGTGAGCCCTCTCCTCCCATACACTTCAGGACATACAAGCTCAGCTCCTGGCTGTTTGTGACTGTTGTGCCTTGCTGCCTGCCCCTGCCCAGACTTTGTCCCAGGCACTCTGTTGTGTCACTGCTACAGCACAGGGTAAGGGATGCTGCCAGACTAAGTATTCAAAACAAAATTGTGGGGAATATTTAACAAGCTTTTTGTCCAACAAGTTTTCTCCCTTTTACTGCAGGGCTCTTAATTTGATGAATTACTGTAAGACATGCTAATGTACCAGCAAAGACAGCAGGCAAAGATCTGTCTGCTGATCCCAGACACAACAGATTTCAACTGTGGTGCTGATGCCACTAAAAATTGCCATAAAGATAACAGCAGTATCTGTGCTTGCCTCGGAAGAAGATGCTTGTGGCTTTTCATTTCTCTTCTCCCTCTGTGATGGGGTTTTGAGCAATTGTCTTTGTGGGACAGGAGCAGGCTGGTGGGAATCTGATCCCGAGTACACAGGACAGAGGTGTGTACACCTCGCGGCTCCAGCGTGGGCCCCTGGCGGGGGTCTTTTATTCCTGAAGAGAACAGGCATGGGGGATTCTTTTGTGTGTCTCTAGTTCAGTGCAATACAGGCTTTGCAGCACATTTTATTGAAAGTGTGGCAAAAGAAAAAGGCTCAGACCATCTATGGCTCCACCACAGAGCTGATGTCAGGCCAGAGGTGACAGGCATAGAGCTGTTTTGCTCCAACTATACTTTCTTTTCCTAGTCTGTTTGGTTTTTACCAGTCCATTATCAGTCGTTGAGTGGTGAGACTATTCATCTTCAGAGGGTTATTCTTAAAAGATGTGGAGGGTGAACCCCATCCTGGAGCCTGCTGCATGCATGATCCTCCTGCACTGGTGGCCCAAGAAGTGCACCCTCCCTCCTGCGAGGGCTCTGGCCCTGCACCAGGGAGCTGTGACTGCCCGGTGAGTGCTGGAGCTGGAAGAAAGAAGCTCCCAGCTCCTACATCTGCAATTCAACCCCAGGGAAAGAGCAGATTTTAAGATGAGTCAGGAAGCCCCATGTTCCTGTTACTGGGCTTGAAAGAGGAGGACAGATTAAAATGCCGGGTGGGGAGATGCTACCTTGGTCCTGAGGTATTTGACTGGGTAGCTCATTGGCTCAGGCTTTCCACGTATAACTTGCTTAAATAGTCTGTTGCTGGGATAGAGGAAACTCTTACTATGTTTCTAGAAGCAGCTCTCCTGTGGTCATTGCACAGTGATGTGTTGGTACTTTCACAGCATACAATAACAACCGCAGTTTGCATATTGAGAATCAACTTTACAACTTTGCTGTCTGCTTGAACTTGCCCACAGCAGGCTCTCGGATGATGCATAATGAAATGAAGCCACCTTGAGATGCCTGTGCCTAGAGAGAGACCTCCAACCTGAGAGGACAAGATTGCTCTCTTGCTATTTTGAAAGATAAATGATCTGACTGCGAGTGGCTGTCTGCCCATACAAGGAGCATTTAGTCATTTGGCATAAAGCAGAATATCTAAACCATTAAGGTGTGTGGGCTTTGCAGTGCATAAATAAGTTCGAAATTAGGGATTCTGAGTAGCTGCTCGCCCCTTGTGTGCGGTGCTCCAAGTGATTACTGTTCTCCTCTTTGTCTAATCAAAGATCCTCAGCTCAGAGCAGGTTTCTAATTTAAACACTTGAGTATAACATATCTCACTAAATTAAATAACCTTTACCCAGACAAATCATTGCAGAAATCTGTGTCTTGTGCACAACTGATTCTACTCACACTTTACATATGAGGGTTTTTTTCCCCCTGTCTCTGTAATACAGCATCTTCTGAAGGGTAAAATATTCCTAGTACAAACATGAATAACCTTGTATCTTCAAACAACTCATTTTAAGGCATCTACTAGAAAAATGCAGAAAGCACCCTGTAACGGGAGACACGATGTCTTGGTTTATAAGGTCTCAGGCTCCCTAAGCTAAAATTGGCGTTACTCTGGGACAGGATTTGCAATAGGACATCTTTACTTGGGACCCCCAAACACATGACACCCCTGGTGCATCTTGCAGCTTCTGTCTGTATTGCAATACTGGTGTAACTGTCTAAATAAAGCAAATATCATAGCACTGCTCCATAAAGGAGCCCTCCCTGGATAAACACACCTTTAATAATTGGCAAGCAAAGTCGTTAGATGGGTCGTCACCCAGAGAGAGCACCTCTAAAGACTTAATAACACATACATCTTTCCTGCACTGCTGCTGGGTCTCAGCTTTTGGCCGTGCTGTCTGCAGGGTTGGACACAGGCTTTAAGCCTGTCTGATGAAGAAGCCATGCTACAGCTGGCTCTGTTCCAAACTGGAAATTACTTTGCTTCTGTATATAGTAACAGAAAGATATTTAAGGTATTCAAGGCCCGTGAAAGCCTATAAATACTAGCTCCTGTGCCTGGCCCAGTGAAAGAGGGAGGGTGCCAAGCTTGATAAATGGTGTCGCCCGGCAAAAGGTACATCCTGGGGGTGAGGGATACAAATGGAGCATCCTTGTAAGTAGAGAGAGACACTTAACATGGCCACATGTGTGCAGGGGGAGAAGACTGCCCTTGCCTACAGAGTGGATGAAGTGAATTAACTTAGAGCCTGACGTAAGTGTGTGCTTGGGCTCTAACTCACAAAGACGGTAGCTTTGTAGGGTTTCTTTTTCCCTCTGCCAGAGGCAGAGACATCTCAATCAGCTGTAAAGCAGCAGCTGAGCCTCTGCAGCGCGCAGATGAGCACATTAAAGCCCAGCCAATGCAATTTGGCTCGATTTGCTGAGCTGGGAGCTGTGGCTACTTGACTGATGCCCGAGATGTACTGCAGCAGTCGTGAGTGTGGGGAGCAGGCCACGGTCACTGTATTTGTTCCCAAATAATCTCTTTCCATGGGTAAATCAGAGCTAGGTGTGTGTGTACAAGCATTTAGAGTTACAAACACAGGCTTCTGGCTCAAGCTGTAGACGTACCCTCGTGCTGCCTTGATTCTGTTCATGCTTGCTGCAGCCAGAAGATAGATTTTATAGGTGGAGGTTATCAGTTAGCTGGCTTATTCTAACAGGATAGTGAAGCAGACCTTTATATGCATGAAAATATTCAAATATGTGGTTTTAAAAGATCCATGAAATTGCAACTTAAAAGGGATTCCTGGGACGGGGTTAATGGCAGATGGGACCTTCTGGGACCCTGTGTGGAAGGGGTCAGCCCTCTGCTTTGCCGTGGAGGGTCTGTCATTGCCTTTTCTGAATCGTTTCTGGCTTTTTGTGGAGCTCAGCTGCTTATCATCTTGGGAAGAGTTACATCTTCCACTCCGCTGGGTTTTTTTTTTCATGTTTCCCTGTGGAGAGCAGTGCCGTCTTGCCAGTTGTGCCACGCACAGGGATGGTGGTTGGGCAAAACCTCTCCATGCCTGCCCAGCTTTGCTGTGGGTAAAACCCCGTGGTCAGTCAGGGGCTCCTGTACAGAGGAGCTGGACTTTCCTTTGGGTATGATGGAAGAGTTCAATGGCATCTGTGCTAAGAAAAACCCAAACTTTGTGTACAGTTCATCACAGACCAGGGCCAGGCTGGTTTTATCTAGGATTTGACAATCTTTCTATCTGTTAGCATGCACAAAGCTGGGGGGAGCACCTCCAGTGTGTGCATGCCTTGGCCTCTGGCAAGGAGTTGGGATCATTACAGCAGCACCATGGTCACAAGAAGCACCATCCATCAGTAAGGTGGTAGCAGCAATCGATGTGGAGCTGACACAGTCAGGTGAAGAGCTGCAAATTAGATCTCCTTCTCAATAAGCAGTTCATTTACAAAGCATTTTCTTTTTTTTTTTTTTTTTTT
>NW_020799116.1:5673620-5706006 GCF_003259725.1 Athene cunicularia
TTTTTTTTTTTTTTTTTTCCTAAGTGATCAACAACTCATCACTTCTGGATGTGTATCCATCAGACTGGAATTGTTCCTGCCTTCTGGTTTTGATCTAAAACATGCGCTAATGAATAAGAGAAATATTTTTAAGGACAAGAGGATAGTGGATGCCATATTTCTGGTGTAAACTTTGAATAAGGAGGCATGTGCTAAAACTCATACAAATTTTGTGAGCATCTCTCAGAAATGCCAATCTTTCCTTGGCATATGAATAATCCTTAATAATGAATAAAGCTGTTGATGTCCCAAAACAAATGTGAGGCAATAGTTTGCCAAAGGAGCAGATGCTGTGTTGCATCCCATTGTATGGTTAAACTCCCAGAAATGGCTTCTCTTTTCCACTAAATGATACTTCCCAGAGTTGTTTCATTCTGCAAGTTTCTAGCTCCTCAGAAAAAGAAGAGAGTATTAGAAGTAAGATTCTACTTTCTGGCTGTAAAATTAAAATGTTCTTAACATCTTTTTTTTTTACAGGGGAAAGCAATTTTTCTCTTTAGCTTCCTTTAATCATTAAATACGTTTCAGTTGGAATTTAGGTATTTTATTTTTTTTCCTCCACTTTTTCCATTCCACCCAGGCCACTAACCCCCCACCAACATTACTGTAGGAGATACCTGCATTTTAGTGCAAAATTGCCCTGCGAGAGACTCCACCTGGTCATTCCTGTTCTTGTTGCCTGGGATCAGAAGGCAAACCACCTCCAAGTGTGGTGTGTAGTAACAGATCAATCTTTGTAGCCTGCTGGCCGTGTCAAACTGTTCTCTGTGAGCCAGGTCATGGTTTAACCTTCAAACCTGCCCTCTTCCCTGGGGAAGTCCAACACCACCGCTGCTGTTGTGAAATCCTGAGCAGAGGTGTAACCTCCTTTGTTTGCAGTCATAGTGGGAGCAAGCAGCTGCTGTTCTAGCATGGCAACACTTTATTTTCACTTTGCAATGGCATAAACAAAATAAAAGAGCTCCCATGACAGATGATGGTGTGTGCAAAGCAGCATCAAAAGGAAATAATTACTCATTTTTGCGCTGGCTAATATTTTTTTACTGCTGCTTTGCAAACTTGTGCTGGTCAGCCTGCATCCCAGTGTTGTCTCCACTTTACATGCAAACACTACAACCCATGAGCAGAGATTGCAGCGGGCAGAACAGTGTTCAGCACAACACGCTGCTTGAGATGCCTGGATGTCCAGGCACCGTGCTGATGGTTTGGCTGTGACACCCTTGAAATCCAACCAGGCTGTTTGGGGTCTGAGTTTGCAGGTCTTCGTGGCCCGTCGTGTGCCAAAGGAGGACGGGGTTTCATTTCTTCTGAAAGCGTTATGAGAGCTGTGGGGAGTGCCTGCCTCACCTGGCTGGCCGCTACTCTTTCATCTGCTTCACACCCGCTGTTTCTCAGATGCTGAATTGCACCCGTGGGCTTGGCAATAGCTGTGTGGGTTTTTTAACCCCGATAAGTGAAATTAGCACTGGTAATAGGCTTATTATCTAGTCCTCTTCATACATTTTGCTTTCTAAATGGCAAGTAGGACTCTACTGTGTTACACAGACGTGGTACAAGTTCATCCAGGAGAAATGACCAATAACTCATCTCTAATTGCAGCGAGCTCAGGAGAGTACAAAGCACATTACCAGGTACTATCTGAAACCGCATTGCAGAGCTGCTCAAGTCCCTATCAAAACAGTTTAGCTGAAAACTGCGGAGTTTTGTCCCACCAGTACCACTGTCAGATGCAATTGCTTTTTACAGACAGGGCTTGCAAAGTGACTGCTCATCACTATTCTCTTCAGCGTCAGTTGTAACCTGTCAGGCATTGAAATAAAACAAGCTGTTGGCACTGCAATATATACTTATGTCACCTTTTGTGCGTATCACGTATTCTGTAGATCACGTGAATCTCCATAATCAATTTACTCACTGCAAAAAGCTGTAACTTGCAGGTCTGACATGGCTAAAATATTAAAACTCCCTAGAGAGGCACTCCCAACCATCTAGACAGCCAGATACCTGCAGATTTCACCCATTATTCATCAAGATGATGGGTTTCCTTTGATGTTGCAGGTACAGCCCAGGGCTGTGGCATTCAAACGCTTTACATCTCCTTTTTTCAATATGAAATCCAGTGTGTTAGATGATTTTCTTAGGAATTAAATCGGGGGGAAATGGTATAAACACACTGGCCAAAGATGCTATAGGGGTACTTGAACCTCCTTATTTGCTACTGATTGACAGTCAGGAGACTGTTTGCCATCATTTTAAAGACAAAGATCCCCTATGGAGGCATTGAGAGATGTCTGCAGGGCTCCAGCTGGCAGCAGGGCTTTACGGTGGGGAAGGTGAGGCAGTGGGAAGCAGGACCAGATATCCCAGTTAGGACTAGGGATGGGGGGAGACCGAAGTTACAGCTCCAGGCTGGGTGTGTTGCTGTTGGAGGATGAGATGGAGGAATTGGAGATGGAGGAGGCTTTTTGGTAATGACAGTAGTTTGAGGCACCTCCCATCAGGTGTATTGGCCACCACCTCACTGGTTATGTGAGTCTCTGCTAATTGCTGGAACTTCTGAAACTTAGATATGTGTGTGTGTGTTTTCTCTAACCTGTGAAAAGGGCTGCAAGAGCTTTGCTGTCTCATGATGCTAAAATGCAGTTGTATTTCCCCAACCTTGGAAATGCCCGTGTCTTGATGCCTCCAGGAGCTCTGGGAAGCTCTCCCTTCAGACCTCGACAAGGAGGGCTCCCCAGAGCGTGCTTTCTCTGGTGCACGCGTGCTGCTCTGAGCCGCTCCACGAGCTGGGAGAAACACATTGCAGCCGAAATATCAAAGTGACAAAACTTGACAGTTTTGTGTGTATTTGAGGAAACTTTTCAATTGCACTGATTTGCTAGTAGTCTTTTAAAGGACACGTGTAGTTCAGCGTCTCCTGAAAGATAAAATACCGCTTGTAGTTCATCCTAATACCCCATCCCTCCAAACAGGTATCGTTTATTCAGGAAAATGGGATGGTAAAATGACAGTGACTGTATGCTCGAGAGTGAGTGGTTGGAAGAGTGTAACCGAGCTGTATCAGAAAAGCTGAACAAGGATCCCAGAGACTGATGGCAAACGAATTGCGGGTTGTTCATAGGAACTTCTTTATCTAAGATTAATGACAGGAGGTTAGTGGCATCTTGCTCCAGACCCTTTTTTGGCTCTGGGACCCTTGCCAAAGTTTAGACTCCCGTTCTGAGTGTTGACAGGCGGAGAGAGCACTTCAAAATGTGTTATGGACATAATTAGTTACTGTTATCACAGTTTTCTTAATTAGAATATCATAAAAAGGGGAAGTGTGATGATTTACACGGGGAAGATCGGAAGAGCAGCGATTCTAAAGGCCAGAGACTGAATGCCAGAGAACAGTGTAAAGGTTATCTGCCTTTCCGATGAGGGATGGTGCTCACCTGGGACATTCAAAGGGATGCCTGGAGGTGCTCTCACTGATGACTGAACTTTTTTTTTTTTCAACTTCCCACTAACTCAGCCAAATCTCACAAGCCTTTGTTCAGCAATTGCCCATCCATCTCCTGCAGGATGGCTCACCCGCTGCCAGGATCCTTGCAATGCTGATAACTTGCAAATGTTAAAAGGAAGCTTATTTGTTAAAAAGACAGCAGCTTCTTTCATAAGCTACATTTTTTTCCTGCTGTTTCTAGACAAGAGAATCTGAGACATCCAAGTTTGGTGGTTGGTTTTTTTTTGGTTTTTTTTGTTTGTTTGTTTGTTTTTTGTTTTTTTAATAATTGTGGGGAAAAACTAGAGACCTATTTTAAAAAGAAAGCAAGCAGCTAAAGAAAACCCAGTTATTTTACTGATATCTTCTCTGGCAGTTCCTTATCAGGGTTGTGCCTCACTTCTCAGACAGGCCAACCTTAAGTAAGCATGGTGACACTTGGCCAGGAGCACAGCTTTAGGAAACCCTGCTCCAGCACTGGCTGCTCCCAGCCTCGACACCCGGTTGAAGGCTGCTTCTCTAAACTGATTTCCAAATCTCTCTGCCTGGTAAGGAGTCCAGATCAAGTTATTTGCAGGCCTGGATAACGTCTGCTTTGCTGTTGCAGGGAGGAGCATTTGACTGCCTTTGAGGCCAGTGCTCTGGCGTGTAAGATGCTCCAGGTTATTTCTTGGGGGCTGCGGATCTAAAGCTTGTAACAAAAATTGCCACAAATTGACTCCCCAAAACTGCCACAAATCTGATAGCTCTTCCTGAAGGAGATGGAAACTGTGTGCTTTGGAGGAGAAGGTGCTTTAGGCTCGCATCGGGGCTGTGGCATAGAGAAGCACACGGCAGGGGATGTAACTCGCAATCAATAAACCTGTTTCTTCTGTTGCATTAATCCTTTGTCTGCAAGTAGTGATTAAATTGTTCCCGGGGAACCTGGGATGCGTCAGCCCACGCGTGTGCTGTAATCCCAGCTGAGCTCCGGTTTGGCACCCCGGCGTGCCGGTGGCTGTGCACCACGTCTTGCTTGGTTGGACGGGGAGTGGGGAGATGGCAGCTCTGCGCATCCCCTGAGCCCTGGGAACAATCCCTCTGCCCCCAGCAGCACCTTCCTCATGCAGGAGCCCCTGGCAATGACAGGGCTGCATTTTCAGGGAGCGCCACGCAACAGTAAACACGTCTTGCACAGAACCATGGTGTCGGGATTCATTGGTATAAATTAACCCCCTCCCTTTCTCTCTTTCCTCAACAAATAGTTCCTGGTGAGACTGAACTTAAAATACATAAATGAAATTCAGTGTGATTTTTTTTTTTATTTTTCCCATAAAGTAGGGACTGAATCATAGTTTTCTCAAAGGCAAAAGCGATGTTTTTTCCTAGTGGCATTCCCTGTGCGTATGGCTGCACGAAGCTGCTCCTCTATATCTGCCTCTCGTCCACCCCCTCCAGCAGCATATATGCTCACACATGCACTTGTTTCTTGGAGGAATGATGGTTTCAGGAGCCATGAAGTGTCTGTATCGGTCAGGGGTAACCAAAACTACTGCTACAAGTGCTATCTCTGTTTAGTTGCTGGGAAGCGCTGAGCTGAGAAGCGGGGGGGAAGCGCTGGTTTTGGGGAAGTGGAGATTGCAAAACACAGCCCATGAAAGTATCCTGTTTGCAGGGACTTTCTCAAATCCTGGTCTAGAGCATGGGAGGCTGAAGTTCGGGTATTGTCACAAAATAATTACAGCAAGATACTTAGACCTAGATGCTTACCAGTGTCCTCCTGGGGCTCCTCTGGCTATTCAGGAGTGGCTCCAGTTGGACATTCCTCTGTCCTGAATAACTGATGCACTCAGTACACTTTGGTGGGATGGGACATTGCACCAAGTGCACAGCTCACCAGAAATATTTTCTTGTTTTTTTTTTTTTTTCCTATTTCGGCACCTTAATTTGAACCCTCCAGTAGGAGAGGAGCTGTGCTTGCCTGGTCATGGGAGAGGGGAGACCGCAGGAGCAGACTGGCCCCCAGTGGCACATCTTGCCCCAATAAAAAATTCAATTTACTGGACAGGAAGGGGAGACAAGCAAATTTTTTTGTTTACCTATCCCTTGTTTGCACTGTTTTAACAATAAGATGAGCCCAGAGATGCAACGGTGATTTTTGAGACACCTTGGCATAAGTCTGTGAAGAATTACTATTTTTGTTCAACACTTATCCCAGGGATATGTCCCCATTTACCCTCCCCGCTCGATGTTTTTCAAGCGTAGGCTGCTAAGGCCCACCACCTCGCATAGCTAGCACCCAAATTACTGCGGCTGGCGTTGTCTTGCAGCTCTCACACAGGAATAATACAGAAGTATGTGCAATCGGTGTCGGCTGCAGGCCAGCGCCGTGCTCGCGGAGGCAGCACACCTGCCTATTCTGCATCAGCTCTGCCGGGAAGGAATAGGAACCAAAATGGGTTAAAAATGCAATTTTTTTTGCACATTTATATGAAGGGACTGTAATTTTCACATTTAACACTCTGTTGGATCTAATGGAAAGCTGATATTTTTCTGTAGGTGTGAAATTAACCTTTCAATAAAACTAAAAGCTATCTTGAGCATTTTCAAGCTGAAGTTTAAAATAGAGCAATTATGAAACTTGTTGAAAGACTGCCAAGTTTTCTTGTTGAAAACTGCTGCAAATGAATTATGTTTCCCTTGTGATTTACAGCACAGTGTGAGGAAACTTTAGTTTGTATTTAAATCTGCTTCTATTAAAGATGATTTGCAGCTTAAAGGAATTTAATTTTTTTTTTTTTTTTTGGACAAAGTTGTCAAACTCCATCAGAGAAAATTAATTTCAATGTTTAACGCCACAGATTGCTAAACATGGCATTGTTTTTATGAATGCCACGTGTAGTAATTGCATGTCTTGACAAAAGGAAATTTTCTTTCTAAGCAAGGATGGCTTGATGCTAAACAAAGTAGCTCCTCTTCTTGTGGAGACTGTTAGAGGCAGGCAGGGGCATGAGGGCAGTTTTGTCTTTCCTTAAATCCCAGAGAAGTTGGGCTCTTCCATGCCACGCTCCATTATCCTCATTCAGGTTAAAACAGAGGAGCTGAAACAAGTATAGGTTTTGCACTCACACATACATGCGCACTCATGCTGTCTGTGTAGAGGATGGTGTATGCCAAAAGGATTGCTATAGGACACTGGAAAAACTAACTGAGCCAGCATCAATTCTGGAAATCCAGACAACTTCGCATCCTACTCCTAGAAACAAGGGATTAAATACTAATTCACAGCTCGCTGCTCTCTTTTACACAGTGGCAGTCACTGCGGACCACAAGATATTCCTGGGGAAATGGAGTATGGGGAGATGGTCACTTACAGTATCATGGCTGTAGTGTCTGGAGAGAGAAGTGGAAGCTGCTTCACTGGCTGATTTTCTAGGAAATGGGTTGAACTTTCTGTGAAATATGACTTACAGGATAGGAAAATAAGTTGGTCTGCAGAAAGGACTTTAAATAAGGAATTAACATGAAAAATATTCCTGTATGGAACGGCTTTGTGTCGCCAAATACAGATACTGTTTTTTCATGTACTTCGACACTTGCAACTTCAGTTGGATCCTCATAAAATAATTCCTCAGTAGCCCTGAAATTTTGACAAAGTAAGCTGTGCCGCTAATGTTAAGTGGTTATTAAA
Organism: Athene cunicularia; assembly: GCF_003259725.1. Lineage (NCBI taxonomy): Eukaryota > Metazoa > Chordata > Aves > Strigiformes > Strigidae > Athene > Athene cunicularia. The sequence continues at coordinate 5,680,814 of NW_020799116.1, forward strand.
ATATACATGGCTGGAATCATATATTCCCTTTAATTACAAGGTATCTTCAAGATATTAATATCTGACCTCAGAAGCCAAAGAGCATTTATCTATTAATTTTTCTAATTGCATTCAGAGAACAGTAGGGAAGAGGCAATAATCTCTTGCTCCTCGGCGGTCCCAAGGCAGGAGCAGCAGGTCCAAGGGCAGGAGGCCCACCTGTCCCGCGGGCACCACGGCATGGCAAGTGCTGCCTCCGCAGAGGCGAGGGGGCCCACGGGTGCTCTCCCCGGTCAGGGACCCACCACCCCATCTCCTGGGAGGAGGCGAGGCTGTGCCCGCAGGCTCTGCGCCGACAGCTGTGCCTGGCAGCCTGCTCCAACCCCGCCGAACGCTGACAGGTATCCTCCAGCTTCACAAAATCAAAGCATTTTGCTGGTTTTTTTCTGGTTTAAATAATTAAAGGCGCAACTGCCCCTCCCAGACCCGCAGCACAACGTGCTCAAATGTACCTCCCACGGGTGTGGGGTTAATCGGCTCAGCACGACCTGCCAGGGGCTCCCCCCTCCCCAGTATCTCTCCCTTCCCTGCTGCAGCCTGGGTACATCCAAGCCCTGTAGCACCAGCTGCTTTCTGCCAAAACCCCCTTGCTTCCAGCTCGGGGTGGACTTGGATCAGGCTAGACACCACCATAAATGGGGCAGTTTGTAGCAAACGAGGCACTTGGGCTCAGTTTTACTTCACAGATGGTGTCCCCAGCCTTGGTCTTGCTCGAAGAGCTTCCCCATGGTTGATGGACTGCTCTTTGGTACAGAACGAAGTATATCTGGGGACCTGCCCTGGTAACGACACGCTAGCTCAACAACAACTGAATTATTTGCAGTCACTTCTGTGCCTGTATATCTAATTAAAAAGAAACCATTAATCTGTCAAAGTAACTAATATTCTTGCAGTCTCCATAATTATCCTACATAAATGTCTGTCGGCTGTACAAGGTTTATATATTGCCATCCATCCTAATAGGAGATAGGCTACTCGCCTGGCTTGTGCAGATGGGCTCGGGGCTACCAGATTCAGCAAGGTGATGAGGATTTACATCAGTGAAAAGCTGTTTTGATAAATTAAATAGCTAGTAGATAATTGATTTCTTGGTAAAATTCAGATGAGAGAGTGTCATGATTCCTGAAAAACACAGCAAAGGGGCTTCTAAAAGTGATGAATCACATTTCTGATCTCATCTATGTCAGCCTTGCATCAACGTAGCAGTGAGATTTGTTGAGGGGGATAGGTTCAGCTGTGCCAGCGTTGATTTAAAGGATGTTGAATCTAGCTCTGCTGTCCCAGAGCTGTCTGTGCAGTCCCACAAGGGCCAATACCTGAAAACACAGAGGACACTGTTGATAGCTTTTCAACTGTCTCCGGAGCGAATCAAGCATCCAGCACAGGTACTGGGGATGGGAAGCAAGTCACTCCCTAAAAGAGCAGGAAAAAGACTTTTGTTAGAGTTGCACTGTGTATTGAGTCAGTATAAAAAAGGTGGCAGTTGCTCCCAGTGCAGAATTAAACGCCGAAGCACAATGCTCACCATCAGGGCTCCAGCACACAGCAGTGGGCATATGGGGACCCCGGGTTTCGCAGTTAGAATAATGCTGTGCATGAACACTATTTGAGAGTTGAGATTTTTGGTGTATTTTTAATATGCAGAAAATCACTAGAGATTGTAAAGGATAGAAAAATGGAAGGGGTACAGGAAAATAAAAAGTGCATTTTCCCCTCACGTGCATACTCTGCAGGATCTTGAACAGTGGGAACACTCTCTTCTCCGTGGGTTTTTAGATGGGGAAGGTGCTGCCCCGATGGATAACTCTGGGAAATTATTTGCTCTTCTGTCTGAAACAGCTTGACTGCAGTTCCAACCGTAATTATAAGTTGTCAAAAAGCTGCAACAGATACTGATTTTTTTTGTCGGTTATTATCAGAGAAGGAGCTATACCTGGGCTTGAGCTATAAACAGCATCAAGAGCTCATCAGAAAATCCTCATTATAATGAATATTGAAAACACTGTCACGCCAACAACCAGCAGCTGAGAGCAGCCATGGGTTTGAACTGCTTTTGGTTTATGTTGGCAGGACCTGGGGGAGGTTTGGGCTGTCTCTTAGTAGCTGAGGCTTCCCCTGTAAATCTTCTGTCTCCATTTCTTTTCCTACAGCCTTGTCAGAATGACCAAATTAGCTCAAATTAGTTGCTAGGTTTTTATGTATCCACTTTGGCTGAATAGTTTGCTATTGCAAGATGCAAGGGGGAAATATTTGTGCTGGATTTCTGAAAGGATTAGATTCTTGTGAAGCTACTGATCTTGGAAGCTGATAAAAGATAGAAAATCCCATTTCCTATTTCAGGGTATAATGCTGTTCCTTATGTAGTTAACCTCACACAAAGCCTAATTTTCACAGAAACCTCCAATGTTTTAAGTTTTCTGTTGCCAAGAAAGCAACATTTTCTTCAGTACAACTCCTCTTCCTGATGTCCTTCAAAAATTCTCTTTACATGAAAAACCTTATTCAATAAAACACAGATGAGAGAGTCCAACCAGCTCTCATTTTAGTCAAATAAATTAACAGAATTCTCTTTACCCTGAAGAATAAAGATTTATTTTGTAGCAAATTACCTGCTGCTGCTGTCAAGTCTTTCTGGTTTTGAGTTACTTGAGAGCATCAGTGGTGTTTGGCTGGGTTGTGCTGCATGAAGCTGAGCTGTAGAGAGGATAAGGGGTTGCTGCAAGGTACTTCACACCTATCACTTACACTATTTTGATTATTATTCCTTATTCTCACCACTGGATTCTGTTTTTAAGCATATACGTAACAGAGAGAAAAGTTCTGCTGATTAAATTATGTCTCCACAAACTGGAGAAGAGGGTGTGCAGTGCAAAAGTTTCTAAATTTCCCATCAAAACAAGGGTACAAGCACAATAGCCACAAAGCTCACTGGCCTGCCCCAGCTCCCCATCAGCAGCAGGAGCACTTTGGGGGAATTTCACAAACTTTTTGGAGGTGGGATAACTCATTATCAATTATTTCATGGCTAGTCTTCAGAAAAAAAATGCCTGTTAAAAATGGATTAAAAGAGAATAGGTTTCTATATTTAACAAGGGCAGACAATATTAATATGCAAGTACAGGGAAATGGCTAATGAATAAGATTCATTCTTACCAAGGCAATCTATAACCTCTTTGAGTGCCACAAGTGGTTGGGTAAGTCACTGCTGAAGTGACTAGAATTAATGAGTTGTCTCAGCAATTTTATCAAGTTCTCCACAAAAGTCTTTCACTTGCTCCTGAGGAGATGGATATATTCAGAGAGAGGCAGAGAAAAATCTTCTTTGTATCTGCTTAAAGGTTGAATGATGATGAAGGCTATAAAACCCCTGAGTTTAGGAAGCTCTTCATGCTGAATTTTTATGGGAGCTTTGAACGGCATCAGTCCCATTAGTAAAGAAATACATTTAACCTCTTCAATCTGCTGGTTTACCTCCTATGGCTCCAATCCGTCAGGATTCTTTGGTGTATGAGCACATTTAAAATGAGAATGGTAGCATGAATAGACCAGACTAGCCATGGGCTTTGATGTAGGTTTTTAATAAAGACACTGGTCTGCAGCTTGCACAAAACTGTTATTACTTAACGTTTTCCCAGGGCCAGATTGATTGAACCATCCTACACTAAATTGATTATTTATGTAGCCATTATAGCAGTTTTAGAGGAAAACAAAAAAAGCTTGAGGGTCCTGATGTATTTTATCAGTGACTGGGTATCATGAAGCTGCCTCATTTCTTCGGTAGATACATTTAGGGTGGAGCAAAAATGAAACCCCACTCTTCCCCCCTGTAGAGGAAAGCCGATGCTCATAATTACCACGTGAAGTAGTGACCCCTCTGTATGTCCTATCTTGCAGTAACTGGAGGGTAAAAGTATACTTGCTAGAGTAGCTGTGCCATGGCTTACTCGAAGACAACTTATTCACATGCCCACATCACAAAATGACACGTTCTCTTAGGTCAGAGCTCATGAGGAGAGCTCAGGTGCATATTCACCCCCTTCTTCACTGCTGATTCAAGCAAGAGCTAACAGAGGGGCATCACCCTTCTTTAAAACTATTTCCTTCAAGAAATTGAAAAGCCTCAAAGCCTCAGAGTGCATGTTTGAGTGTGTGTATATATGCACATATTCATAATTTCCTGTGGCAACTGTCATCCTCTTTTTATTAAAAATCTCTCACACATATCCACAGAGATATATAGATCTATATATATATATATATATAAAAATCATATGTAGGAGTTGCCGTCTCCTGTATCCTAAGAAGAATGCAGAATAAGTAAGGGAAGATACAGGACAGAAATGTGCTTCCCTGACATTAACATTTTGTGCCTGTGTGTAAAAGTACTACCTATAATTAGACAGTGCGAGCAAAGAACAGCAATCTTTCTCCTGTTTTTTCCTCCTCTTTTACACCGAGGGCTGTGGGTCACTTCCCAGCAAGCACAGGAACCTGCTAGACTGAAGCAGGTGAGTCAGCTGAGGATCCCCCTCTCCTGGCTGGGAAAGGATGCTAGAGGAGCTCTGCTCCAAACAATGCTGAGATCTAAGTGGAAAGTGGCCAAGGACAGGTTTGCAAGGCATCCCTGTGCAAGCAGCAGAGACACAAGCAGAGGGGAAAATAAGCCCTTTCACAGGGTTTTTTCTGGATTATTTTTTAAATCGGAAATAGGAGACTTGAACAAAGAGCTGAAAGTAAGTAGATAAGAACCATGTGACACCTGTGCAGAAAAAGAATTCAGGGTTTGTCATCAGTCTTCTAAAGATGCAACTTCAGGGTTCAAGAGGGTTTTTTCCAGTTAGTTAAAAGTGGGAAGAAGCTGTTTTCCACAGTTTCCTATGATTTCAGGAGGGAAATGCAACCTGTCTAGGGAAGAAGTGATAACCACTTTGGTGGAACTATCTTTATAAAGAGAGGATAAAATACATACGTCCTAGACTGAAAGAAGACATCACAGAAATGGTTCCAGTATCATCAATAGTAAATGCTTTGCTCCTAAATAAAAGCTTTAGGCAGTCCTGCACATACACAGGAAGGAAGAATGCTGCAAATCCTATGGACATAACCCCAATGTTTCTTAGCATCCTATACTGTGAAGAAGTTAAGGCCAAGCATAGGACACTTAACAGTAATAAAATCCCACCCTCTACCCTTTGGAGTGAGTGTATTCTCCGTTTAGCATTGAATGTCACTGCAGCAAAGCTTGAAGTAAAATCTGCTCTGGAAAACTTCATTATAAGGTTTTAAAATAATATGAAAACTAAATTCCATGGCAAATGTTTGGGCTGACTGGTGTTCTGAAATTCTTTATGCAAAATCTGCTGCCAGTTCAAATTAACATCTCGCATAACTAGCCCTGGAATGAGAAGTGATCCTCTGAGTGATGAACAAGCCTGTTTCTGTCCTTTCTCAGGCCCTGCCCCAAGGCTAATGCTCCTTTCTTCAGCACAGCTCCTCAAAAGCTTATGGAAAAGGTGTTGAATCGTGATTCATAAGGTTTAAGCAGGAAGCAAAAGTATTCTGTCATAGCTTAAATGTGACTAGTGCCTGCTAGAAGCTCGTATTTGAGTGCATTTAGTGCTTGCATCCCTCTGTGGGAAGGAGATGGACTCTCAGCTCTCCTGGAGGAGCCCAGCTCTGAGCCCTGGGGTCAGCTTTGTTGGCGGACAGCAGGTAACTGTATGTGTCGTCCCTGTGCAGGGCACAACACTAACAGCAGTTACTCGGTCGTCTCTGGATTAAACTGGGGTATTTGTGTGGTAACGAGTGCTATGGCATACATGTTCAGGTACTTGAGCTCTCCAGCATAGAGGATCGTGCTTCATAATCCGAGGTTTCGAAAAATAGATTTGCAAAATGTAAGTAATGGAAACAAGTATATTTGTGGCACTTAAAATCACATGAGGCCAGGCAGCAATATCTGCTGCTGCAAAGGGTCGTCCCCCTCTTGGAGGTGCACTCCTCCCAAACTGCCACAGATGCTGTTGGTGTAAGGACGTTGCCTCCATCCTGTGACAGCCCACAGGCAAAAATTTTTGAAAGGCCCTTTAGTGCCTAAGTGCAGAGGCAGGTCCTTGTCTGGGATCTTCAGCATGGTCAAGGAGGGAGGAAGGTATCACAGTTTTCTCAAGACTTTTCTAAAGTCTACCACCTCCCGGTAGGTGCTGCTCCCTCTACATGTAAGCATCTGAAAGCTTTGAACACCTGTCCTGGAGCCTGTGGAGGCTGAGAGGCTCCTGCAAACAGCACAGGTTTTGTTTCTGCTGTTTTATGAGTGAGCTACTGGAGGGGAAGGGGGCACAGTACCCGGGGAGGGAAGGAGAACCCAGCCGGGGAGGCAGCGGCGGGTGGAGGAAGCTGGGATGGAGGGGCTGGAGGACTGGGAACAAGTTGGCCCAGTGAACTTGCTGCCCTGGCAGCTCTCGTGGCTGGGATTGATGCCTTGCCCTTGCCTGCTAAATCACGGCTCTTCTCTTGCCACCCAGCCCGATGCTGTGGTGTGTGTGATGCTCCCAGGGCAGCAGGCTGTGGGTGACAGTGGGGGTCCAGAGCTCACCTGGCAGAGGGACCCCTGCACCAGGCAGCACTGGGGTAAGCTCCCTACCCGACAGGCTTCACATCTCATCTTCCAGCGCAAGTGTCAGTGATGCTGGGAACACCAGCTCTGTGTAATTAAGACACGGCGTGTCTCATTCATCAGATTTTTATTCCCGTGTTGCTTCTGGTGAGCTCTGTGGGGACCTTTCCCTTGAGCCAGTCCTGAGGGGTGGAAATATGTTCTCAGAAATGCGTGCCAGTGCGGATGATTTCCCAGGCAGTGAATGTCTGTGCAAAGCCTGAGCATCCCTGTGTGTCCCCTGGCAGGGGAGAAGGGAGCAGGCTGTACACCAGTCCTCACTGGAGGAAAAGGCAGGGAGATGAGGAGGGGGCAAGGCTGGCTGTGTAAGCCAGGCAGCACAGTTTATAACTCCTGGATCTTGGGAGATCAGAGGTAGATGCACAGTTCTACCTTGCAGGCAGGTAACATTGGCTGCCCTGAGCATTTTCTGCTGCAGCCCACCCGTCCCAGGATGGACCAGTAAAATCCAAGTCAGCAAAGCCATGTCTGGATGATCACAGCTGTGCCAGCCAAACGGCCTTGGTCTGTGCAGACTTCCCTGGATCAGAGTTTGTCACTTTTGTAATCCTTTTTTTCAGCCTGGGCTCGGCTTGAAGGAGCTTGACTTAATAGCACCACTTACTGGGGGGTATTTCCATCGCAGTTCTGGGATGTGCGGTGGCTGCTGTAGGGTAGGAAAGTTTTCAGTAAAAAACTCACCGAGTAGGTGATGCTGGTGTGTGTGTGTGTGTGTGTGTGTTCGTTACCTGTACGCTCAGAGCCCATCACTCGTTGCCTCTTGGCTGTGTGCTGCTGGCTGCTCTGCTCCCCTCGACTTGCTCAGCTGCTGGGTCGAGCACTGGCTTGGCATGTGTGAGCCCTTGCAGGGACAGACAGTCTGCAGGGGGTCAGTGTTTGCAGGCTTTGTCTGAATTCCTGAATGAAGGAAAACTAAAGTGAACCACAGTTTGGTTCTACAGTGGCTCGGAAGCAGAAGCTGGAGAAGGGACAAGCTTCATCTTGGTTTTAATATTTTTAATATTGCAAACTGGTGAGTTCTTAGTCTCTTTATGCCTAATGAAGTTTTATTGTTTAAAACTTATTTTTAATTTTTAGGTAATAACTAAATAAATCCCCACTGGTACTTAGGGCACCTTCTAAACAGAGTTCAGCAAAGCTCCTTGGTGGTACTGAGCAATAATTGGCCCAGTGGACAGTGGAAAATGTTAAAGCAGCTCTATGTCAGCTTCAGTGAGATGGGAGAAAGCCTAGTGAGACACTTGGGATGTGCCCACCCCATGCCGTGGTGGAGGAGTCATCGAAAATTAAAGGAAAGCCCAGTACTCATTAACACAAGGACTTCACTGAAATTTCCCCAAAGCATTTAATAGGCAAGAAACACATCTTAATAAGCAAGAAGCACAAAAAACCTCCCTAAAACTTTAATTGCTGGTCTATAACTCTGGAACTGGCAATCTCACTTTTAATGGGTCCTGCTGTACAGCTGGATTGTCAGCCACTGAAGATATTAGTTTATAATTAAAATGCTGGCAGTTCCTTAATTATAGGAACTGCTACAATATCATTCACGACTGTAATTGTTTGGCTTTCTGATGGGGAGCATGAGTAATTATTTTTCTTCAGGTCCTTCAAATAAAATATTGTTGGAAAGGATTGTACTGTGCTGGTGCCATGCACAGCGTGAGTGTTTAGCAGGTGACTCTGCAGGCAAAACTCCTCGAGATAGAAAAGTTTTGGGGGACGGTTTTCAGCCATCTAGGCTGATGGCAGAGCAGGATCTGACATGATAAATGCTGGGGTTGCTCTCTCCCTTTGGCTGCTGGAAAGCCAGGGTGGCAGTGCTGATGGCAGGAAGGTAATAACACTGTCTGAGAGCTTGGTTCCCATCTTACGTGAAACCCTACCTCTTCATCTCCTATTTTGCTGAAAAAAAATTGGAGCACCATCAATAGAGGAGCTTTTTTAACCTGTTTGATGCTTTGTCTAAATGAGCTGTAGCAGAACTGCATGCTAACTTTGGTGGCCAGATTTGGGTGCACGAAGACCTGGAGAGCGTGGCCGGGCTGGGGAGGGGCTGCTGAGGGGAGGTCGCATCCAGGCAAAGCTGCTTGGCTGTGTGACAGAGACCAGCTCATCCCGTGGCTACAAGGACCTGGGGCAAGGGCACAACGGCCAGTAAGGGAATGTCAGTTGGACAGCAAGAGGTAAAAATTTCCCAATGGTCAAACATTGGAACTGGGACCCAGAGAGGCTGTGGGACCTCCATCCCTGGGGATACTCAAATACTCAGGTCCAGGCGCTGAGCAACCTCACCTAAATCTGAAGCTGGCCCTATTCTGAGCAGGAGGTTGGACTAGAGACCTCCAAAGATCCTTTGTAGCCTAAATCATTGAATGATCCTGTATAGCCAGTTCAGGTACCTTACTTTTACCTGCGAGATAAGAAAAGGCATAGAGGAGCAGGTCACCTGGTGTGCAGGAGGGGACAGGAGGGACGTGCAGCATCCACGCAGTGAGCTGGGGCATGCCAGGTCCCTCGCACGCACACCGGGAACTATTCTGCTATGGAGCCCTGGGAACAGACACCTCAGAGAGATTCAGTGTCTCTCTGGCTTGAGCACACTGTCCAAGGAGATTTACAGAATTTTAGCAGACACAACCTGCTCCCATTGTACTCGCTGGGAATTGTTGCTGAAATTAATGAGCAGGAGAAGGACCGGGTGCTGAACCCAGGCTGCTGCAGCTGATGTGGCTTAATAGCAGGCACAGCAACAGGCAGGTAGCAATTTGGAGATAACACAACTGGGAATCTTTCTTGTCCCATTTATACTGATGTATCCATGTAATCAGTGCATTTTGATCGGCTACTATTATTTCTTAGTGAAATTGCTGCTCTCTGCTGCTCGTGCCCGGTCTCTTCCCCCGCCGCTCCCCCAAGAGATGAGCAATTGTAAAGCAAACTAGCGGAGGAAGTTTGACAATGGGTGATAACAGGACAATGGGAAATAGCAAGGTAGCCGAACTTTCCAGTACTTCCCCAAGCGTCAAGGCAAATAATGAGTATTTACTCCTCCAGTGTGGTTCTGTGTTTGTACTGCTGGTGGAGGCGTGGGAGTGGAAGCGGTGGTGGGGGCTCTGGGCTGGCTTGATCCAGAAGGCATGGTAGCAGTGGGTGTGAGGTTGTGAGCCATGGTCGGGAAAAACGGGAGCCACTGAGATGTGTGTGTTGATTTAATCGGTGTTAGCTTCAGAAGTGTTTTTGTACAGCATACCTGGCAGTCTGCAAGTTTTCCAGTTGGAGGGGTGGGGGTGTGCGTGCACATGCGCGTGTGTGTATACATGCACGTAGAGAGGCTATAGGTCTAGTCCTGGAGAATGGGAATAAGGCAGGGGCGATCAGCTCACAGTTAATTTTCTTTGCTTTTCATTTCTTTTTTGTTGCTTTTTTCTTCTTTTTACTCTTCCAAGAAAATAAGCCCACTGGCTTGCATCTTTTATGTGGTCATCCCCAGCAGGCAATGCGGTGGTTTAATGCTACAGCCTGTCTGAGCACTCCGCCCTGAGGATTTGTTATGTTTTAGCTGTTTCTCCCTGTGGAGCTGTGTCCTGCAGTTTCTTTTCGCCCCCAGCCAGGCTTGGTCTGCAGCTGGTTGCATGCAGGTTACGAGGTTTTTGAAGTCCTCTGCTTGCTACTTGCATTAGCAGGAGAAAGTAAATATTCCCACCGCTCTTTAGCAATTCTCGTCCTCAGGCATTCTTAATGGCATAAACCATCTATCAGTTGGCAGCAGGCTACAGTGGGAATTGGCACACTTGAAAAACCCATGACATTGGATTAAAAAGCATCCACAGGCCAAGTAAACACTGGCGAAGCTCAGGCCTGGGGGAGCGGGCGGCCGGCAGCTCCAGGCAGAGCCCACAGCCCCTGGCTGCGTTGCCAAGGCTGGGCTTTCACAGCGCAGCCTTTCTGCTGGTCCTGCAGTCGAAACTCCGTGGAAATGCTGTGCTGCCAAACAACCCTTTTGCTTGCCTTACGATTCTGCCCTCAAACTGTGCTATGATGTTTTCGTTCTTACTTGATTTTTTTCTTTTATCTGTGTGGTTTTGCAACCTCCCTGCATCGTTTTCAGCACAGCCCCTTAGCCAGCAGTGATATTTTCTTCTTAAGACTTGCCACCACTCTGTGAAGTGCTTGTTGGATGCTAAATGCAGCTCTTACATGATGTCTAGTGAATCAGCACCATGTGAGAGGCCTGTAATATGCAGGTGAACTGTTTTGTTTTATTGCATATTCCATTATTTGGTGTAGGATGGTGTAGACATACCAGTGTTAGCTGATGCACCTGTAGGATTGGGGTCTGGGTTTAGTCCTATCAAGCTTAGAGAACATCTCTATCTGTATCTTGAGAGACGCTGCCATGGGACACAAATCCCCTTTTTATATCTCTTTATATTCAGTAAATACGTCGGCTATTTACTGTGTTGAAGCAAGGAGATTACATGAGGGGTTTTCCTCATGTGCCTTGAGATCTTTTGTCATTGCTTGGTATACTTAGTGAAGCAGCTGGCAGGTTTGATGGGTTAGGCAGTAAGGAGGAGAAAGGGAGAGAACTTAAGTTAAATACAAATATAATCTGTCTATTCAAAGAGGGATTTGCTGTCTCTTACAGCATCCATCCGAATGAGTAGTACTGAAAAGTCAAACCCAAACACACCCCAAATACACCGCTCTGCTGCTCTGCTGCCCCAGCTCTTTGGTGCAGTCTTTACTCCCAGGCAGGTCCTGGAGAGTGCTGCCTGTGTGGCCAGCCCAGCTCCCTGTCCTGCCTCGCTGCCACCCCCTGCCCCGCATACACGAGTAAAGGGACCCACGGGCATTCCCAGAGCCCAGGCAACGTACAGGAACAGATCTTCCCTCAGATTTGGTGGGGTTTACGGGGCCAGGAAAGGTTGGTTCTGGGGATTTTTCTCTCTCCATCAACATGCCAAACAGTGCTCGGAAGAACCTGCTTTTATATATGAGAAACTGAGTGACTATGTGCCCCTGACAGGATGAGTCCTGAAATGCAGCAGTTGTCTCATTCTGTCAGTGAATCACACTGCTGTTACACACCAACAAAGTTCTGATGCACACGTTTTATTTGACTGAGGCACAGGTCTCTCAGGGAAGGTTTCTGTCATCAGCACCATCAGTTTGCCTTCAATCACTTCTCAATCCACCTCAATAAAATGTCAGACTGGTATGTCAGAAGGGCAGAGATCTCACACAGCTCTACAAGCTTTGAAAAATTACCAGCACTTATCAGTCAGCCCAGTGAAAATCTCTGGCATAACCTGTCTCCCGACACCAGGACATTCATGTACCTGTAGGCAGGTAGTGGATGCTCCCACCATGGGAGATGTTCCTGTTGTGGTTTTGCCCTTGCTGGGTACTGGGGACACATGATACAGATGGCAGGGGTGGTGGCGCCAGTGCTGCACAGCCTTCTGCTTCCAGCAGTCACAATAACAAAGCAAAGCAGAGTTGATCCAAAAGCTTTCTGTGAATCCATGCAGAATAAGTCAAAAGATACCGATGTTAACAGGCAGTAAGAGAAAGAAAGAAATCCAGATATTAATTATTTTTTTCCAGGTTTCATGTCAATTAATTTAAATAGCTACCCCTTCAAATTTTCACCACGTTGTAAAAGTTTCCTGAATGTAACTGGGAGAAGCTGCTCTGGACAGTGGTGGTTGTTTCCATGTGTTGTGTCTAAACTTGTCTCTTATGCTTGGTAAGCAACCAGAGGCATTTGGTTTCAGCTTTGAAGCTGAGTGTCCTTTGGGAGTCTTTTCAGCAACAATACAATGCTTCAGGGAAAATACTTTGTTTGAAATAGGAGCTAATGCATGGGGATTTTGGTGCAGAGAGATCAATGTAAAGATGAATTTCACTTAGGTTCATACAAGGAGATTTAAGTGTGGTAATGTTTTATGTAAGAGTCATTGCAAAGGTGGTTGCAGAAAACTTGTCCTGCCAACTCATGAATTACATGTTGTTTTTTTGTTCCAAAAGGGCTACTAGTGGGGCCTATTTGTTACACGCTGTACACACTGTTATTTCCAGCATGTACTTATGATGAAACCATTTTTTGCAGCCCCGGGACGGCGCGGGGGGGAAACGGGCGGCAGCGCGGAGTGCCGGCACCTACCTGTGCGCTGAGGGAAAGGAGGGAATTGGGAATTCGTGGCGGTGGGGTGGAAACCGGGTAGTGCTCGCCTCAGCCCGGCGCTGCTGGAGCTCCGGTGGGCGCAGCGGTGAGTCCCGCCGGGTGCGAGGTTCGGAGCTGTCGGTAAACCCGCGGGGCCTAAGCCTTGGGCGGCGGGAGCCAGCGCATCGCCTCGCCCGCAGCCCCAGCTCGCCCGGCTCCAGGAGCTGGGGTGGTTTATGTAACCCAAACGCGTGGCCCCACGCAAAGGCCACGGGAAACACAGTGGAGAAAAGGGAGTTCGGTTCCGAGTTACCTCCTCATGGGTTCCTCGATGAATGCCGGCTCCTGCCATTCGGCCACCGACCCCCCAGCAGCTGCCCTGCACAGCCAGCGCTGCTCCTCGTGAGGACAGGCCCGCGCTATGAGCCCGCCACCATCCCACCCCACACAGGGGCCGCTCATCCTTCCCGTCAGGGCCCTGCTAAGCCTTTGGGGTGGCTCTTGAATACTTGGGAAGCTCCTTGACATGAGGATGCCGAGTCCTGTTGGCGGGGGTGGGCAGTGTCCCAGCCCTGGTGTGCCATTCCCCCCTCCCGTGCCTTCAGCAGGCGGGTGAGCAGCCTCACACCGTGATGCCCTGACAGTTCCTGCGGGCTCCTCGCCCGCTGCCAGCGAGAAGGTGAATCACACCAGGCCGGGGAGAACATCAGGGTGTTTGCAGGTGGGCTGCAGTGTGTACTCAGCTCAGGATGCTCTGCTCCAAGCCTGGCTTTGCTTCCCTGCCCGGTATGTGAGGGCAGGAACAGCCTTTTTGTTCTGCCTTTTGCACAGTGCTTAGCAACACACCAGCCCTGGGCTATGAGTGGTGCTTCTAGGGACTTCTGCAACACAGATAATAACGTTTATTAAAACAGACTTGGGAAATAAAGGCTGAGGTAACCCAAGAACACATCTGACAATCAGGATGAAGCATGAAAGGTAGAGCACTTCTCTCATGCTAATTTGCTTTCCCTGGGGTCTGGTGTGTGTATATATATATATATATATAAATATATATATTTTAAGTGGTTTGTACAGTAGTATAGTATTTCCCTAATGAATGTATTCTAGAAAATCACACAGGTTCCCAGAGCAAAACTAACAGTACTTGCCTGTATTTCTATTTCTTTTTTAACTCACAAAAAAAGAACCACCTGAGAATTGAGTCAAGGAGTGGGGGAAAGGATGGTTCAAGTCAGCTGTGACAGCTGGAAAACGTACATGACAAATATCTAACTTAATTAATAATTTCTATCTCTGAAATATTTGGATAATTTTTTTTTTTTTTCAATTTTCTTTGCTGGCAGCAGCTGTCTTCAAATTACCATGGTTTCAGAGATATCCCATCACTTGGCAATGTGTCACCGTGACCTTCTTTCTCTTACTTCTTCCATTCCTCCATGGAGCTCGCTAAATCTCTCTCAAAAAATTCTGCCCAAGTTACCAATTCTGTCCAATGTTCCACTCTTCCACTCTCATTTGGAGGACAGAAAAACAAGTCCTGGCATAGAAAATATCAGCTTATCGCTTCGGCATCTCTTTCTGCTTGTATTTTTGCATCTGCATGGCAATGGCATTAAGAGGGAGCATTTAGCCATGTAATAAACTTTCAGCTCACATAAGGACGAGGCAAATCGTAAAAACAGGAAAGATTTCTTATTTAACGTGGTTGAGATCCTGAGTGTATGTATGTATAGATTTTTCTCTGTGTACATTTAGAATTAATGCAGGGAAGTAGGATCACAGAGGACAGCTATCCAGGCAGGGATGAAACAGTGACTTTATCATCTGTGCCTTGGAAATATGACACAAAGAAAACTTCAATGGAAGACTAAAGGGACACATTTTCAACACATGCAGAGCAGATTCGAACCTGGAAATTAGTAACAGAGCAGGTTAAATGTTGCCTAGCGTTAGTTTCGTTCGGTTTTGTTTCTCTTTTGGTACAAAGCTTACGTTCAATAGGCTACAGGTATAAATACTGAGAAAAAATTAGGAGCAGAGATTTCAGATGCCCCACTGAGGCTGCATTTGCAATAAATTGGTGTCAGTGGTTTTGGTTGCTCTCCAAGGCGGTATGGTGACATCACCCTCTTGCTGCCACATTGTGCTAGGGTGACTTGATTTTCTAGGACAGTAATTTCAAGATTGCATCACTGTAATTGAAACTACAATACACACCTTACTTTGCTGTGTATTTGTACTGCTTCTCTTCCGTACAACTTTTGTTTCTGCTTATGTATTCCTTATCAGTGGGACAGACTCATGTGCTGGCACATTTCTGGTCAGGTTCTACATGGAGCAGTCCAAGTTCCAAGATAATATACTTGAGTGATTTAAGTAATTTCCAAAGAACTGTGTAAAACAATGAATAGAAAAAAATGAGGTTTTCATGACAATGCTGCTATAGTGACCATTTTTAGCTGGTAAATGTCATCCATCTCTGCACCAAAATACAGTTCAGGTAGCTCACAGAGGGCCTTTCAACCACAAAAAAATGTTAATATGCTTTAAAAGTGTCTTGAGAGTTTATGGTCTTTATAATTCATACATTCATGAAAGTGACTCCTCCCTGATTTGGCAATAATTTAGTATTGCTGCTTTACAATGTATTTTACTGTTCACTGTTGTTAGGAGGGAAACAATACAGAACACTAAATACTTTTTGACAGTGTATTTTTCATATTAAATCCTTTTTGTTTGCTTACCCACCCCCCCATCCTGCAAAAGTTGTAGTGCAGGAGAAGCACTGCATGTCTACACAGGCTCTATCGGGCAAACCTGAGCTTCCCCTGTGTTCCGAGTTGACCAGCTGTGAACGAGAAGACTTTTGACAGCTTATTAGTCCAGGGCTGCACTGTGCTCCTGAAGTTATATGACTTCTCCTTCAGCTGGCGTGCCTTTAGCAAATTTGGAATGTGAGCAAAACAAGCTCAGATATGTCTGTTCAGTGCAACGCATGCAGATCCACAGCCCCTGAGAGTGGGAATTATATGGCATTTAAAGTCCAAAGTCACAATCCTGTAAATCCCCCTCAGTTGTCACCTAGTTTGAGGAGGCGGCTTCATTCTGTATAACATCTTTATTTTACCTCAACCACATAAGCTTATGACTCAGTCTGAGTGAGATCCAAAACACATTCCTTTACCCAAACCATTGCAAGGCTTGATCTAACAGGTGATTTTACAACATGGCCAACAGGTAGTGACATGACCTACTACTGCCCCTTGTTCCTTCCTCCCTGCCTTACAAAACTTCTCTTGGGAAGGTTGAAACCTGTATTTCCTACCTCCCAACAGACTGTGTAGGCTGCAGGATGATCCAGGTGGATAGATTCCACCCTCCCCATTAATAATAACAGTATCTGAGATACTTTAACATCATGATTGTCTCTCTACTGTTTCAGTTTGTCATCATGAGAAAGGAAGGGTTCCACCATCTCTTTCCAGAACTATGATGTATTTCATAATAGTCAATTGACAGACAAAATCCAGAAGCAGATTATAAATGGTATCAGAATTAGATTGCTGGTTCTACAAGAACAAAGCTTTTAAATTGCAGTTTTAAACATGTCCTTTCAAAATGGGACTTTTGACATGGTTGCACAGAACACAGCATAGCAGGCTCAGATCACTGCAGTCCTTTGCATCGCCTTAAGGAAAAAAATAAAGCTAGTACAGTATGATTTTTGTTGTTTTACACCCTTTGACAAGCATTAGTTCTATAGAATTTGTTTTATATGAAGCTAGAAAATTCTAATCTAGTCACAGGCAAGTTCTAAAATGGCAGCTACTTTGAAAAATTAAGACTCTACTTAGTTGAGTTTTAGGTCCCATCTGGACTAGGGTAGAGAAGCTGGGACTCATGCAAAGATGCACTGCCCTTGCTCCAAGGTCAAATAAGAAAAGGAGCCCGTACCATTAGACTCAGTGCCTACAAAAAATAGGAAACTCTTTGTAAACACCTTTTATTGACAATGGTTTGCAAACACCTTAGTTCACAAGTACTGTACAGAAGCTTCATCCTTTGTAAAACAAAATATATTTCTTGTCACAAATTACAAAGTTTGTTTATTAGCACAAATTGCCTGTCTGCACAGATCTGTAACTTTTCCCCCTCAAAGCATAAACAAAACAAGTATTTTTGTATAAAAATTCACAGAAGCAGTAGAAAACTATTTTTCGGCTCTGTCTCTTACTGTTGGTTTCAACACAAATTGAAGACACTTGGACATTCTTCAGTAGTATAGTCGGTCTTCATATTACATCTACTGTTTGGTCTCTGTTTCCATCTGAGTTTCTTGAGATTCTTCAGCTTCTGAAAGTTTTTCATCATCTAAAATTCAACATTACTGTTAGTCAAACATGCTTGGTTATATTTACAGATTATATTGAAGAGCTGTGTCCCACTTAAATATTTTATGTGAATTACCTTAAATGTGTAGTAGAGTATCTCATACAAAATGCTAAGTTCAAACAAAAAAAAAATCCATCAAAGTTTTTAAGGCTGTTATCTGTAACAGCTATTACAGAAAACATGGGGTAAACCCTGTTGTAGTATCAATTCAAGCAAACAGTACTGGATTGCTTCAAACCACATGCCTTTTTGCCTATCAACAGTTTAACTCAAACTGAAGCTGTGCCTTCTGCTAAAATGTTACTTCCTTCACAAAATTCTAGAAGCTGAAAGGTAATCTATACATTCATGTGCAAATGTATTTTAGAGACTTATACTTAAGCAAGTGTTAGTAACACAGAATAACAATAACCTTCTGCTAAAGTGCACCTAGGATTAACAGTTCATTCTGCTTAAGGAGATCTAGATGGCCTTAAAGAATGAAAGTCTGCTATTACAACCATCTCTCTATGTTAATCAGGTCATGCTCAAAGGCTGTAACAATTATTCCATCTCAGAAAAGATATGGCAAAAACCCCAGAAAATAATATTTAAAACAATACTATCAGAGCATGAAAAGTAAGCACTGATTTGAGAATATTATTTCTATGACAAAAATGGGTATGACTAAATTTCTAAATTTAGCTCTTGTGTTATGCCAGTTTTAGTCCCTGCTCTATTAGACTCACTCTCTGAGTAGGTAAGTCATTTGGCTTTCCTGTATTTCAATTTCTCTTCAGTAAAACCTCAAGCAATACCACAATGCCAGTGCCATGTTCAAAGTTACTGAGACAGGAATTATACAAATAAGTTTGGGAACTATACACAAGAATACTTTCCTGTAAGAAATACTTATTCTGTTTAAAAAAATCCCAACTTCAAATTGCTATTCCCCATCCCCACATCTTAAAAAAGTTTGTTGCCTACAGATTAGTCTGAAGCTAGTCAGGAAATGACATGGTAGCTAGCTTGCAGAAGAAAAAAATTCTGAGCAGTCTCAGGCTCTGGACTACTACTGTTAGAAAAAAAAATAATGCTGATGCAAGAGGTCACCGACCTCAATTGCACCTAACTAGCCCACTGCTGGAAGCTGCAATTCCTTTTGATCTGCTGAAACCCAACCCAGTTATATATATTAAGAACACCACTTACTTTCCAGGGTTTGCTGAAGTTCATGGATGGTACTCAGGAGAACATGAAACTGCTTTCTTCTCAGCTCCAACTGGAACAATAAAATACATATTTTAGGAAAAAGAGAGCCCAGCCAGTCAAGCAATCCATAACAGATTCTCCTTTATGTTCCCAATAAATAATTAGAATACAATCTCTAGGAAAAACCTACCTTATCTTCAACATTTTCTTTAATGTGAGAAAGATGTTGCAGTTCTTTTCCCAAAGCTTCTAGCTGCCTGGAAAGAAATTGTGATAGTATTTTTAAAAAGTTCTGTAAATTTCTTGAAAAAAAGATGACCATAAAATGAAAGTTAAAGAAGTGGGTTAGATTAAACACCCATGGTATTTTCATAAGCTTCACTGCTTCACAGATTTATGATGACATCAGATTAAATAAAAACATGGCATCAGCAAGAACATGTTTGATAAACCTACATACCCAACATACAAACACAACAATTCCCAGACACAACAACTGACCAAACACATAGTCAAGTACCTTATCTCTGACAGCGGCCTGGCCAGGCAGAGTACTGGATAACATGCAGACTTTACAGTAGGTGTATGCAGAATAATCCATGTTTTTGATGAAACTACATGATACAGTTTATGCCTCAGCACACAGAATTTAACACTCATTTCCTTCTAAAATGCCTCTGGCATTAAGAGATAAAGGAAACATACAACAACTATAATGTCATTGTTATTCATATCCTTTTGAAATACATCTTTCAACACCTCTTCAGGATCTTTCTGCAAGCATTTGACTTGTTTCTGTTCCCACTTGGACCCACCACGATCACCACAATCCTTTTTGAGGCAGGGCAATGAATAACAGGTACCATAATGTACACTAGCTTTCAAATGAGGATGGAGCATCAACTCTTACACTCAAACCTCCTGTTTGGCCCTTGTACTTTTCCTCTAATGCCTACCATAATTTATGCTACATGTAATGAGAACAATCTGTTTCTTTAAAGGTGAAGTGGATTGAGGCTGACCATCCCTGATTAATTAGCAGGCAGAGCCATACAGGGGCCACTAAGGGAATAAAAGGTTTTTTTCTGAAGTACTGACAGCTGCTGTAACTAGTCTGGGCAGAGAACTACAAAAAGGCTTCCAGTTCTGAGTAACTCACAGCAGCTGGGAAAAAGGCCTGTTTTAGTGCTACCTGAGGGTGTTGTCTTTTTCTGAACCAGTACGCTTGGCATCATGAGGGAAATACCTGAAAGAGGGTTGGGTGTGACATTATCCCTTCCCTTAACAGACTGGCTAACAGGTTATAGGCTCATACAGTGATTTTGCTAGTATTTGGTTTTTACTTTCTGGAAGACTTCTGTATGGCCAAATCTCCCTGTGTATACTGTGCTGTCAGGTATAAGCAGACTGTGAGAAGACATGCAATTTTTTTCTAGGAACATCCAAGCTACACCTGGCATTTTACTACTTTCACTTTCTGCTCCAGAGAATCTTAGCCTAGCCTTCTCATTTCTGTATCTCCTTTTCTAAAACTCAGTGTCATTTCTCGGTCCTTTTAACAGCTCTTCTGATACTGCATCTAATTACACTGTGGGCAGTGCCATTTAGTAGTTCAGGTCCTGAGGTCACTTCCTGAACTAAGCTGGTAAGACCTTCTTTTGTGCTGTATGACTAGTTGTTTCAAGAAACAGCCCCTTAAAAGCATATAAATGAAGTATTTTTCTGAACTTTGTCCTGTTGTGCCATATGACCAAAAGCTATAAATGTAACTCTCACAATAAACCATGACATTTCTCCTTACAGCAAGTTTTCTCAAGTGTTTTTTAGTGATTAAGGGTTCCATGAAAAGTATGACATTGCTAGTGAGGCTTCCTCCATTCTGATTTGAGGGTGCTCCTTTTTGGTTCATACTATGACTTTCTGTATACTTTCCTCAAACTGGAGAGAAAGGAAGCCTTGTAATTACAACATTGGATAAAAACTTCATCTAGTTCCTGTATTTAAAGTCTATTCACTTGGAGAGGTAAGTTAAAGCTAAAACACTTATGAACTAAGCTCCCTTTAGAAATGTTTACGTTTTGTTATCCTATTTCCCCATCTCTAAAACTGGGGATCACACTCTGCTATAGTTCAGGTTTGGATACTAAGAGCAAAAGGGGCATACAGCGTAGCCATTTTTGCAGTGGATGAGCACACTGGTATTTCTAACTGTAATATACTCTTTTCTGAAGAGATGATAAAAATCAAGTTTAAGAAAAGACAAAATGCCAAATTTACTAGCTGCACCATACCACCATTTCTAGCTTTGCTCAAACTTACGCTTGGATGTGTTAATCAAAATTAGAACAAACCCTCCAAACCTAAAAAACCTGGCATCCTCCAAGAAAAAAAGTATTACTGTTTAGTTGTTTCCATTCTTAATCAATTGACTTATCTGAAAAACTTCACTTTTGAGCACATGCTGACTAATGAAGTAGGGAGTAGCCAAGCCTCATGAGAATCACCTGTAATAAAGTTGTGGTAATGATACCAAGGCAACAAATGATATCAAGAAAAAGAACATACAAGAAAGAAATGTGTGAAATATTCTCGGTAGCTTATAGCTACAAAAATCCTACTATTTGGGTAATAATATAATAAAATATCTTCCTTTTGCTATAAAAGGCCATGGAATGTGGAAAGATAACCTCCTTTTGCAGTTTCACTGAAAGTGGGCAACAGGATAGGTGCAAACCACGCTTCAATGAGAACAGTAACCCCACACTACATCTTTAATCAGGTTAAGAACAAACTCATAGATGCAACAAGTTCTGGAATATTTCTATGGCTTGATAAAATTAAAAAGATTATGTCCCCACAACTGCCCAAAATGACCCAAAGGCACAGATAGTGATCCAAACCCAACGGTGACATAAGCAATACTGTCAGTTACATGCAAGATGAGTTGGACAACAGGTAGGTCTAACTGGCATGCCAGGGCAGGTTATACTGTGGTACACAACATAGTCATTTATAACCAGGCATGCAGGAACAACTACTGCAAGGGAAACATAAAAAAAACCCTAGAAGTTTTCTCCTGCTTTCTCTCATTCCACCTTACTTGCTTGTGCATTACGTGTTTTGCGTCACTACTGAATCCCTTGCTGGTCCACTTTACAGCACTTCCCCACTATTCCTCTTTTCTGAGCAACTTGTCCCCAGTAAACTGCCATTAGATGTGCATTTACATCTGAGTTCACTTATTCACCTTAACAATAGAAAAATTTCAAATACAAAATGATTAGCAATGCTTCTGAACCCATACAGATGGAGATTAATTAAAGCAAGCTGGTAAGGGCACACTTTGAAAACGAAACCCAAGTTTTTCTTGTGTCAAAAGAAATTATATGAAAGTGAGGAAAGGTCAAACTGAAAAGCAAGGAACTGTCAAATCTGGTGACTTTTAGATTACTGGCTTATTATAATTTAATGTAGTTTCATACTTACTTCAGTGTTTCATGTCTGTCTGGATGGTGCTGTATGACTTTGGCCAATGCATCATACTCTGAAAGACATTTAATAAGTCTGTCTGAATAATTCTGAATGTATTGGTTCAGGAATCGAAAATCAGGTACCACAGAATGGTACAGATTCTTTCTCCTACTTGAAAAACTGTTTTAACATTTTTCAAATTTGTACATGACGCCTTACATATATAAAAAAAGTACCTGCATAATTTATAACATGCTGTAAGTTTCAAAGTGGATGATTACATCAAAAGAGATTTTAAACAAACTACCGATATGATTGTAGGCAGATAATGATCTACTCACACTTACCCAGTGCTAGTGATTCACAAAGGATGAGGCCAGAAAACGGGACCTTTATATAGCTCTGTACTGCTGCACCTTTGGTCTTTTCTGTATGATTCATAAGCACTGGACTTAGGTACAATATAATGTATATGTACAGAAAACAGTGCTGATGTTACCCATAAACATTTTAAATTTTTAGAAAAAAAGTAAAAAATGCTGCATGAGAAACAACAGGATTTTTTTTAAAAAAAATGTATTAACAAATTGAGAATAATATTTTGGTTATACAGGCAACATCCATTTCCTGATAGTAACACTGTACATACACCAACTACCTCATTCACATGGAAAAATCTGTGCTGCAGGCTGGACAGAACATACCAAGAAAGCAAACACATCAGAGCTGTGTTTGTGAAGACACAAGAATTCTACCTTCCTACTGGTTAAGGTTCTTTTAATTTCTAGCTGAGTCTAAAATTATCCACTAAACTGATCAAACAGTTGTATTTAAAACCTCCATCTGTTACACTTTTAATAATTTTCTTTGTGCATTTCATTTATCAAGAAAAACCAAAGTTTTGCCTCTCCTCAATTGCTAATCTTTTTATAAGACAGTATTACAGGGAAATGCTTTAAATTTAAATTGAAATTATCAGCATGTACTTTTAAGAGTAGGTAAAAAATACACCTCTCATAACAGGTATTCAGTAAGGACACATACAGAGTTCTTGGGTGTGTAACTGGCACTACTGTCTCTGTGTATGCCAAGACATTACCTTCCCTTACAAGCTGAAGGAAGACACATGCATGACCTTCAGTGCTGGCTGTAAGTCTTTTCAGCTCTTGTCTTGCTGTTAATAATGTGCTTTAGTTCTTCAAGTCACCTGAATTGTGATAGGATGCTGCTGGGATTCTTCTTTGGCCTGAAAACATCTCTCTCAACTACTGTTAAAGGTTTTCCTGATGTTGCATGTCACTGAGATCTACTGGTTCAATCTTGCCTGCCTCATCCACAAAAACTTTCAGTAGTGGGTGTGGAACCCACCAGACTAAAAATATAGTATTCATGATGCTGGTATATTGCCCTGCATTTTCAAAAATTTGGTATCTATTTTCTGATACAATGTATATTGAAAGATAAGAAAATAACGAAACCAACCAGTGTAAATACAAATATTGCTCCTTACCCTGGCGATTTTTTCGAATCCTTTTTGCTTGGAGGATTTGTTTTTTGCATTCAGAAATCTTCTCATGTGCTGCAGCTATACTATTTTCTTTAAAAAAAATAAACAAAGTTATACTGAAGTCAAACAATACACGTAAACAAAGATAAAGAGCCATTTGTGACATAGTGGCCTGCTAGCTCCATCAGCATCAAAACTGTATACACTTCAATAGGTTAAAACCAGATTTTATTTGTATGTATTTTATATACTCATAAGAAGCCTACAGCATATGCATGAGTGCTAGCTATTAAGAAAAATTTAAAAAACCCCAAACCACTCATCATATGTATAGATTATGTTCACCAGAACTGGCTCAAACTTGTTCATAAAAGAGAAACTGTCAAACAGAAAACAGTAATATTTTCTCATCTTTACCTATATCTTTATATATTTTTTCATAATTTTCCATTTCTCTCAGGTTCATATCATAGACCAGAAGAGTTTTTCCCATCGAAAATTCACACTGTGATAAAGTACTCAGCATTCGTTGGTACTGGCTGTAACTGAAAACAGACAAGATATTTATTCCTAAGCAGCATAAAAATATTCCCTACCTTTACAAAACAAGAAAACAAAGCCTCATGTAGTGTAAGGAACAGCTAAATAATAATGATTAAGTAAAGGAAATATTTCAAAGATTGAATTTAAAGTTCTTTGAAAGTGGTTAGAAACATTGCACCCATTAATTCCACCATCATGTCCTTATAGGTGTAGAGTACTAAAGCAATGGGCAGGTTGATCCAGGGCTTAAAAATTTCTCAGCTAGGGCTGGCTCTGTGACCACCGAGATCAGTATTTTAATATTGCAGTGCTTCTCTGTACACAGAATTGTTTTACTGTCTCCTCCAGCGATTTCTATCCAGTGCTAGTACGCACCCTGCAGCAGAACACCACGTTGTCATTCATCCCTTACTACTTTAGCCTGTTGTTTTGTTGGTTTTTGTTTGTTTTTTTTAAAAAAGGGGAACCGCAGCAGCAGAAATACCAGCAGTGCTACCTTGTCCTAACAGAACAAACGCAGAACTGCCAACTAAAATATTACGAGGCGTGATCCTGTTATAATAGGGGGACTCCCAGACGGATCATGCGGTGGCACGACAATCCTGAGGGCACTCGAGCGGTGCTGCCAGATTTCATGATACAGCCTGCAGCCTTCAGTGATTTCTCACCCATCTCTGGTCCTCATCTCTCACCGCAGTGCTCAGCGTCTGTGCTGGAAACGCCACAGAGCCATAGCGAAAAGCAGATGCTTACATTTTAACATGGATGTTTTTAAAATGGATCAAGCCCAGTTTTCCACTGAAATGCAAGCTAATCAGTTCCAAGACTAAAAAACAAACAAACAAAAAAAACCAAAAAAAACCCAAACAAACGAAACAAACCAAATCAAACAAAACAAAACAAAAAAGAAAACAAATACCCTTCCTCTTGAGATCCGGAATTACACCACTTAATGAAACTCTTCACCAACAAATTGATCCGCCTGTCGTCACCAGCACCATCGCCATCGATCAGAAGTCGCTTGCGGATAACTTCGTCTGGGGGAAAACTCCTGTTTAAATGGCAGCCGCCCCCCAGGGCCGAGCGCGGGCTTCGCCCCCGGCCTTCAGGGCACGGCTCCCGGGGCTAAACCGGGAGGAGCTGAGGGACCCTGGGGCCCGGGCGGAGAGGCCGGCGGGCGGGGGGCGCCCAAGGCCCGG
>NW_020799116.1:5706056-5730965 GCF_003259725.1 Athene cunicularia
CAAGGTGCGGAGGACGTGCCCGTGGCTCAGGCGTGAGGGAGGTGGGATGGCCGCCTCGGGCTCGCCCCCGCTTGACGCTGGGAAGACGAGCAGCAGGGCCCGGGGGGTGCAAAAATCGTCGTTCTGATGTGTTTTCTGGTGAGTTTGGTTGTCACCAGCGGATAGGAAGAAATAACTTTTCTTCCTACCCTGAGAAACTAAGCTGGCATTGGAAAAAAAAAAAAAAAAAGAGAAAAGAGTATGAAGGTGTTAGTGATACCAAGTGTTGAGTTTTAGGCTTTTGGTCCACAGACTTTGACACCTGGGCAGCGCTAAAGCTGGTAATGTTCTTGTAGTATATGTCACGGTACCTGAGAAATACGTTCAGAGCCTGACACCCTCCTATTCCCTCTTCATTTTGGTTTGGACACTTAAGTAGTTTATGGACCCGTTCTGCTTAGCACTTTGCATTGACAATTTTGGGGTCCTGGCGAAAATCAGGGTCAGGAAAGCACAAAGTGAATGTGTGCGGTAAGCTGTGCTTTCCTGGTTTTAGAGCTGTGAGTGATGATGAGGTGCTTTTTTATTCTGGATAGCGTCATTTAACAGCTGTTTACAGGTTGGTGGGTTGTTTCAAGCCAGTACTTTGTCTTCAATAGGCAACTGGTCAGATTCTTTGGAAGGTGCTAGTGGGAAAGCATTACAGGGAGTGGTCATTAAAACTCTGCCCAACTTTTGGGAATAAAGAATTTCCAACACAGAAAATCTGGATAAGTGATTTCTGTTCTTGAAATCTGTATGTATTATTATGTAATTTGTGAGTGATATAATTATATGTGATAAACATAGCTCGGGCCAAGGAGTGGGCCATGAATTCATGAGCTATGTAAACGTCATTAAATACACTCACTTTTATGAACTCTTAATTTGTTGCCGTTTAATATAGTCAGTTTGATGAAAACCTTTGTTTTTCCTAAGGCTTTAGTCACCATGTTATAGCCCTAGTGTTTTTCCAAAGGGCAAGAAGACCTAGCTGAAGTTCTCTACACAAATGTTACGCAGTGCGGTTTGTTGCTGCCTTTCCCTCTTTACCCACTCATTACCTTTCAGAAGTCTTAAGCATCTTGAAGCATCCAGTCTTATCAAGACTTAATATTTTTCTTGCCCTTCTCTGAGCTCTTTCTGTTTTCTGAGACCGTTTCTACCACAGAGAGAAGTTGATCTGAACACTTGTAGGTGAAAATCCACAATTATTTGTTTAATCGCATTTGAGTACTATTGTGTTATTTTCTGTCATTTAATCCAGTATAATCTTTTCTCACTTTTTGTTCATCATTCCAGTGTTGGTCTGATAGTCTTATTAAACTCGTCACAATGACAGATAGTCCTTGAGTAATTAATTTATAATACAGCAGTCCATATGATTAGTTAATAATATTTAATGACTTTTGTGCCATTCTTGTCTTCATATGTGTTACTAATTACAAAAGTCTTACAAATTCTCTGTTCTGGGTCTTAGGCTCGTAAGAACAATTTTGAGAACAAAGCCATTATTTTTCTTTTTAAGATAGGGCTTTCAGGCATCATCAATGTTCATTAACTTTTTTAGAATGGGAAGTAGAATTTGGTAAATAGATCATCAAGAACCTCACTAAGGCTACATATTGATGTAATAGCCTGTTCTCTTTCCTGCCCTGTTTTGCCATTTTAAACATCCACGAGGTGTTTTTGCCCAGGAAGCCACTTCCAGCTTGCTGGGTTTCTATATGCACTTGAGTCTTTGGAGTCTTCTTTCGATTTGCACCATTTCCAAGTAGAGTTCCTCATCTTGTAAGTATGAAACAACCCTTGTTTCACATGTATGGAGTGTGTGGCACTGGGCTGTACACAAGCATGTTTTTCCATTAATTCAGTGTCATGTATGATGTAGATCTCAGGAGCAGGGTTGATCTACTCTTACTTATTTGTCCTTCACCAGTTTGTGCATTCTGTGCAGATTCTGTCAGCTACAGTCTTTTATATAATCCTTCAACTGACTGGCAGAAATACCAAATAGCATTGGACCTTCCTTAAGGCAACAGTATTGGAGATTCATGCAATAGGAAAAAACGTCTTGCGTGGGGTATAGCACCTTACTTCGTGCCAGCTCTTTTAGAATAAGTACCTGTGTTTGCGGGCTTTCCACCAAGCTCAACGTGATGTAGTTTTCCCTCTTTCCTTGAGTTCCTTTATGTGTGCCATATGGTAAGACCTTGAAGCAGCTTATACATAATAATTTGTTGCACACCTGTCCTTGTCAAAAGTGTTAAATGATCCTCTGTAATGTTTCCAGGTGACTCTGGATACAAGAAGTATAAGCTAGGTAAGTTTAGTACTGCGAGATGTTACATGTGTGTGGAACTGGCTCAGATTTTTCATGAGTATCCTTTTTTTTTCTGAAAAAATGGCTTTTAAGTACACCAGATTTTTTTTTTTTGAGGAAATCTGTTAATGTTGAAGTTTTCATTCCTGAAAAAAAATCTATGAGAGTCAAAGTTTAAAGAGACTTTATACCTCCTCCCCTTTTCTTTATGTGTGTATATATATTTTTTTTTTTCCAACTGCAGAAAAGTTAAAGGGGAAGAAGCTTTTTATTAGTATTCCAGGCTATAATGAGCTATGATTTTTAGAGCTAAGAAAACAGCTTTAACTATTGATGAGGTGGATTTAAAATATTTTTCCTAAGCCTCCCTAATAATTTATGAGGTGGTTTTAGATTCCAGGTTTTCTTCGTGTTGAATAACTTCTAAATCAGACTGTTGCGTGGCACTAAATCTTACAGAGATCTAAGTATAGTAGGTCAGAAACTACAAGGTATTTTTATCCAGTCCAACCTATATTCTTGTCAGAAAGCTATACCAAATATATTTAGCGAGACCTATTTTCTGTAAGCCTATGTTTAGCATTACTTTTTATCACAGTCCTTTATTTCTTTGTTGATTGTATACCATGATTTTATGCAAGACTGGTATCAAACTAACCTATTGGTGTCACCCTGTTTTCTCATTTTAAATTACATTAGAGTGTTATATTTTCTTTGCAGTCTTTAGCCTCAGTGTTTACTGAAAACTAGCATCAGTGTTTCAAGCTTGTCATCTCATTCTATAAAAATTCTTAGACACTGGCTGTCTAGTTCTGCAGATATTAAAATATTCACTTTTGGCAGATAAACCTGAAATATTTCAATCCAGTGATTGGTGTAAAACAAGTAGTAGGGTTTTTCTTTTTTTTTTTTTTTTTAGGTACTAAGCAATGTGGTTCTTAGCCTTGTAAAAAGCTTTCCTAAGATGGACCCTTGTGTTTCTGCAGAGCTAGCACATTTTCACAGAATTACAACATAACGAGACAAGGGAGAGTGAAAATACTTGTTGCGACTGTAGTGACAATAACAATAATTTAAAAATGCAACATTTTATTATCTGAACAGTAATCAATTTTGCTGTCTAATGCCTGTGTTACCAAGATTGATTAAATGTACTGTTAATACTGTACTTTAAAAGCTAGGCTCTTATCAGATAACAATATAACCACAAGTTGTGGGCTACTGGATTGTTTTTATTTCTTGTTTTTCACTATGCCACTGAAAGAAGCATGTAAAATTCCAGAATTTTTGACAGAAGCAGTTTGAAAAATACAAGTACTAGAAATAGTGTGTTTGTTGTAAAGATATTTCATTACTACTGCTACTTTTCTCATGAAGGGAGATAAAAGCTTATCTTAGTAATTTTAAAAACCAATAGTACTGCATGGGCCTTTTATATAGATTTTTGTTAAATAAGGGCTCTGTCGTGTTTAATCCAGGCTATACAGGGGGCATTCTGATATTGCCCTTTTCTAGATATCTTCACAGGAATTATATAACAGCTTCCCTCAGTTCATATCTGGATTCTACTGAATATTTATGAAGCTTGGAGATCAGTTATTGTATGTTTTAAGGTGATCTATCACTAATTTATTACAGCTTGTCAAACTCAAAACTACATGAGACTGGAAATTAAGGTATTCTGTGTAGAAGAATGAGTTTACAGGTGCAGGGATGCACCCAGCAAATGAGAGTGTGCTTTGCATGCGTGTCAAAAGGGGCTTTACTTGAGGCAGTGGAATTATCAGAAGTTAAAAGTGGTACACGGGGTCATGATACCTATTCCTAGTGACCTGGTAGGTTCCCACTTGGCAAGAAAGTGAAGGTGTTTTAACAGATATCTCATGAAACTCAGCGTTGTGAAACTGCTGCAAGACAGATTAGATGGTTAGATTTTTCTTTTATTCTAAAAATCATTAGCACCGTGGACTTCAGCTGCCTGTGCAGTGCCTCGGAGATCCCACATGGTGTCTGCATTCTGTGATTTAAAATGAGTGTCGTGTAATTTTAGAGTGGGATTTCGTATTTTGTGTATTCTGTAAGGAAGCAGCCATTTATTCTTTTGGAATTGTTTTCAGCAGGATTAGTCAGTTATCTGGTAGCCTCTTAGTCTGTTGGCAGGATGTTTTCAGAGCGGCTTCCTTTATTTTTATTTTAATAAAAAACCCAGCATATTTTTATTTTTCCTCCCCCAATCCTACAATTCATGGGTCTGGTAGCATTTACA
This sequence comes from Athene cunicularia, assembly GCF_003259725.1. Lineage (NCBI taxonomy): Eukaryota > Metazoa > Chordata > Aves > Strigiformes > Strigidae > Athene > Athene cunicularia. The sequence continues at coordinate 5,710,664 of NW_020799116.1, forward strand.
TTGTGCCCTGAAGATCATCAGTGGCATGTCAGAGTTTTCAGAGGAAGAGGTGGATGCTGAAGGAGGTTTTGAACTAAGAAGAATTTGTCTTTGTTGGCAGCAGGCCAAATGGTAAATGTTTGTATTTAACTGTGGCTTGAAACATTGGATGAACAATTAGAGAGTTGTGAATATCATGTTTACTTGTATCATGTTTAAATAAATAACTGTTAGTGCTACTGAGGAAATTTTGCACAAAGATTACAAGGGAAACCAGGCATTTCCTCCTTTGGAAAGCAGCTCTTGCCCGACTTCAGAGTGGCATTTGCTGAATCACGTGGCCAGATGCTTTGACTCGGCTAAGAAAGCTGAATCAGAGCTATTGCACAGCTTCTGAGTCAGCTTTTCAAAGTTTAATAAAAGTTGGTTGGTTGGGTTTTGGTTTATTGTTTTTTTGGTTTTTTTTTTTTTTTTTTTTTTTTTTTTTTTTTTTTTTTTTAAAAAAAAAAAAAAACAAAAAAAAAAAACCACAACAAAGCAGTCCAAATCTGTAAAAGAAGTCCTAGAAATCTTACAATTTTACAAGACTTTGAGCTTGGCCACATCATGGAGAGATGTTGAAAGAAACACTTCTATCTCAGAAAATGAAGAAAGAGAGTGTAAGTTCTATATTGATAAATACATGTTTCTTGTTTTAAATTGGTGTTATATTTTGCTTTGGATTATTTTATGGTTTATTTTCTTTCAATAGAGTAACTCTGTCAGTGGGTAGTGTTTAAGCACAGCTACAATTTACAGTTCTTGTAAAACATGATACACTGAAGCATGTTCTCACTCCTTGATTTCTGAGTGGGGTACAAGCCTGAGCAGTCAAACAGAAATAATTGGAAGCATGGTCGCACCCTTTGGTGATGCCTGCTCAGTTTTAGGTTTTAGTATGACATATGTTGAATGAAAACACTGGACTTTGTCAGGATGACGATGGTGAGAAACAATAGTGACTGGAAGCAGGGTAAAACGCCAAAGAGAAGTTGTGGTCTTCTCAGGAAGAAGGCACATTCTCCTCAGTTTCTTTTTCTGAGTGGGCCAGATGTAGCTTCTAAACTGTTGCTTCAGTCGATGTCAAATGAGATGGTTTAAACAAATTTTTGAGGAGATGTATGATGAGAACTGGTCTCTCCAGCAGAGACTCTCAGATCCAGAAGGGGCAGATCCAGGTTATGGCATTTCCTTACCCTTCTCAAACTGGTTGTACCAAAGGGAAGGTTGGTCTGGCTGAGGCCAGGTGGGTTTCCATGAAGATGGAGGGGGCAAAATGCTTTAGTATTTGCTGGTGTTTCATGAAAATTATACCAGCCAGAGCAGCTTGAAGGAGATGATGAATCTGCACATTTTCTATGCAGTAGCTCAAGTAGGAATGTGCTTAAATCCTGCCTATATCCAGGGCTAAGCACCTTTCTCTAGGGAGCATTTTGGATTCATGCTCTCTTGAAATTAGGATCATAAGCCCTTTCTTTCAAAAAGGGAGCAAAGGTCAATCTTTGCTTTCAAAACCCAGGAGGTGGCAATGGTTCTGGTTCCCTTTTCGTCATTAGCGGAGCTGTTATCCGCTAGACTGCTCACCACATGTGTGGGAGACTTCAACCCAGCTATCCTCCTTCCTGAGGGGATTAATGCCCATAATTCTTTCCATCAGAGTGAATTTTGTAATCACCAGGCTGTTGACTAGTATGAGGTGGTGTTGCTGTCGGAAAGATAGACTGAAGTCAATGGTATAGCCCAGCGCAGAAGATATTAGACGACTAAGGACTAAGGCGTTTAAGGAAATAATCCATAAAAAAGCAAACTAGTAGTTTCAGAAGAGCAAAAGAAGAACATGCAAGATAATTTTTGCATTGCAAATCAGATTCTGTTCAAAGATGTATGAGTGCCTTCCTGGTGATTTCCAAATTTTATTTGCAAGCAGGGATAGAATTTGGACTTGAAAAGTATAGGCAAACAGAAAAAAACAAATTGTGGAATGAAGTAATCTGCTTCATAAACTGTTTTGGTGAGTTGCAAAAGGTGATTAGAAAAGTTAGTGTCAAACATTGGCAAAAAGATAAATTGAACGCAAAATACGGTACCTATAAAGTGTGTGCATATACATATGTATTTATATATACATGTAAATTTTCAGCTGAGGCATGAAAGTGGTTATGTGTGTGCCTGAAACATTAAGCCCAACATGTTATTTCTCCTAATAATATTTACAAAACTCTCGAGGTAAATTTTCTCAAAATAATGTTTTAGGAGAGACTTGGTATCAACAAGCATTCAGGTTTGCTTGTTTTTTCTTTTGTAAAACATTAGTGCAGAATGTTTGAAAACCACGAGGAGTTCTTTTAGGTCTGCTGCCTTTTGTCTTTTTTTTAAAATAAAAATTTAAATGATGATTATACATGGAGAGAATTGAACTAATAAAAGAGGCAAGGCAGATAAATTGGATTTTATAACTTAAATGAATAAAGATTGGCTTGTAAGAGATGAGAGTGAAACAAAGCCATGCTAATAATAACTACAAGTATGCACCTGTGATTTTGTGGTTCATTGTAAATATTTTCACTTCAGTTTCATTCCAGTGTTGCTTTGGCAGTTATGGGTTGGGGTTTTTTTTTAAATTTTTGAGATCTGCCTGTGGTTTCTGGTATATGTGTGTGTATATATATGATGGTGTTGAACAATAACATATCCTGAAATAAAATTGTGCACATGTATATTAAAATAAAACATACAGATTTTATTTTTTTTAAAATGTCATGAATTTGAAATTTAATTTTAAAAGTACCTAAATTGCGCTTGAGCTGCAGCCACTTTGCCCAGATTGGAATAGGAGGATATTACACGCAGGTTTTCTGGTAAAGCTTTTCTTTCCTGTTGTTACGTTCAACAGGAGCAACTGACTGCAACTGTAGTTTATGTCATCAAACAAATGGAAGGAAATAGCTCCAGAGCTGCTCTTTTAAAATGTTTATGTTCAAGAAGTCTGACTTAGTCTTGCAAGCTCTTGAAGGGATTTTGAACTGTATTTGTCCTCTCAAATGTTGGCGTAGACTTGTGATGATAATACAGGTAACAGGTTTCCTAACGACTGGATCATTCTTATCGAATCTGCTTTGTTTGTAATTGCCTCTTCACAAAGTCTGTTCCCCATTGTGTCTTTCTAGGACTGGCCCACTAAATTTGGCTCAGAGAGTTACAGCTCTAAGACAGCCATTTTGCAACCTATATTTTCTTCTCTTTCTGCTAGTATCACTGAGTAAAATTGCTATTCTGTATCTTTTTTCTGGTGGTGGTTCTCCTTGGTGCTCTTCTGTGGAGATGGATGCTGTAAGAATGTATTGCTCCCTTGAAGAGGCCTCTTAAAGTTATCGGCAAGTATAGTCGTCTTTAATAAGCAGTTGTTCTCTGTTGGCTTCTGTGCAGGTGGTGTCTTTTAAGCAGCTGCAATACTTGGGGAAAAATAAGTAACGGGTAGCCCTAGCACTAGTAGATATGAGTAGAGTACAGGACTGTTGTGCTCAAGAAATGTATTACAGTAATTCACGTCAAAATGTGATTTTATTTTTTTTTTGGACAAAGCTATAGAAATAGGAAAATATTACCTTAACTATGTGTCACTGTAGTTAAAGAAGAATGACTTCCGCTAATCCAGTTGTCAGCAGGGCCCAGACTTTGCTTCATTATCCTTTTTATTGAGAAAGGAGGAAAGAGTCTTTGGATATTCCATGATCTCTTTTGCCAAAAATCATCTGATGTCAAGTCAGAGATCTTCCCAGGCAAGTGTCGTCTTCAAGAGGAATGATGAGACTGTGATATAGTTGTCTGCTGTTATCAGAGTTTAAAGCTTAAGAGTAAAATTTACTTTAAAAATATAAATACCTCAAAAATAGAAAATATAACTATTGAGGGTTGATGAACATAAATATAATATTGGAGGATATATGAAAGAAAAAACCTTACTTTTATGTGGTCATATTTTACGAAGGTTTACTTTGATGTTTTCATATTAATTTTTGACTTTTTATTTTTCTTGTCATTTGGCGAGTATTTTTCTGTGTTTCTGGTTCTTCACCAACTCTCCTTTGTGCACCATCTCTGATAACAGGAAAGTGCTTAGTTTTGCTGGAGGGCAGTGGGGCCAACCTCCTCTTTATATTTGTGCTCACACCATGATAATGACATTTTATTATCTTGGGAGCATGACTTGAATTTTTTAAATGACAGGAATATCATGTATACTTTTGCTTGATTTATTTGTAAGTACAAAACATTACATAAGGAAGGAGTGCCTATGGTGTCCTAGCTGAGCTTCCTAAACTTTCTTAGACAAAAATATACCTACGGTATTAAGGATCCTGAGTTTGTGAAAATCAGACCACTTGATCTGCTTTAGTTTTGAAATAATTAACTGCACACACAGAGGACAACAGGGTCTGTATTGAATGAAATTAGGAAAGAGGAAGTGTGGAGCTGCCAGTGCAGTTGCTTAAACATCTGAAAAACATGATGTACAAACAAGTGCCGAAAGGATACGATTCCTTAGTTTAAGTAAGTGGGGCCTGAGAGAGTGAGAAGACAGATCTACTGAAGAGTGTTGCAAAGCTGGGGAGCTTATGGCAGGTGAGGAAAGAAATAACTCAAATTGCAGCAACGAAGATTCAGCATGGCCAAACGGAGTTTTCTGGTGGAAGTATCGAAATGTTGGAATAATCACCTGCGGGGACAATAGTGCTTCCATTGCCCCAGGTCTTTAAGAACAGGTTCGATTACCTGTATTGTTTCTACCAGATAATTTAGTTATCATGCCCTGGGGCTGAGTGACCGGCTAAGGTGACCTTTAGAGGTTCCTGCCATCCATCTTTTAGTTAACAGATCTCTAACTACACATTGCACAGATTTTAATAGGATCAGAGTACATAACTGATACACGCCAAAACCTATTTTCCACCTCTGTAACCTGTTTAGCAGTTGTGTTTCAACTTTTATTCAGTTAAAGAGCATCCAGTCATTGGCTGAATAATGCCTGAGTGAGTACTGAGTGCCCTGTTAATAGCTACCCAAGTAGTAGTAGTACTTAGAAAAAGAGATCATTTTTATATAGTATAATAAACAACTGTAAATTAATACAGTATATACACGTGTCAAATTTACAGTGTGTAAGAAGTGGTGTTGTCTTGGGTGGGCTTTTGTAGACATTTAAGCCACTTTAAGTATGTTTGGGTCAGTATGAATGTATTTCTTAAAATGAAAATGTTAAAGTTTTAAAATTATGTTTCATGCTACTAGAAAGACATTCTTCATCTCATTAGTATCACTAATGTCATCGATGTTAAAGCTTTGTCAGCATTTTTACACAGGTAGGCTTTGAAAGGTGACTGATGTATCTTGGCTAGTGATGAAATTTTGTATTCAGTTTCTTAGCATGGCCTAGCATATTTCTTAGCAAACAATCTTAATTTACCTGGAAAGCAGTACATTGCTATTTTATATATACTTTCCCAACATATACAACTTAACTGTTTATAACAAAAATGCAATTGCAGTTTTCAGAGAAAAACAGGGAGACATGGGCCAAGTGCTCATTAGTCAAAAGGCATGTGAAGAAGAGAAACACAAATAATTAAATTTTTTAAGCTAGTTGTAACTTTCTAGAATGTGTGTTCTTGTTTTTTTTGAATGGAATTAACATTTCTCTTGCTGCTCTTAACATTTTTCTCCTTGTTACCAATACTGTGTTTCATGTGAGGCGGTGTACTCTGACTCTAGATGGCAGTCACTGGTAGGCAAAGGGAAGGATCGTTCTGGGTTGCTTGGCCTGGATGCTGCAAGTCTCTGCACCAGTTGGCTTCTCTAACTGGAATTTTTATAGCGTTGGACAGCACTAAAGATGTCACCTCTGCTTCTCTCCCTTCCAAACTGCAACTGGGATAGTATGAAGAAAAAAAAAAGAAACATAAAATGTTGTAGTGAAACATTCACAAAAGAGAGCTTTAGGAAAGCTGACAGTAGTGAAGAGATTTATTTTATATTGGCAAGACTTTGTCCTAGATTAATAATAATAATAAAAAAGTTATAATGGGAGAAATACCAGTTTCCCACTACATTCTGTTTCAAAGAGTAAAACAGATTGAACCTGGTGCATCCAGGGATAATAGGAGTGGAGGAATGTGTGATTGTAATCTCACTTTAACCAACGAGGATTTCCTCACAGTCACGTGGGCATGTGTTGTTGGAGAAATAGTTCTTTTTGCTTAAGACATTGTGTCTTCTACCACCCTGTGCTCCCAATCCTCCCAACGTCCATCCTCTCCTCTTAATTTCAAAACTCTTTCCCGTAATTTTACAGGTAATTCCTTTCCATCATACTTGTTAGCAGTCTGTCTCTTGATTTTCCATTCTGTCTCTTTTCTTTAAAGCAGGATAAAATTTGGGTTTTTTTCTCTCTCTTTCTTTGTGTAGGTGCTGTTTGTCTTCCTTACTCGTCATTACTAAACAGTTTGATGTAATGTTGCACTTAGAACAGGCAGCAGCACTCAAGCAAAGGACCAGCAGTTTCTCAGCCCTTGCTGTGTAGGGATGATTGCACTTCATGGGATGAATACTGCTTGATAAGAAAGCTATTATAATAAATACAGTTCAAAACCAGGAATTTGTCTATATATTTTATTGATCTCTGGTTTCCCGTGCAGTGCCAAATTATGGTCTTGTTTACGTATGTGCAAATCCCAAGAAACTCTTTGGAAAGTGCTGGAGTCATTCTGGATTTACAGAGATACACTTAAATTTTGGCCTTCAGTTTCAATAATAAGAAATTGATTTACTGTTATATTGCATATTGTATTAACTACCAGCATTGGTAAAAGGAACTGTGATCCTGTAAGTGCTTTACAAATATTCTGAAGGACATTTTTTGCACTAAAAAAGAATAACTGAAAATCCTGATCTTGATTTTTGCTTAACACAATCCTAGCAACAAGCCCATAATTTCTTAATGTACTAGTTTAACCGTGGAAAACTACTGATTTTTTTTAAAGGAAGGGTGCGTTAGTTGCAGAGGAATGAAAAAAGCAACCAATGCTTTAATTAGGTCTTTATTTTTACATGTTTATAACGAGAAATACCATTGACATCTTGTGCCAAGTTTTACAATTCACAGTCAAGTGCGTTTCCAGAGCCAGTTTGAGAAATGTGGACTATCGTTTGTGAGGGAAGGCCTTCTAAGAGTTAGCAGTAATCTACTACAGTTTTCTTTGTGAAGTTCATGTGCAAGAAAGACAAGATAAGATATAATTTTGGTATTATGTCAAGATTATGTATTAGGATGACAGGTATCACAGTCCCTAATAGATTGCACAGTGCAGAGATAATGAAGAGTGATGCTCTCTGTTCCTAACCCTGCCTTGGGCCTGGTAGGTAACTGTGGGCAAATCACTCCTTCTTCCTCATTTTTTCTGTAAAAATGGTGATAATGACGTGGATTAATTTGTGTTTCGTTTTGAGGTCTAAAGGGAATACATAGAAATGAAGTGGTAGGAAGATGATGGGAAATATAAGGTGGTGAAATAAGCATCTGTGTTACAGACAGCTTTGTACTGGCAACTGATTATAAAATTATTGATTCTACTGTTCCTTCCTGTTGAGGGTATTGCTATATACTTGTTCACAGGAGTGTAGAAAAAAAATCGTGCTATTTCTTATGCTAGCCTATTTTTCAGCTTCTCAGTCAGAATTTAGCATAAGGTTATTCTGCTTTTATTCTTGCCCATTACCATCCCCATGAGGGACAGTTAAAGCTGTAGTTAATGGAGGATAAGGACAGCAAAGGTCTGTCTGTCTTTCTTTTCTCTATCTCCTCCCTTTCTATCTCTCTGTCTCTCTTTGGCCATTGAAAATGTAGGTCATATTGCATCACCATAAAATGGAACAGTCAGAACAGAAAGGTGTTTGAAAAATGCTGACAACCTTAGCCTGGGGTGCATGCCAGTGTCCTTTGTTTACATTGTGAATAGTGTTGTACCTGTGTAGGAACCAGCATCTCTGTTAAGGTTAGTGGTATGGTACCTAAATTATGAGACAGATTTTAAGATGACTTTCATCTGCCTGCAGTAATTTAAAATTAGACAGATAAAATGCAACCACTCACAATAATGATATACATGAGGAGCTAATTTGAAATCTTTAATCTGCAATAACTGTGATGGTGTAGTTTGAATAATATTACCTTTGACAGAGAAGCTCGGTAATAAATTTTGCAAATCATGTTAATCATGTACTCTGCATTGTCTTGATTAGCTGTGCCTTTCTGTCTAGAAAAGTATGTTTATATTATACATTCGTATATTCTTTTTAACATTACTGTTTTACTTCCTGCACCCTTTTAAATGAGCCAATCAGGATTTTATTTATTTAAAAAAAAATTGAAAATCCTGATGTCCAGTGTCTTATTGCTTGCTACCAGTCTTTTGTTGTTTGTGTTTCTGATGAAATACAAGTTGGAATTGGTATGAAATATTCCTATGGCATAAAATGCAGAATATATCTTTTTCTTCTCTACAGTTGTATATAAATACCATTTTTAAAGAAATATAATTTCAGCTGTCCTTATTTATCTTAGATGCAGTAAGCTAATGTTTTTTTATGGATTGAACTTTCAAATGGTGTCATAAATCATGCTGCAAGATGCAGGTGTTTTGAAATATAAGACAAGATACTTAAAGAATATCTTTCATTGTTTCTGAAACAGTATTTTTTTAACCTGTCTGCTCCATGCTTTGTGCGGTTGTACTTAAACTGTTGAAGTGCAGTATTCAGAGGCTTCTTATGACTTTGTTAATCTTACTGCTAAAGAAGACTTCTAAGTTAAAAGAGAAATTGCTGGAAGATAAAACCAAAATTAGTGATAACATGGTTTGTTGAGCAAAATAATGAATGCAGATCTTTTCCTGTTGACATTAGAGAAAGGAAAACGACAGTAGTCAGAATTCAGTGCACTTTGCCGTGCGCAATTATTTTGCAATTTTTATCGATTCATTTGGAATTATGCGCAAGGTGTTGCTGCTTCTTCATTGACTAAGGTATTAGTTACTTAGTAACTAATACATTAGTTATTTATGTTTGATGCTTCTCATTATCTATGGAGATACCTATGTGTGTTTGAAATAGTTTCAAAATAACTTGTATCATGATTATATTTTGCACTGAATATTCTGTTGCATAAATAACAGTAAATATTTAGGTAATTCTGAGAAATATATGTATACATAGGAACTATATGAAATCTTGAGATGCTGCAATTTTGTATTTGGTACTTACAGAAGTTTGGTATCTAATCTCTATTTGAAGCACGTAGCTGGTATTTGTTTTTTAATCTTTGACGATGTAAGGAATTGCCTCTCCCAAAGAGAATAGGAGGGCCAGTTATGTATTGGTAGAGCTTATGGTTCTTTGACCATCTTTGATCCCCTGAGATTCTGTAGATGGCAGGTCCTGTGTTGGTCTCCAGCACAAATGAGATTAGCCTGAGAATTGCTCTGATTTACCAGCAGCCCTGGCCTTCTGCTGGCCACCTCGTGGTCCTTCAACATACGCCTCCTGCACCCATTTTTCCAAGGGACAGAATAAGACCTCCTGAGGTTATGCCCACAAAAAAAATGTCTAAATGAAGCCTGGTATTGGGATGGTTATACCTTGCGTGTTCAAATCTCTGTTTATATAAATGTAGACATTGTATTTTATCTTAAATTTGGATATTTAGTAGATAAAAAAGGAGAAAGAGTGTTCCAAAATTTAGGCACATTCTTTGGTGCCTGTTTCTGACAGCTAAAAAGAAAGAGTTAAAGGGGTTTGGATAGCTGAGGCATTAGTTTTGATACTTTAAAAAGTTAGGGATGCTTTATCACATACCTTTACATTCCTTTTATTTTAATAAGTTGATTTGCAATTACAGTTTTAATGTAAATGTGTTTCCCCTCAGATGGATAATATGCATTAGTCATTGTAGCTATGCCTTTATTATATAGTCTGTGTAGATGCAGTTTTGACTGGGGATTATAGCCTTCGCTCTGCCAGGCTGTGGTTTCCTGTCTTGCCTATCAGTAACCCCCCAAAATATTAAATAGCAATTGCAACCACGTTGCTTTGATAGCCAGCATCAAGATTGACATAACGCTAAGTCTTCTTCGCTGGTTTCAAAATGCAGGCCGTTTTCCATTTTCTTGGATTGCTGAACTTGAATTTGGCGATTTCTCTCATCTTTCCATCTTTCAACTAGCTCTCTCTTTTCCAGGGTACCAAAGTGCTTACCTTCTGGAGAGAGAGCTCCTCCTGGCTTATTCTCAGTCATCCCATCGCTTCCTTGCATTGCTCTTTGCTGACAGTTGTGGTTGTAATTGACCTGCTGTAAATTCTCAACAAGAATCATTCCTGGTCTTTGCCACCCATTATCCGGAGAGAAAGTTCTCTTTAAAGGGCCATTAAGCTGTCACTTTACTCTTTTGAAACTTACTCTCTTAACTTCCTTCAAACTCAACTCCAGATGTAATCCCTACAGAAAAATTCACAGCTGGTGACATAGTATGCTCTGATCTCTCCTATAAAGGAATAAAATTTTTGCTGATCCTTCCTTCATACTCATCTGGTCCATTTTTTTATTTTTTTGTACTTAACACTTACTTATTGCCCTATTTCAAGATCAAGTCTTTGGAGAAGTCTTCTGTTTCATAGGTAGTTTTTGTATTCATTTTTGCACGAACCAGTGGAGCTTGCCTTTTGTGTAACAAATAACATTTACATTAGGGTAAAACAAGGAGTGTTTTGCATGCAGAGCTCTCATATCCCCTAAAGAAACTGGGGAAGGAAGGGACTGATTTATTTCCACAGTAGGGAGATCGTATGCTTGAAGGGATTGGCACTTTGAGGCTAAACACTGAATGATCTTTTGTGAAGGGGATGGTCTCTATGAATTCAGTCTCCTGTCCTCAACAAAGAAGTATTTTTGATTAACACTGCATTGCCTTTGCCAGTGAGCAGTAGCAAGAGTTGAAGAGAAAGTTTTATATTGTCGTATTCAATGAGCTTTGTATTGTAACAAGGAAATATAACATTTTCTGAGACTTCTACTAGTGTAGAAATTTGTTAATCATCAATTTTATTAATGATAAAGCAGAGCTTCAGAGGAGAGAGGGAAAATAATACTGGACTTGCTCTCAAGTCTTGTCCACTGAAGACAAAATTTGGGATTTTGTGGAGTAACTAGAATATAATTAAACTCAGATGTGCTTCTTAGGATCAAGTGTGTGTGAGCAGAGTAAAGCTTAAAAATAGTAAATATATCTGTAGGTGATCTCAGTCGTCAGCTGCTAAGCTACAGTTTAAAAGAAGCGTTAAAAAAAGAGTTTTATCCACAGTACAAGAAGACTTTAAAGAGATGAACTCTCTGCAGACAGCTTCCCAGAGGAGCAGTAGCAGAAGCCAGGAAAAGCTTTTTTTTGCACCTTCCACTGGGACAGAGCCCTACAGCTTGTGGGATGGCTTGGATGCCCTCTTGGACTGCATGCCTCCTGTCTGGACTTTAATCCTTGAAGGGGAAAAAAAAAGTTTTCTCTCAAGTGTTGACTGGTCACAGTGCTAGATTGTCTTATCTATGTCTACCTTCATGACTTTCTAGTAGATGAAAAAAAATCGTAAGTTTAATTTCAAAGCACTTATAAAAATCAATTATTTGATCTTAATGTAACCTGTGCACAAGGATGTTTGCATATTTTTTTTAAAGTTTTAACAGGGCTTTGGTTTAGCTTTAACCGATTAGGCATTGTTTTATGCTAAACAAAAGCAAATGGGGCTCAAATGTGGTCTATATAAACAGTAAGTTTATAAGCATTGAATGAAAGGGTTTTATAAACCTGAGTTTGAGATGATTAAGGTTCCTTTGTGGGAAAGGCCTCAATCTGTACATCTCTCTAATTTTTGCTAAATTCTTCATCGGCGATACAGTAATAGTCACTAATGACTATTACGTGAGGGATCATTTTTAGCTATCCACATTCTATGACACGGTGGTAAAAATGTCAATGGCTGCGTACCGAGAGCCCCTGTTGTTGGAGTCGTGCTATATTCTAGAAAAATCCTGTGTAGAAAACCCTGCGCTGTCGTTTTACCAGCTTGTGATACAGACACAACCGTCTGCTTGGAAATCTGGTCAGTAATAGTCGATGTAAGTGCAGTAACTGGGCTGAAGATTGAGATTTCATCCAATGCATACCTTTCTGGTAATGTCAGGCTGCCATTTAAAGAGCTGCTCTGTACATAAGAGTGCATAACAGCTCCCTGCTTACCTTTCAATTTTAAATCCATTGCAGAAACTGTATTTGTAAAATTGATAAAATGCTTCATGTTAGTTTTTAAATAGATACATTTATAGTTACGGAACAAAGATAAGGTTTCAGATGTCTTATTGCTGTACTCTTTTTGGTTTGTTTTTTTTTTTTCAGAATTAATCAGGTACAAGTTAGAAAAAGCTTCCAAAATCTGAACAGATGAAGATCAATTGATAAATCAACCCAGCGATTCACCATACTTTCAAGGTACTGTGACACGCTTACCGAAATATTTTCCTTAAGCATAATATTCACATACTTTAGATGTGAGAAGTGTGGAGAACAGGATATTAGCAGGGTTGCAAAGCAAGTCTGAAGTGTTACCAGATGCAGTGGGGAGACTTTTTTTTTTTTTTTAAATGCAGGTGTTTAATATATGTTTCAGTGGGAAATAAGGCGACCTTACAATCAGCCTAAAGGGAGTTCAATGCATGGAACAGTCAAACTTTAAAAGATCAAAGTAAGTTGGATTGTATCGCTCAGTCACTTACATGAAGTGATTTGGACAAGTAAGATGTGGCAGACAGGCAATATTATTTATTTATTTATTATATTTCTGAAGAAGTAAATTTCTTTTTCTAAATAATTATTTTTGTCTATTTCCGTGTCTCCATGATTCTTTAAAGCATTTGAAGGCTATTAGCCTCTGGTATATATCATAGCCTACCAGCTGCATCAGTTTTGTTATCTTACAAGTCCAGAAAGCAGAACTGTAAACTGAGGCAAAGACTGTACAGTTGTCTAACACAGTGGGGTTATTCTCCATGACTAGCATTCCTGGCAGAACATTAGGAAAAAGGGAAAATTATGATAATAAATTGAAATTTTGACTAAAAACCTACTACTGCAGATTGTTTTATCAGGTACTGCTAATTCATTGAAACAATATCAGTTTCTTTCTTTGTTTCCCTTACATTTATCTTTACTCTTTATCATCACATGCATTTCACCATTTTGTATATTTTTGGTTGACATCACAAAAGAAAAGACTTCACTCTTAAGTTTGCATTTTTCTCATGCACAGGCTTGAAGAATCCAGTCTGTTAAAGCCTGGCCAGTATTTGCTGTGCAAATCATCCTTTAATAGATTTAAAAATAGATTGCAGCAGAAGGGGCCATTACAGTGAGCATGGATCTGGTGTGCAGAACTTAAGTGACAGAGTTAATCTGGGCTCAAGAAGAGCGAGGAATGTTTGTCATGGTGTGGCTCCTGCAACATGTAACGTTGGAAGCTGTAATATCTGAAGTTTCTATGACTAAATGCTTCTCTGGATTTTCTAGCAGCCTGAAAAGTGGCTGTATCCAGATTTGGGCTGAATTCATAGTGCCTGGGGTTACAAACATTGGCATTGTTTTTACCTACTTCCTTGCTCCTCGCCCCTAAATAGGGCTACAAGTTCTATCAGATTTTCATATAATGATAGGAAGGTCTAGATTCAAGAATCCTATGGACATCATCTGGTCCAACCTTCTGTTGAAAGCAGGTTATCCAAGGCCTGGTCAAGCCGAGTGTTAAACATTTCCTGCAATGGAAAGTCCACCATTTCTATGGGCAACCGGTTCCAGTATTTAATTGTTCTCACAGTGAATATTTTTGTCTTGTATCCAGACAGAACTTCTGAAGCAACTTGTGCCTGTTGCCTCTTGCCCTGTCACTGTGTTTCTTGTGAGGAGAGTATCTCCATCTTTTCTATAATTATCTTTTACTTATTGAAACATCATGATTACATCCCACCTGAGCCTTCTCTTCTTTAAGCTGAAAAGCCCAATTACTTCTTCAGTAAGTTTTTCAACCTTCTAGTCACTTTGGTGGCCTTCTGCTGGACCTTTTTTTAATGTGTCTCTTGAACTGGCCCAAGTCTTCCAGCCTGTCACAGTCTGTACATAGTGACACTTCCTTTGGGTATATCTACCTGTCTTCCAAGTTCCATATCATCTGCAGACTTGGTGAGGATGTGTTTACTCCCATTATCCAGATCATTTTAAAAGATACTGAATAGGATTGAGCCCAGTATTGATCCCCAAGGATCTCTATTTGTGACTGATTGCCAGTTTGATTTTGAGCCATTACCACCCTTTGAGCACAGCAGTTTAGCCAGTTTGCCAGCAGTTTCATGGTCCACATCCATGACCTTTACTTTCTTAGCACCCTTGCATGCATCCTGTCAAGTCCCATAGACCTGTCCATGTCTAATTTATATGAGATTTTGTTGCTAACTTGCTAAGCATGTGGTCAGTGCAGGTAGCATCAGCATGCAGCAATCAAGTGTGAGAAAAATGGTATAAATTTAAATGTCCATCTGCCTTGAGTTCATGTCAATTAACATGTCAAACTGCTGAGGGTTTGAGGACTCTGGCACCTTCACATCACAGGTAGGCATCATCGTGGTCTCAAGGAACTCTTGAGTCCTGTGGGCTGTGCTTGGACCCAGAGTCTTCTGCCTCAATGAATTGCCAAGAAGCCATGTAGGCAAGCTGGCAAGAAACCAGGCAGGGTTATGAAACCTCGCATGATGGTTAGATTCCATCAGAAGATTGTTGATATCAAACTGTTCCCATTAAGTGCTTTGATTTCAATAAGTGGAAATTCAGCATTAATGTTTTGTTACAATTGACCTGAATAGCTGTGCATTTTAATAATTCTAAAATGTAATATCATATCTCTGTGTATAAATGAGAATTTAAAAGGTATTACCCATTTCTGATTCCTCTGATTAAAATGATTCATCTGCATAGTTAGGTCGCTGAAATTGTTTTTAACATTTCCAAATTCAAAAGTTGATTTCAATACCTCATGTAAAGTGAATAAACGTTAGTTTGATTTTGAAATCATTAATTGGATGTATTTAATGTAGTTTTACCTATTTACCTTTAACACTTGAAAACTTTATTTCACTATTCAGTAAATTCTGTAAATTTATCTTCAAGAATTGACTATTTAGTGACACCTAAGCAGGGCAGAGGTCTGTGTTTCTGTATACATTATGTTCCTTATTCTGATTTAGATCGCTCTGTCCTCAGTTCTTGCAGAAATTTGACTTGCATTGAAGACATATTTATAGTTAAGTAAAGAAGGAGGTGGCTGCAGTGTTTTGCTACATACTGTGTGTTTTATTAACACATGGCAATGACATGGCTTATAATTTGAGTGTAAAAATGGTATACTATCTCCAGTTTAGTCATTGTGATGTTTGGATAAGCATACAGGGGTATCTGTTGCATTTTCATCCTAATGCAGAATTCTTCACAGATTTGCTTACATTTCTTAACCTCCATTCTCCTATTCCTTCTCTGCAGAAAACGATACTTTAAATTAGTCTTCTAATCTTAACAGTATTGTTCTTCCCCTGGTACAGATGGTTTACAGTACGTATCTGCAATAATTTCATATTCTAGTACTTAAAGTAGCTGTATTCCAGCACTTCTGTGCATCTTCAGCTCCCCCTTTGAAGTGTTACTCATAAATAAAATTATACCCATCAACCTGTTCCCAGGATCTGTGGGAAAAAGGATAATAGACTGGCATGGTTTGTTGTATAATTTTTTTATTGTGTGCTGCTCATGATTATTACTCTGTGGGATCACGGTCCTGTGTGTAGTTATAAAGGGAGAAGTTGCTTGATTTCACTGGAGGTGAGAGGGAACTACAGATTACTGTAATGTGCTTTTCGTAATGTATTAATATTTTTCTGTAGTGGGGCTTAAATAAAATGATCTGTTTTGTTATGGCTGGATAGTTCTCTCATCATCTGGACGTCCTGATTTATATGAACTTTTTCTCTCTTGCCTGATTATATACTTATAGTGGAGACATATTTTTAAATGCACAAAATACACTCCCACCACTGTCAGCAGGAGCTGACAGGAGGGTCAGGATTTCAGCGTATCGGCTTCATCCTGAATCTCATCTACTGACAAATCTTCACTAATAATATTTCTCCTTAGTTTTTAAGCCCTTCTTGATCATTTCATACCTTTTGGCTAGAATTAACTTATTTGATTTCCTTTAATGCCGTTATGCGCCTCAGATCTTTTCCTTGACAGACTTCGTTGTGAATTCAACTGTTTTTCTTTCTTCTGAGTACTGATAAAGTGACACCCTCGTCGGTTCTCCCTGTCTCTCCCTTCGCACTTCAGTTCTTGCATCCTTTCACTTTCATTGTGGAACATTGTTGGTGAATCGTATCATTGTACTTCTGTTCTTAAAAAGAGTTCAGGGCTGCAGATTCATCCTTCCTTTTTCATTCCAGCTAAGAGTTATCATATCTCAGGTCCTATACGGAGGGTGTCTTGCATATTCTAACTGAACAGCTGAGGTGGGTGTTCCCTGTTTGAACGGCTTTCCCGGACCACCTGGCAAAAAAATGAAACCTGCCAGTACAGGTGAAAAAATGCCTGTAGTGTCATGCCACAAAATAACCATCCTCTGCAGTTTTCAGCAGTTGCACGCTGTTTGTAGGCATGGATTTAATCATAGTATCACCAACCACGTTTAATATGTTGTTAAATCTATTTAGTGAGCTTTAAAACAATGGGTTTCCATTTTTTCTATGTTTTGTTTCCTCTTCTTGATTCCTTTCTTTCCTTTTGCAGTCTGTGTTATATTTTTTGTTTGTTTGTTTATGCTTTCTTCACCCCATTATTTGGCTGTTTTCTCTACATCATCCACTGTTTCCGCTGTTTTCCTGCCTCATATTTTTCCTTCTCCTCTTTCTATCTGAGCTTAAGTTACCTCGTTTTTTAGTCTCTGTTCTCTGAATACCTGTTCTCATTCACACGTATGAGCAGTCTGTGGTTATTCACACACTGTTTCAGTCCCAATGTTACTTCTTGGGCTGTTTTGCTTCCTCAGTTAAGCCCTTTGAACTGGTGGAGTTTCTGGGCTCCTTTTTGCTCTCTTAAAGGAGCACTGGCTTCTCAGCAGTGCTTTCCCCACTTGAGCGTTCTGCCCACTCCTGACCAGGTTCATCCCACTTAATTCTGGGTGCCTAATGCAAATGCCTAATTTATGTGCATGGTCATTCTTGACTACTTCTGTGGTCAGCGGGAAGAGAAGGCCTTTTTTAAAAAGTTCTTTGCACCAGGAGGGACCAAACTAATCTCAAAAGTATCGCTGGCTCTCCACTAGATTGCCCAAGGACTATGCTCCTGACCCGGATGCCTCAGACTCGTAACAGTCACTTCTGTTCGAAGTCTACAGCTTGTACATGTGCTTTCAATTCTGATCTCTTTCTAACATGATGGATTTTCAGCGTTTTCCCTGTTTTTCCCTAAAATCATCATTGTTTACATCCGTGTATAACACTATGGAAACAATTTAAGAGAATTGAACTTGTGTGCTTAGAAAAACCCAAACACATATGCAGCCTCGTGTTTGTGGGAAAAGAAAATTCTCTCCACCTCCAGTCCTTGTAAAATTAGTTTTTCATCTGCCCCTGCTCCTGCTCTCTGACTAATCGGTCTTGTGCATTGAACTGATGAACTGATCTTTCTGCTGCCACTTTCCTCCCTCTGCTGGAATACTGATGTACTCACGACATAGTGGGAAGATATTTTACTAGCGGAAGAAGGTTTACTAAAGGACAGCCTGAGGCCCAGACTGCAGAATTAGATCTTGAGTGGGTATATATAGGAAAAAAAGAAAAGCTGTGAAAGAAGGAGGGGGAAAAAAAAGCAACAACCAGTTTGAAAGAGTGAAAAAGCAAGAAAGGGAATAATAAAAGTTGTATGAAATAAGTGGTGTGTGCTTCACCTGTTTGGCTGGCACTTTTAAAGCAAGATACACTTCTGAGGAACTTGATGAGTGTCAACCTTAAAAACTGAGAAGTTGATAATATATTGGTCTGTTAGTTATCTAATCAGTGTAATTTTGCCAATTTAAGCCATTTTACTTTTGTGTAATTTGACATACATACATCAGTAATGTTTAAAGACTCATGAGATGTATGAACATTAAATTGATATGCCACAGTAAAATCTGTCACTTTTTCACTATTAGAAGGTAGATGTTCTGTGGCTCTGTTTGGTCACCCATCACTATATTTGCTTTATGATCTATGTAAGATAAGTAATCAAAAAAGCCTTTACCAATTTGATGGACACTGGGGAAGCGTTGAGGATTTTTTTTTCAAACTGCAGCTGAGGCAGCTTCCTGACAGCTTTCTTCAGAACAAAGGAGAGCTGCATGAATGAAGTTTGTAATATAAACCAGAATATTTGACACAGAGAATATAGTTGTGTCTGTAACTTGCCTTATCCTGTGGCTGGAGTCTGAATTGAGCTATGGATGTTATGATAGACTCCATTTGTGGAGCACTTGAAGAAGTAAGCTTGAAAGAAGTCAGTCATAGATTTATTTTTTTTTTCCTGTCTGGCTTCTACATGGTAAAAAAAGCGTAGGTTCTGTTCAGAAATTGTTTAGCACCTGACTAACATTTTCTTCCAGTGATGTCCTTAGCTTTAATTCTAAGTAGTTTTCTATATTATTATGTTATTTGATAATTAATCAAACAGTAATACCCTCCATTCATCATTTATCTTTAGACTCTGGTTCTGTACACACCATTACTCATGCTCAGACTAAGGGGTTATTTCACTATTTTGGGGAGCTACAGTATAGTTAGGAGCCAGTGTAACTGTCCGGGAGATTGGGGCCCAGCTCAAGAAGTTGATAGCCTTTGTTAATTAATCCTGCTACAGATGTCTGCAGTAGAAGTCATTGTTGCTCTCTTTATCTAAATCTCATGGGGTTTGCCTTTTATTAAGGAATTAAGTTAGACTTGCAGTGACCAAGAGGAGAGAAAAATCTCAGTAGCTCTACTGTATTAGATCCCCAAATTTACAAGATACATTCTGAGTGTGACAAATTATCAATTGGGTGGAACACTGAAACTATTCTTATAATTACAACCTGTCCCGTCCCACATGACTGATTGTCTGATGAGCTTGTATTTATACCCTTTTTATAGGCATGTTTGGAAAGAAACATCTATAGCTTGTATAGTTCCACACTTCAGTGCAAACAGCAAAGCCGTAGCTAAGCCTGCACGTATATACACCTCTGCAGGACTGGGACTGCGTAGTCTAAGCAGATTTATTTACGGTTCTGATTTCTGCTGTCTAGTTTTGCAAATATGCGTGTGGGATCTGTGAGCAGTTCCACCGATGGCACGAGTCCTGTGCTCTTGAGCTTACCTATGGGCTGAGTACCTATAGAGAAGGCAGCAGGGTCAGACTTACGTATGTTTTTAGCTGTTTGCTGAGGATGCTATTATTGACAGCAGCATCAAGTGTGTCTAGAAATCTTGGCAGATCGTGGCCTGCAAGTTTTATTTGGTGTTAGTACTTGACCATTTTAGTTGATTGGAGAGAAAACCCTGTAATAAATGAATTCTAACCCCAGATTTATTTATTTTTTTTAAATTAACTTGATTTTGCAAAGCTGAAACTTTGTTACTAGGAGTTTTCAGGCAGGAAAGCATCCTTTAATCCTCGCTTTTAACACCGCTCAACGTCATCCCAAAGTTTAGGGAAATAAATTCAAAAATAAAAAAAAAAAAGAGGGAAAAAAAAAAAATGAAAAACCCTAAAGTTTCAGAGCATCTAATATTCTGCTGAAAATGGATAAAATATATAAAAACATACTGCTCAAACTGACACAGAATACTTAATATATTAACAGAAAACGTTCAGTTTTAGAGTACGTTACAGGTATGGACTCTTACAATGATTTCATCTCTCTCCCATTACTAGGCCAGCCTTCCCATCCAACAACACTTGCCTGTCAACAGATTTCTTTCTGCACTAATGAACTCACAGCTTTATCAACTTCGCCTATATAACAAGTACAGACTGTATTATTCAAATTCTGCCAACTTTGGTGCTTCAGGACAGATGTCTAATAGCAT